>NC_133170.1:69654318-69957348 GCF_040802235.1 Manis javanica | reverse complement strand
AAGAAGGCCTCTGATTTACACTCCCTGAGCACTCTGTCCATAATTCATCACCACAAACAATAATCCAGTTTCCTGATGTGTGGTCAGTTCCCCCCTTCCCATAGTTATTCTTCAGGTGAGCTCCTTATATCGTAAAGTCCTAAGGTAAAGGGGGTTGGGACATAGGCAGTATGCTGTGATGGTTTTCCTTCAGATAAAGTTTTCCTTTATTTGAGGGATTTTATTAGTACAGTACTTGACTCTCCCACATTCCAAGGACGTGTGGCTCCAGCTTTGCCATCATGTATGGCAGATACAGCCAGAGTGCTCGTGGCCACACTAGTGGTCACCTCACCTGGCCTGTGCCTGGAACTCTGTAGTACATGGTCCACTTCTTGCACGCAGGTTCTGTCACGGGCACTCATGTACATCCCACAGCTGGGCAGGTACGCGGAGAGCATCCTGGAGAGCGGCAGCCTCAGTGGCAGGAAGCTGGCCAAACTGCAGAGAGCTGCCCGCCAGGCTGTCGCCGCGCTGTGTGCACTCGGAGGTTTCAGAGAGACGATCAAGATAGGGTCTGAGGTGCAGGTAACCAACCGCCGCTCTCTTCGCCATTGCGTCCCCAGGTGTGCGTGTCTGCTGATTGGTTAACCATTTGTAAGACAAGTGTCGTCCACCAGCTGGACAAAAACCCTTGTTCTGTCAAAGCTGTATAGGGAATCTAAGCTCATGAACCCTGATTCGCACTGTGCTGCGGATTATTCAGATATCAGTATAATACTCTATGATGTTAACTGATACCTGTGTCCTGTGGTGTCATTAATATCAGCAGTATCTTAGAACTGAAATTTTGGGAATATATCTTATTGTGATCACCTTGACATAAGGTTTTAGAGCCTATTAACCCTGAACATTAACTCGTGTTCAGGGCTTGGTACCTGCAGTAAATTAGCTATTACTGTAATACTGATAATGACGTCTGTGAATGTGTTTTTTCCGCTTGCCACGTCAGATAGCTGCTTAGCCCTCAGAGCTGGTAGGTAGTACTAATCCATCTGTGTCTCTAGGTTTTAGGTAGAGGAATATCAGGAAGCGTCGGAGTAGTGGCTTCTATCAATGAACAGGAAGGTATAGCTACAGTCAGATTCCCACCCATAGACTATAGAAAGACTTCGCAAGCATCAGACACACTGACTATTCCATTGTCTAGACTTTGTGTTCCAAGATCAGAGGTAAGGTGATTTTTAAATGCATCATAAAATGTCACTGCAAATGGTAACCGTGCTGTTAATGAATAATAGGCATATGCACAGTACAGACAAATACTTGGTTAACTTAAAATTTACTTGTGATGTGTGTTTATTTATATTGGGCATAATTATTTCATAGTAACATTTGTGGGAAAACTTTCACCTAGATGAGCAAATTCATTTCTTTGATTAGCAATATTCTACAGCATATTATGTTTTTAATTGTTTTGGTCTAGTTTGCAATTTTCTGTATGGTGATTTAATTTTTTTAACTGAAATTTTGAAAATTAACTCCAGATAATAATAACACCCTCATTTCTTAAAAACTAACTACTTGAATTTAACTTTTTGCCATGCGCTCCCCCACCGCCATCAGGCATTGCCTCTTCATAAACTGTCCATTACTGAGAAGGTAGTACAGGCAGTCCAGTCCATGTTGCTTCCTCAGGAGGGAAGTCTCTCTATTCATACCTCACTTCCTGCAACAGGAGATGGGTCAGCTCCTGTGATGGCAGTTGTTCGGCTCCTGGCTGAAATAAGAACAAGGTAAGCACCCTCCAAAGATCCCCCAATGTGCTGAGGCACTGCGGGCCACAGAGGCAGAGGCCCTTGATGGCCCCCCACCCCAGGCTCAGTGGCCTGTGGCATGACGTTCATGCCAAGCTGAGCCAGGAGAAACCATTCTCTGTGCTGTGTTTACTCAGTGTTGTTGCATTTCCCAACTTCTGCACTTTAAATAAAGTTTAGCTGTTCCCCTAAGAAAATAAATAAGCAAAATGTGATATGTGGAACGCATACAAAAGGCTCTGCTGATTTGTTTTGGTGAAAAAACTTCTGTTCAAGAAAGAACTCTGCTACTTGGTCTTTTTCAAATGGTGCAGGCCACATGAATACATATCTGGCCCATCACTTTTCAAACTTATGATGAGAAAACTAGGGAATGTTCACAAGTGTTGGTGTCAAATGGAAAAGCAGTCTTTTCCTTCCAATACATGTATTTACCATTAAGCAACAGTAATACTTTTGTCTTTTGACAATGGCACTTCTCAGAAAGTTCTAATAGGTATTTTGAATCAGGTGAGAGATGAGCATACAAATTTTCCAAGCATCTGAATCCCTCTTGTTCCAGAACACTAATATTGTCCATGGAGCAGAGTTTAGGAAAACCTTGTAAGAGATCATGCCTATTTATCACCTGGCACTTTTTATCTCCATTTAGTGGGGCTGGCAACCATTTTTCCCTTTTCTGATTGTCCACGCAGTGTCACCAGTTACTGTGTGGGAAAAGAGAAGTGATTTCTATATTTCAAGCCAGTCAACCTGAGAAAAAGAGCAAGAGGAATGGGGAGTTTGAACCTTGTTGTAAATTAGGAGACAGAATTAAAATGTTTTTCACAGTTGACGTTTTAGAAAATGAACATTGATGACTGAAATACTGTAAATCTTTTAACATTAAGAGCATGCCTGGTCATGGCCCAGCTTTTAGAAGACAGCTTATTTTGTGAAGAATTCATCCAACAGTGTCCAGCGGCTGTTGAAGTTCTTAATCTAGTAGCCCAGGAATGCAGCGCTGGTGAGTACCAGTTACTTTCCTTACCAGCCTATCTTGCTGAGTTTTGTCAGCACATTTACAACTTGATAATAGAATGTGAACAGTTTCACACACACTCATACACACATACACACGAAAGCCAAACAGCTGAGCTCTACGTAGAACATTTATCTCAATCCCCTTTCTTCTCAGGTCCGGAAATGTAAACAAAAAGCTTTCAGTATATACCAAGTAGGAGATCAGCATTTTTCTTTTTACCTTTAGGACCATGTGAGGGTATTTTCTTTTCTCCATTCATATTAATTCATTGCTTTCATTTCCTTATTAGAACTTATCATGAACTGTTCTTAGGACTGCAGATACTTTCTGAATTTTGTCATTGGCTTTTGAATTCAGAGTCAGGAATTCACACGATCATCCACGTTTGTGTGTGTGTTTATGGAAGTTTAAACAGATATGAAAATGGGGAGACTAGTATAATAAGTCCTCATTTTTCCATCATCGTCCAATTTCAACAATGAACTCATAGCCAAATTAACTGTTTTGTCCTTGCTGGCCCCTCCTGGATTATTTCAAGCAAATTCTTAAAAATTATTTCATCCATAAACATTTTAATGTGTCTCCAAAAAAAATATAAGGGCTCTTAAAAAAAATAACCACAACACCATTTCCACATATAAAAAATTAGCATTAATCTTTACTATTACTAAATATCTAGTCAGTGTTCAACATTCTAATTTTCTCATAAAGTCATACTTGTTGTTATATTTGTTTTTTTAATTAGAATCCAAATAAAGTTCATACATTGTAATTCATTGCTATGTCATTTAAATTTCTTTTAAAATAAAGATTCCCCCAGTATCTTTTTTTTTTGCCTGTTACAGTTTATTTCTTGAAGGGTTTCCCATAGTCTGGATTTTGCTGATTGTATCCCTGTGGTGTCATTTAATATGTGCTTTTGTCCTCAGATTTCCTGTAAATTGATAGTAGGCCTGGGTGTTTTTAAGTGAAAATTTATGCTTTTGTCCCTGAGGATATAATTGGACCCTAAGTTAAATTGTTCACAATTAGATTAGCAATCCTCCAATGTTCTAGTCCTAGTAGTTTCATAAACTGGAAGGAGAAATGAGTATCTTTAACTTCTTAGTGGTTTTAGTTTTATCCTTTCTTGGGGCAGGGGGAGGGGAAGCATTTTTATTATCCATGTTATTTACTATTTCTCATGCTGTTCGTTTTTCCAGTAACTCTAATCCCTTTTCTGTCCTTAAGTTTTCATCCTTTTTCACATGGTAGTGATTTCTATTGGCTTGATTTTGCTTCATTCTGTTTTACTTCTCAAATCTTCTTGTAGTGAGGGTGGTATTGCGAAGCCAAAATAAACCTCAGAGACTCTAAGAAGAGAGAAAAAGAATAGGAGGGAAGGAGTTTGCTAGAATTCTTGGGTGAAATTGCTTAGAACAAAATTTTTGCCCATGATGTAGTTTTGTACTTGTGGTGGTGGGGCCTTAGTTCCCTGCCTCTGCTTTTTAGTATTTTTGGCTTATGTTGCATTCTAAGAACATACTTGACTGATTTTACCAAGACTGTAACTTTCTGAATTTATCACTTGCTATTCTAAGGATTCTTTCTGGGTATCTTCTTTGATACATTTTCTGGAATAAGGGGTCTTAATCTCTGCAGTTACCTTTGGTACTTAAAGTGCACAAGCCAGGAATCGTAATAATTTAGAGCAGTGGTCTCAGATGGATATAATGATAGCACACCCTAACCCATTCATCCTAGTGGGAAAGAATTCTGTGGTAACAAAGTTGGAAAGAAACATGTGGGAGATACTTACTAATTGCCACAAAAGAGAAGACTGAGTTTATACACATCAATTTGTATTTGTGTCTTATGTCACGTTTAACAGTCCTTGATAGCCCATGTTTTAGGTTACGAGAAAGAGCTCTGAGGTTTAAAGTAAATACCAAAAGTTTGCTGATTTCTGAACTATTTACCTGTTTAAAAAAACAAACACCCTGCCCCTGAATTAACTTTGCAATACAGCAGTGGATTCTTATAGCTTCATAAGGGAGTTGTAGATTGTGCTCAGAAGAAATGCTGTTTAATAAAGGATAATTTTAAATGGTGGGTAGAGAAGAGAGAGTCCTTAGGTTTTTATTTTTTACTCTATTAAGATTTTTTACTTCATATATGAAAATATGAAATTTATAGGCAGTAGTATATTGATTCTCTGAAAAGAAAATTCAATGAGTTCCTTCTTTTACTCTATATGAGATGAATTAAGCAGCAGACCTGGCCGTTGTAATATTAGCTCACTCATATCTAAACTTTATAGCTTCTCTAATACAAGGAAAAGAGTCCCACTTCATTTGTTCCAGGAAGACAGCACTACAGAGCTTTTTCCCATGAAAAAATATTCCTGAGAAGTTAACTAAGATCCCTTGGTTGCAATATCATAGGGAACAAATTTTGAAACTGAGAAAAAGGCATGTGGAAATGAAAGAAGTTCTCAACTTTATCTTACACTCTTAGAGAAGCTAGAATCTCCCAGGTTTCAGTTTCATCTTCTCCCTGCTTCCTAAATATACACACATCCTGAGCCAGGGGCTCTCAGACTTTGAAACTTCCTAAGAATCCCCAGAAAGCAAGTTTAAAATGCTGCCCAAGCTCCACCAGAAAGTCCCAAGTCGAGGGGGGCTGGGCCGTTGTGACACCAGTAGCCCTCAGACCTCCCTTGAAGGAACTCCTCTAAGTTTTGCCCCGACCCACCTTTGCTGGTCTGCCCACCCCCTGCTTTCAAAGCTTCTCTGGGGGCAGGCCTTTCCTTGAGATCCAGGCCTGGCGGCTGTTACTCTTGGAAGGACGCCCAGACTTATGAATGTACTGCATTGCACTTAAAACAAGTCATTTACTTTCCCACTCTCCTGTCTTAGGTAATACTCAGAATATTTTTGACACTCAGATACTGAATCAAATATTAATATATATCCATATCTAAGTCTAAGTAGACTAGTTCCACCTCAGATATGACTTATAAATATTTCCTCCCATTCTGTGGGTTGTCTTTTCACTTTCTCCAAGTGTCCTTTGAAATGCAAAAGTTCTTCATTTTGGTGAAGTCCAAGTTATCTAAGTTTCTTTCATCGCTTGCACTTTTGGTGTCATATCTAAGAAACCATTACATAATCCAAAGTCATGAAAATTTACACCTATATTTTCTTCTAAGAGTTTTATAGTTTTAGCTATGGTGTTTTTTTAGGTGTTTGATCCATTTTTAGTTAATTTTTGGATGTTGTATGAGATACTCCTAAACTTCTGACTCAACTCTTCTGGACCTTTTCTCATAGTGCCAAGCCATCCAGAAGTCCCTTCCTTCTCTGCTTTTTGAAATCCTATCTTTTCTAAGATCTACCTCAGTGTCATCTCCATGAAACCTTTATGGATCCTGAATAAAACTATCACTCACTCGTCTGTGCTTGTGTCTATGCTTTGTATCAGTAATTATGTGCTCAGCCTTGTACTCTGTTTTTTACTGTGTATGTGTGTGCATGCACATGTCTTATTTCTCCTCCCAGAGTGGGAGCTTAGGCTCATATATCTTTGTATTCTCCAATATCTAGCACTATGCCTTGCTCATAGAGGAGATTCTTTTTTTTTTTTTATGTTACAGTGTCATTAATTGTATTCTCCCCGTCTTAGTGACCTACCTATATTGTGATTGCAAATTATAGTGTCCCTTAATTCCCTTCTCCCTGCCCACCCACCCTCCCCAACTCCTCCCCTTTGGTAACCACTAGTCCCTTCTTGGTGTCTGTGAGTCTACTGCTTTTTTGTTTCTTCTGTTTTGCTTTATTTTTATACTCCACAAATGAGTGAAATAATTTGGTGTTTGTCTTTCTCTGCCTGGCTTATTTCACTAAGCATAATACCCTCTAGATTCATCCATGTTGTTGCAAATGGCAGGATTTCTTTTCTTTTTATGGCTGAATAATATTCCATTATGTATGTCACCACATCTTTATCCAGTCATCTGTTGATGGACACTTACATAGCTTTCATATCTTGGCTATTGCAGACAGTGGGTGATAAACACAGGGGTGCCTATATCTTAATAAGTCAGGGATTTTGTTTTCTTTGGGTAAATTCCTAGGAGTAGAATTACTGGGTTGAATGGTATTTTTAGTGTTTTGAGGAACCTCCATACTGCTTTCCAGCAGCAGTTGCACCAATTTGCAGTCCCATCCCAACAGTATAGGAGGGTTCCTATTTCTCCACACCCTCACCAGCATTTGTTATTTCCTGTCTTTTGGATGTTGGCCATTCTAACTGGAGTGAGGTGATATCTCATATCTCATTGTGGTTTTAATTTGCATTTCCCTGATGATTAGCAGTGTGGAGCATCTTTTCATGTGCCTGTTGGCCATCTGTATTTCTTTTTTGGAGAAGTGTCTGTTCAGGTCCTCTGCCCATTTTTTGATTGAGTTATTTGTTTATGGGTGTTGAGGCATATGAGTTCTTCATGTATATTTTGGATGTTAACTCCTTATCAGATGAGTCATTTATGAATATATTCTCCCATACTGTAGGATGCTTTTTTGTTCTGCTGATAGTGTCCTTTATTGTACAGAAGTTTTTTAGTTTGACGTAGTCACACTTGTTCATTTTTAATTTTGTTTCCCTTGCCTAAGGAGACATATTCAGGAAAAAGTTGCTCATGTTTATACTCAAGAGATTTTTGCCTATGTTTTCTTATAAGAGTTTTATGGTTTCATGACTTACATCTTTGATTCATTTCAAGTTTACTTTTGTGTTTGGAGTTAGACAATAATCCAGTTTCATTCTCTTACATGTAGTTGTGCAGTTTTGCCAGCACCAGTTGTTGAAGAGGCTGTCTTTTTCCCATTGTATATTCATGGCTCCTTTATCATATATTAATTGACCATAGAATTGTGGGTTTATATCTGGGCTCTCTATTCTGTTCCATTGACCTATGAGTCTGTTCTTGTGCTAGTACCAAATTTGTAGGAATTATTTCTCCTCCCAGAGTGGGAGCTTAGGCTCATATATCTTTGTATTCTCCAACATCTAGCACTGTGCCTTGCTCATAGGAGATGTTCAATAGGTATTAGAATTTAAGAAAATCAGTTTAGGTTATGAGCATGGCTTTTACTTACTGAGTGTTTGTCCTGTGCCAGGGACTTGGCTAAGGGCTCCACTTGTACTATTTCCTCTCATCTTCAGAACCACCCAGAAAGGCACGAGTACTATTTGTACCCCCAAATTGGAAGCAAGATGGTAAATGTCGAGTAATGGAGCCAGATTCTGAATCTAGGCAGCCCAGCTCCGGAGCCCGTGCACTTGACCACACTGCTATGCTGCTGAGCTAAGTGTACTGGGCAAAGCTGTCTCAGGATCTGTGCTCTTCTGTAAGAATTTGAATAATCTCTACATGCATTTCATTGTTTTGACTCCACTCCAAAAGAGTTGGGGTCTTTTTTGGGAGCTGTAGGACTCGCTTTCATACATTCAGTGTGTCCCCCCTAGGAGAGCGACTGGCAGTGGTGGAGGTGCAGTGTGAGCGGCTGAGGATGCTGTACCGGGACTGCGCTCGGCCCCCACCTCCTCCGCTGCAGGCCGACCGGAGACAGGTGAGCCCTCTGCAGTGCAGTGTGTGGCATTAAGGCAAGCCAGGCAGTGTGTTAGTGACCTTTAGAAGAAGCATTTCAAAGCCATTTGGAGGTGCACACTTTGCTGTGATGTGTTGTCATCTTTGAATATCAGAGCACATTGATTTGACATTCTGAATATTGGAAAATTACAGCACAGGAGCAGAGCTCATTAATTTTTAAAAATTTATGTTATCAATAGCAGAGAAAGAAAATTTTCCAAAATTTTAGATCTATATAGTCTGTCTCATAATAATAAGTATATATAGAGAGAGAGCATGAGAGGGTGATTAAAAAGCAAAAGTGGCAAAATATTAAGGTTGGTACATCTGTGAATGTTCTCAACAGCACTGTACATATTAGCCAAAAAGCGGAAACATGCTAACTGTCCATCAGCTGATGAAAGAATGCATAAAATGAGACATATCCATACAGTGGGATATTATTCAACCTTAAAAAGAAAGGAACTAGTATCTATGTTACAATTTGGATGAACCTTGAAATTATGCTAACTGGAAGAAGCCAGTAACACAAGACCACATATTATGTGATTCCGTTTATTTGAAATGTCCAGAACAGGCAAGTCCATAGAGATAGAAAGTAGACTGGTGGTTGGTGGGGGCGGGAGAGGGGAGGGATTGACTACTCATGGGCACAGAGTTTATTTAAGGGAGACACAGATGTTCTAAGATTAGATTATGGTGATGATTGCACAACTTTGTGAATATATTAGAAAACCATTGAATCGTACACTTCAAATGAGTGAATTATGTGTTATGTGAATTATATCTCAAAAAAATCAGTGCATCTAAATAGGAAGATACAAAAATTGCTGTATTCTTGCAGTTTTTCTATAGACTTGAAATTATTTCAAAATAAAAAGTTAAAACTATATAAAGAAGGAATGTCACCTGAAATCTCTAACATCTCCAGTTATCTCAGTGTGATGTATTAACTATAATTCCTTTTTAAAAAAATGGTTTTCTCCAGTTCATGCTGTTATGTATGGAGCTTCCCCCACCATGGATGATGAATAAATACTTTCCATGTCCATCAACAGCACTTCAATAATCCAGCAGGTCTTTGTGCCTCAGTTTCCTCAATTAGACTTTCACTGTTGCACATTGTTTTCAGTTCACCCTGACACTGACCCGAACGTCATGGAGCTAATCATTACATGCATCTTTCAGTTCTTGCTTGAAGATAGAACTGAAATTGATGAGCTAAAAAAATGTGCTTTTATCTGATAGAGAATTTTGAAAAATTATAATTAGATTTATTAAAAATGATGAAAGTTGGGGGGAAAAAAGGGGATTAACCTAAGAAAGAAAAAAGGAAGTTTAACCACCTTACTCCTTCCTAGGTTTGAGCTGAATATTAAGTCCTAGTAACATAAATTCTGGTTACTGAGGGGACTAAAATCTGTCCTGTAACTGCACTGGGAGAGGGAGGGGGTGAGGGCCTGTGTTTGCAGGTGTGTGTAAGGAGGGGTAGGTGTGTAGGAATTAAAACCTCATTTGTTGTGAAAGAAGATGAGTGATGTCTTAAAGGGATATTAAAGACAGCATTACAGGCAAAGAAGGAGGGTAGAGGTAACTATCAGAATTAACAGTTAAAAGAGCTAGAAGAGTAGAGTTTCTAGAAAGCAGGACTGGGCATAGGGAAGGAGACTGCCTTTTTTTAAATAAAGAAGTTACCTTTGGGAGGGGAAAGATGCTTTAAAAAAAAATGTACCTACGTTATAATACCATTGGGTAAAATTATTTTCCTTTTTTGAGAGGGTAAAGGGGTTTGTGTTTACAACCCTGTTAAATGAGATTCTCCCCAATGTAGCCCAAGGAGATTACCTGGAGCCCCTCACGAGTGTTTCCACCTGTACGAGCCTGTATGTTCTCCTCGCACCTTACTTCTGTCACCTTCCTGGCTGACCCCAGCGCTGGCGGCGGGCTGCCCCGGGGCACCTTCATCTATGCCACCTCCCCACTGCCTGTTCAGGTGAGAAATCACATTATACACTGTCTTTTGCCTCTTTCTTTCAAAACTGAAAGAAAAAGTAAGTTCAGGGGCCCAAGTGGAGCGCTCTGATTGCTTCCCGTGTTTCTTCAGGCCCCATCTTTTTACTGGGAAATAGAAATTGTTTCCTATGGAGATACCGATGATGACACTGGACCGATAGTTTCCTTTGGCTTTGCTACAGAAGCAGAGAAACGAGATGGGGCTTGGACTAATCCAGTGGGCACTTGCCTTTTCCATAAGTAAGTGGCTGATATTGCTGTTATTTTTTTTTTAAATGTATTGGGTGTGGGTGTTTTAATACCAAGGAAACATCATTATACTCTCTACCCCACAAAAATGTAAAATACCAGTTGGAAATACATTCATGTTTAGGGAAAGAGGAAAGCTCTTCGCGTTTATCTGTACTTAACTCTGCGCTGCCGAAGCCCCTCCCACCTCTTCACTGCTCTCCAGCCTCTGTTGGCCCGTCAGCCTCATCTCAGACTTCCTTCTGTTTTTGTCACAGCAATGGCCGAGCTGTGCACTACAATGGCTCCAGTTTATTACAGTGGAAGAGTGTCCGCCTAGACGTGACTCTCTCTCCTGGTGAGTGTGGTGGAAGCTTTTTTTTTTAATCCTGTGTGTTTCTGTTACAGGTTTTGTCTAAATAGGTTAAAGTTAAATAAACTTAGCATCTGGAAACGGGCAATTTGTCTTTTAGTGAAAATCAGATAGATACTTGTCATTGCTGTCGCCTAGTTTACACCAAACCTCTCCTTTAGGAGGTCATTCTCACTTAGAGCCTCCGTTTGGTACCATAGGAGCCATATTTACTTTCATTCCTTATCATTAGACAAATCTGTGGTTTTGCTTCTCTCTGAAGTTTGGTCTTTCATCCACCGTTCATTGATGAGCAAATAGGAAGGAAGAGGCCACCACCGCCAGCCCTGAGGCACTCGCAAAGGGTGTCCTCGAGGGTTACATGCTGTTGACTTTGCTCCCAGGAGCCTGAGCAGCCAGTCCTCCTTCAACAAGTATTCTGCCCAGTTGTTTCAGTCACAGAGGCAGTCAATACAGTTTAAAAACATTTTTTTGCCCTCTTCTTTTTTTTTCGTTTTTGTGAAAATTTTGGACTGGACCTCAAGCAAACATGCTACCCTCTTCTTAGAGAATTGTGTCTGGGAGCTGGGAGCTCACTTTTTACAACACAGTCTCAGTCTCTGTACTGGCACTTTCACTGTCCATTTATTGATACTCATTGAGCATCTCCTATATGCTGGGAGCCCTTCCAGGTGTGGAGATGCCATAGCGAACAATGACAAGTCCCCAGCCATGGGAAGTCCATTGTAGTGGTACCTAAAACATGAGACTCTGGTCAAAAACCAAACCATAGGAGCTCATGCACTTATTGGAGAGCTTACAATGACAGAATAGTTATAAGGCTACAAGTGCTAGCAGCTTCTTGGAGCAACTGATAGAAGGGTGTTGATGGAAATGTTCCTCTGGGTTGGCTTAAGTTCTGTCCCAGTATCCAGGTGCCTCATCAGAGAGCAGCTTGTATTATCTTAGCTTCCTGCAAAAATGCCTTAAATACATATAAGTAAGGGGATATAATGTGATTTAATGGTGTACCTTTAGCTTACATTGTGGGTTGATTTTTATATTTTTAAGACCATTTCTAAATCTTCCCCAAATTTAGAGAATACTACCTTTTCACCTTTCTACCTTAAATAATCCTTCATGTGTCAGAGAGAAAAACTTACGTCACTCTGTTTAAAAATTTATACCCAATGTTTTCCCTTTTTATCTTGGCTGCCAGGAAAATAAAGGCTGAATTTAATGTGTAATTGTGGTAACTAGCTTAATGCAGACACTAGACATTTTTCTTCTAAATAGTTTCTGAGTTATTTTTCTAATTGTTTATTTCCATTGTGTTACTTTTTATTTACTTAAATATGTTACTTCATGTCTTCTTTAGATATAACTGATGGCATAAATAAAAAATAAAACAAAGGTAGTCAGTGATATTTGGCCTCATTACACTGGTTGCAATTTGGAAGTTATTTAAGAGTTAATAAAAGGGGGAAAAAATGTTTCCTTCCTGTTCTCTGCCATAGGTGACGTGGCAGGAATTGGTTGGGAGAGAATCGAGGGTACTCCGCCTCCTCCAGGGCAGCCAGCCAAGGGCCGGGTGTATTTCACATACTGTGGGCAGCGCCTGTCACCGTATCTCGAAGACGTCTGTGGTGGGATGTGGCCTGTGGTTCACATTCAGAAAAAGGCAGGTTATCTTTTTCGGAAGGAAAACAAATTCTCCTTAGTGGTTGGAGGGTGCTCACCCACATTAGGGAGGGCCATCTACTTTACTGAGCCCACTGAAACAAACTCTGATCTCATCTGGGAACACCCTCACAACACACCCAGTAACAATGTGTAATCCAGCACCTGTGGCCAGTCAAACTGACACCTAAAATTAACCATCACAATACTATTGAAGAGAGAGGAAGGGAGGGGAGACAGGCTGGCTGTGCAGAGCTCTGGGCACCCACATCCACAGCTATGCCAACGCCTCTGCTTGGCATCAACGTGCTCTCATACCTAGACCATCCTGCTGGTTTGACATTTAGTGAAGTTCACCTCAAAGTGTTAAAATCAGTAAATAAGGCTAAGTCCTTTCAAATCTTTTATTTGATCTCCTTTCCAGAACACCAAGACCCGAGCTAACTTTGGCTCCCACCCGTTTGCCTATGCCGAAGGGCAGGCCCACCGCAATGCTGCCGACCTGTGCACTGATCTGGCAGAAGAGATCAGTGCTAACTTTGAGGCCCTGCCCTTTGCCATGGCATCTGACAGTGACAATGATGCTGGCACCAGTATTGCGTCAGACCCAGGCACTCACGGCCCACCATGCCGGATTGCTGCGGTGGCCACCGCTCAGCAACGTAAGCCACCTCTTCCCAGGGGCCCGCTGCTCCCTGGGAATGCACATTGGTTAGGGGGTTACAGGTCCAGTGAAAGAAAATGGGGAACAGGAGAGTACAGAGTCTGGAAAGCACCTCCCCCACATACAGAGAGCCTGCCATTGCCCAGTGCCGGCAGAATTCTGCCACTTGGAATTGCAAGTCTGGAAGATTGTCCACTTTTTATAGAATAGCTAAAAACCATAGAATTTTATATGAAATCCTATAATTTTGAAATGTTCATCATTTAAAAAAATTGTTTTAAAACTCAAGTCACCAAAGAATAATAAAATGCTAATTGTGGAATCTAGGTGGTGGATGTGTGGGTGTGTGCTAAAAAAACTTCCCTGGTTTTTTGAAAAATGTCGTAATCAAACTGAAGACACTGAGCTTTCTGAACTAAAGATGCCTGCAGGCCATCTTTGGCCTTTGAGATACTGATTTCAAACTGTTTAATCCTTTCTCATGGTGAAGGACTTCCAGTTTCTTCTCTGAGTTCAATGAATTATAACCATAAATTCGATTTTAGGATTCGGGGTAATTCAGATGATGAGTTAATCCTTGTCTCTGCACTCTAAGACCCCTCCATGTATAAGGAGCCACTCTGCCTTGCAAATTAGGAGAATCTGATTTGTCCGAGAGCGAGAAGTTGATTCTCTTTCCGGCCTGCTCATGCCTAGAATTCACTGTCATTTGTGCTTTGTTGCAGAATATGATAGTGACACCTCCTGCCATTATAAAGTAGAGCTCAGCTATGAGAATTTCATCACCTCCGGCCCAGACTCCCACCCGCCTCCCATTGCAGATGATGAAAGTGATGACGATGATGATGATGACATCCCCCAGGTGAGAGGCACAGCCCTTGCTGAGCTCCCTAGTGACCGGGACAAGCCACCAGGAGTGATCTTGGTCTCTGCAGGGCTGGAGTTGCTGCATTTTGTTACGTCATTTTGTGAACCGTGGCTCTGGAGGGTTCATTTGCTAAACCGCATGTCAGCAGCTGCATCTGTTGGGCTCTTTGGCCCAGAGCTGCTCTGGGTATGGGAGAAACGGAGGTCTCTGGCAGTGATTCAGTGGTGAAGCTGGGGGCCTGTGAAGTGCTGATAGAGCTTTAGAGAGAAAGGAAGAACAGCTGCCTCCCCTGGCCTCTGAGGGCGGGTTTCTGTGGCCTTTGAGTGAGGCAAGGACCTCAGGGGTAAGGGCTGTAAGTTAGGGAAGGGCTGGTACCTGCATGGCATTGCTGCTCTGTGTATGAGTCTGCCTTCTCCTTCTAGGAGGACCACTACGCCCTGCTGGTGAAAGCGTGGGAGACCAAGGTTTTTCCTACTATCCGAAGACGCTTCCGCAATGAAGCAGAGCGGAAATCGGGCCTGGACCAGATAAAGGGTGCTTTACAACTAGGTCTGTTTCCTAAGGAGCTCACTTTTTGATGTGAAGAGGTGGGGTTAGCTGAAACTTGGGATGCAAACCAGGAAAGAAGAGCTTGTTGGAAGTTGGTTTAGACCTAGCAGTGGCTTCTGCCTGGGACTTCACTGAGCTCTGTGGTTGTTTGCTTTTGTTGTCAGGCTCTTCTTTGCTTGTCAACTTCACTCAGTGTTTTGGGTTGATGGGCTGCTGAAATGAAGCTGGAATGGTTATACTGGGAAGTCGTATGGCCTGGTGGTTAAATAATTTGGGTCCTGAAGTCACAACTGTGCTATTTACCATAGAATATAATTAATACCTTTAAAATAGAATTAGTAATAGTAATGGCTTCATCTATATATCAGTAAGAAATGAATGAGTCAATACAGATAAAGCTCTTAAGAGCAGTGCCCTGCACACAATGAACACTGAGTTACTACAGTTCTGCATGTCGCCATGATGACGGTGGTTGAGGTTTTTCTCCCACTGCCTTGGTTTCTCTAGCAAAGAATAATGCAAGGTTTGGCCTCAGACAGCGGATTGTTATTGAGGCTTATGTGCAGATAGCTGATTACTATTTTAAGGCTTTTCTTCATCTTGGGAACCACCTGAATTTTGAGATGCAAAAATGCCTTGACATTGTGGCATCAGAGATGGTATAAGATGCTTAGCTTTTGTCCCCATGTCAGCAGCCTTTCTCCTCTTTTAACTTTTGTTCTGAGACTAGAACCAAATAGAAAAACAACCAAAAGGCCTTTATTATTTCTTGGCCAGTATATATGCTGAGTCCCAGATTTCCAGTGATAAGTGAGTATTTCCTTTTCTCTCATTTTGGTGCCAGAACTAATCAGTATGTCCATATATGTATTGTTTTGTTTCCTTTCATGCTTTCTATCCCTAAAACTAAGGCCTGCAACAGTGGGAGGATCTTATTTACACTTCACCTGTAGGAACAGCGACACATCCTGTGACATGGGAGACTGCTTCCTGCTCTTATCAGAGCCCTGTCTTAGCTGCCGACCCAAATTCCGGGGCAGATAACCTCTTCTCTCCTCTTTTAAGAGTTTCAGGCAGAGGGAGCAACAGGAGGAAGATCTTCAGGGGGGCATGAGCTTGGGTGGTTGAGGGGACAGCAGCCAGGCCGAGCCCGTGTAACTGAGGAGGATGTGTGAGGAGCAGCCACAGGGACTCGTGAGGGGAAGTGGACAGCGGCATTGGCTCCGCAAGGACTTTGGGTTTTATTCTGTGTGAGATGTAAGCCACTGGGAGCATTAAGCAAAGGGGTGACATAATCTGGTACAGTAGATTTTAGAGATAAAAAGAGAACGTGTTCCCTTCTGCTCATTCTCAATATCTGTACAAAAATGCCCTTTGTGTGTGAAAGCACACTGCAGAAGAGATCATGTCTTGTTCTTAGTTGCCTTAGCCTTAGTAAATGTAATGCCACGTTCACTGCCTGCCCTGAAGCACTAATGCCAGTCTTGGTTTGCGAGTTTGGAGGGCTCTGTTTCATTTGCATTAACTTGGTCATGGATTCCTTCACTTACTTGTCTGCATCTTCAACGTGCCCCCTGGTGTCCGGCCCCATGCTGGGGAATAAGGAATCTTCTGTGAGTTAAGTCAGAGACGGTCCCTTCTATCTTAAAGCTTATGTCTTTGTGGAGACAAGTAATGAGAGAGCAAATTACACGTGGTGAGGGCTGTTCAGGAGAGCAGGGGGCATGTTGTGTCACTCGGTAGCCCGATCTAGAGTGGCTTCTCCAGCAGCATGACATTTAAGCTGAGACCTGGAGCTAACTCAGCAACAGCAGGGTTAAGGTAGAAATATGAAGCACTGTTTGTTGAGGGGTGGTGGTGGGGGTGCTTCTCACAACTTTGAGGAAAGGCCTGTCCAGTCGCAGTATGTAGATGGAAAGTTCTCAGGTATGATCATCTGCGCCTGTGCCTTTATTTTCACATCAGTTCTGCTTAAATAAGGATCCCTTTTTCTTCTCTTTTAATTTGTTCCCAGAGCCATCCTCAGTGTCTGTGGTGGGTGTACCTTCTCCTGTTCAGCTTCCAGGTCATGGGAGATGGAGTATAGTCAGTACAGGAGGAAGTTTGATTATCTATAGGCAGCTGCTAGACCAGAGGTGGACCGATGATGCCTGGCCTCACCACTCCCCCAGCTAATGGCCCCTGACACACGTCTTGCCAAGGCATTCCCTCAGGATCCATCCATGTGGCCATCACCCAGCATCTGAACTACATTAAGTTAAACATGAGACATTTACCTTACATTTTTACCATTCTGGTATCATCTTGATAATAACTACATAATTACTTTGCCCAAAAGGCTACACGTTCCCACAAACGGTGTTTGAAAGATCTTCTTATCTTTTCATTCTAGGTGTAAGTCAGTATCATGGTTGAAGATAATGTAACCTTTGGAGAGTTACCTGTGCTGTTATATTTTTTAGGCATGGTGGACATTGCCCGACAGACAGTTGAATTCCTCTATGAAGAGAACGGTGGAATCCCAAGAGACCTTTATCTTCCCACCATTGAAGACATTAAAGACGAAGCAAACAAGTTCACAATTGATAAAGTTCGAAAAGGTTTTGCTTTCTTCCTTCATCTTCCTATGACATGAGAAGTTGAGTTTTCCCAGCATGAGTTTGAGCCAAGCAGCTGCTGGCTGTCGAGAGTGACTTGCCTTACTCTGAGTGACGTGACCTCTTCCCAGCTCTCCTGAGTGAGGCCCTAGAGTTTCCTGGTAGGGCACAAGTAGAAGCTTGTCTGGCCTCTGGTGACCTCTTGTACATTCCCAGAATTCACTAGCATGAGCAGGGTGAGACAGGGCCCTTGTACAGAGATAGAAGTGGGGCATGCGTGGAGGATTCCAGGCAGGCCCCACTGGCTAAGTGCTGACTGCTGAACTAATAGACTGATTATGTGGAAGTACTGTGCTTTTTAGAATTTTAATTGAATGTGTTTATCTTTTGATTAAAAATCTATCACATATTTTTAGGAAATGAAATTACAAAGCACAAAAAAGAAAATTTAAAACCACTCATTATTAGACCTTCACAAAAATATCAGAATATCATAGAATATATATTTTCTATATATATTTAATATGTATTTTCTGTAATATTTAATATATGTGTATTAAATACGTATTTTCCATGGCACATCAGATATATTTTCATATATTTTCATTTCTTTTTTTAAGGTATAAGTCACCCTTTTAAAGTATACAGTTCTGCAGTTCTACATATATTCTCAAGCTGTGAACCATCAAATTGTTGCCTCTAATTCCAGAACATTTCATTCCCTGCAAAAGAAATCCTGTGCCCTCACCACTCTCCATTTCTCCCTCCTTTAGCTCTTGGCAACCATGAATCTACTTCCTGTCTCTTTATATAGATTTACCTATTCTGGACATTTCATATAAGTAGAATTATATAACATGGTCTTTTGTGTCTGGCCTCTTTCACATATCATAAATCTTCAAGATTCATTCACATTTGAGTATCTGTCAGTACTTCATTCATTTTTATGACAAAATAATATTCTACTCTATGGATAATCCCCCACTTTGTTTATCCATTCATCAATTGATGGGCACTTCTGGCTATTATGAATAATGTTACTTTGAACATTTGTGTATGGTTATTGTGTGGACATGTGTTGTCATTTCTCTTGGGTATATATTGTAGGAGTAGAATTAGTGGGTCATGGTAACTTTGTTTTACTTTTTGAGGAACTTCCAGAATATTTTCCAAAGTGATCGCACCATTTTTACATTCCCATCAGAAATCTATAAGGATTCTAGTTTCTCCATATCCTTGCCAGCACTTACTATTGTCTATCTTATTTATTATAGCATCCTAGTGAGTGTGAAGAGGTTTCTCATTGCAGCTTTGACTTGCATTTCCCTAATTACTAATAATGTTGAACATCTTTTCATGTGCACCTTTTCATTTTTCTTTGGAGAAATATTTATTCATATCCTTTGCCCATTAAATAATTGGCTTGTCTTTTTATTATTGAACTGTGAGAGTTCTTACAACTTTTTGTTTTACTATCTTCCAGACTGAACTGTGTTCCTTTTTGGCTGTAGCTAAACTGAGGGTATTGCTAAGTGCCCTAAGTTATTTAAGGTCCCAGAATGGAGTCCCAAGATGATAATGGTACTTGCTCCTGAACAGCCTTCTCCCTCTGCCCTCCTCAGGTCTCACAGTAGTAACCCGCTCTCCGGACAGCAATAATGTAGCCAGCAGTACTGTTGGGACTGCTCTGCCAAAATTTGCCATCCGAGGGATGCTGAAAACCTTTGGGCTTCATGGAGTCGTCTTAGATGTTGATTCAGTGAGTGAACAGCCTTTCATATACATGGAACCTTTCATGCCCAGACTCCAGGCACCTTAAATAGTGATTTTTACAGATGGATTGCTCTTCAGTAGGGATGAAAAAGTCAAGCTAAGTGCTGTCATGCCAAATGACTTGCCTGGGGTTTTCCCCTGGGCCCATTTGCTGCCTCTGCCATTGCTTACTGACAGCCATATTCAGGCTGACCCTCAATCCCATCTGCCCACGTTCCCAGGGAAAATTCTCCCTGTGTTCTTGATGAATGGATGATCTGTCATTGTCATGATTGTTACAGACACAAATCAAAGGAATAGTTTTGTGATTTTGATCACATTGTCACCTTAGTTCTCTCAGCCTCAGTTTCCCTATGTTTAAAATCAGTTTAGTAAACTAGATCAGTAGTTTTCTTCTCCATTTTGCAGAGCTCTCACGGGGCTTAACAAGAACTGGGGGCAGGGTGGAGGTGAAGGAACAGTAGAGTGGGTGGGGGCAAAGCTAGACCTTGCTTTTGAAAACGGGTCCTGCTTGAAAGCCATGACCACATGAAGGGTGAATGCACGTGCCTGCATTTAAGAAGTTTCCTGTGCAAAAAAACCTTGGTGAAATAATACACAGTTCAAGCCTAAGAGTCTCTGATAAAGAAGCCACATAGGTAAGCACTGATATCTATCTAGACAGAGATGCAGATGATGTTAGGTACCATGAATGCTTTGAAACAGAAAGTTTTACACCTTAAACTGACTCCATTTGATCAGAATTTAATTTTAACAATTAAGATTTTAAGAGGGGCGGTTGACTTGTGGTTTACTAAGGTGAACTCTCATGTAGAAAGTTCTATCAGTAATACTACTCATCTCCCACTACCTCTGATACAGACAATCTGGTTCTGGTTACCAGAAAGCGTGTAACTGACAATATTTTTCAACAATGGAAATGCGTGAAAGTAAAAATCAAGAAAACAGAAATTTTGTTAAAGTAATAATTCTGTTGATTCTTAAGTAGTTTGATTCCCTTGGTCTTAATAATAATCCCTAAATAAAAATTACATCGATGGTAAATCCATAATGCCTATGCATGAGCTTGGTTTTTATTTTCCCAGCAGTAAAAAGGAGCCATCAGACAGAATCTTTGCCATTACAAAATTACTAACATAAAAACAGTGAACATAAAGTTTACCTGGCAACAATGTGTGTTGAACTATTACTGAAGTATAGCACTATTCTCTTTAGATCTCTAACTCATGATTACACTGGAGTTCTTTTTTTATTTATTGTACCAATTAAAATTTGCCAACTGGTATGAAAAAACTGAACATGCCATCAGTACTAACCAGATGTCTTTGAAGTTTTAGATTCAGTCAGTTACATATAACCATTTATTGTCTTAAAACTTTTATTATATATATATAATATATATATATATATATAAATCTTAAAAGTTGGGGAAAAGGTCAGTACTCATGAACAAATAGACATTCTCTTTTACCATTGCAGGTAAATGAGTTGGTGCAGGTAGAAACATACCTCCGAAGTGAAGGTGTGCTGGTCCGATACTGGTATCCTATCGATATGTTGGAAAGGCCCCCAGCAGGCTACCGAAGAACTGCCGCCAATGGGCTGGTCACCCTGGACAATACCAACCTGCAAATTCACAGGTAGAGTTGAGCCCTTCTTTCTAGCGAGTCACAGAAATCCACTTCCGTGTTTTATCTCATGTGCCATTCATTGTTCACAAAAAGGCTTTTCCTTCAAATCTGAGGGAGAGTGAGAGAAAGGGCGAGAGGGAAGGCAGTTAGTAAAGATAACAGCAAATTGCAGGAGTGGGCAGAAACGTTGTGGGATCCAGTATCACCTGGCCTGTGCCATAGGTGCTCTGCTCTGAGTTGCAGGGATTGAGGGTAGCTGGAGATTTGAAGAGTATGGAAAAGGTATAAGAGTAAAAGTAAGTTGAGAAGAGACCACTAGGAGGGTGTCCAGGTGCTGTGTGAGCAGCCAGCTCACTTCTCTGTTAAGCTGCCGAGGCGGTCCTCAAGTGCCTGCTTTGTGCCTAGCACTGTATGGCGGTCTTTAAGGGAACGAGTGCCTGCCCTAGAGAGTTAAAACCTAAATGTCCAGGAAAATTCCCTCACCTGCACTGTGAATTGTCTCTTTTGGTCTTAAAAATTCTTCTAACAGTTCAGAGGAAAATATTATAATAAATGGAGTTCTCTGATAGCAGTTTTCATAAACAATTTTTCATGCTATCCATCCACTAGCGTCAGAATTTCTCATTATCTTGTCAATTTTGAGTGTATCTCCTGCTGAGCTCTTTCACTGGAACTCCAGATACACATATCCAGCTGCCGCCTTGCTATCTCCACCCGGAGATAGCAGTATCTTCTTTGTGTTCAATTTGACCATCAAATTCGCAAGCCTCAGATAGGCCTCACTTGGCATTAGCCTCCCTTAAAAAGGTAAAGGATGGAAGCATGGCATGCCACAGGGCAATGGCATGCATGTTTCCTCAGCAGGAGTTGTCATTGTCATCCATACAGAAGTTCAGGGGCTGTTCTCCGACCTCGCCTACCCACCCACCCAGGTGACCATCCAGTTGTGAGGGCCTTGCTTCTCATGGCAGTGTTCGCATGGTCCCTGGGCAGCCCCATGGCCCACATAGAAGCCAGCAGCTTTTGGAACAACTCCATAGACATAGCTTCCTGGGGTCCTAGCAAAAGGCATGCCAGGTAACAAACAAGAGTCACCCTACTCCTATTCTGGGAAGCCCTGAAGCCTTGGCTTCCCGCTGAGAATGTTCTTTCAGTCCTCCAGCCCCGCTGCAGCTTGCCAGTCCAGGGTCATTTTGACAGTAAGCATTGTGCCTGGTGATATTGCTGAGGTTCTGCTTTTGTCAGATTGCCAGAAGAATGGAGCTGAAAAGAGGTTAGCCCAAGTCCTTTGTTACATAGACAAGGACAGGGTCTTGTTGACCTTTAACTCCCAGATAATTGAATAGGCACCTAAAGTGTAGCACATGCTGCAGAATCTGGATTTTCCTTCACAGTCCTCCTCCACCTACCTTTCCACATCGGTAAGGGCACCGCAGGTCAGCCTCCTCCCTCACGATCTCATGTACCTTGTCGGCAAGTCCGACTGACTCTTCCTCCAAAATGCAGCCGGGACCTGTGTGCTTCTCTCCATCTGCCCCCACCACCCCAGTCCAGGCCTCAGCTTGCTGTCCTCACAGCAGCCAAAGTGATTCAGAAGCATGAATCAGAGCATTCATTTCCTCCTCCAATTCAAACCATCCTGTGGCTTTCCATTTCCCCTGGAGTAGAATTCAAACCCTCGCCTGGCTCATGAAACCCCTTGTGCACGTCAGCCTCTGCTTCTACAGTGGACTCTCAGCAGTGCCGGCCTTCCTGTCCCCCTCACGCACCAAGCATTACCTCCTATGTGGCTCCGTGTTTGCTGTTCCCTCTCCCCAGGGTGCTTTGCCCAAAACTTTGTGGGGAGGGCTCTCATTCTTGTCATTCAGATCTCAGTGAACATGTCACCTTTCCCATAAGGCCTTGCATCACCATCTCATCTAAAGTAAGCGTGCAGTCCCACATTGTCATTACTCTGTATTTTACTTCGCTTCCAGGTCCAAATATTTTTGCTTGTTATCTTTTTTGGAAAATGTGTGTATTGCGTGTTTCCTCCTAGAATGTAAGCTTCCTAAAAGCAGAGACTCTGATTCTTTGCTGGAGCCCCTAGTGCCAAATCTGGGCCCTGGCTCACATGGTAGACTCGGCATATTTGTTGAGAAGGATCCCCAAATATATGTGCTTGAATATCAACATGATACTATCAAAAGCTTCTAAAGGTTTATTTAATAAGTCTTTCAGTCATCTTTTTAGTAAATGTCTCTGATACATGAAACCTATTGCCTATTGACAAGTGACAAGCAACCTATAGAAAAGGCAAGAAAGCATTTTTGTAGAGTTACAATCCAGCTACAGATGTAGGACATTTATTCTCAGTATGAATGTGGTGATCTCAGTATTGAGAGAAACATGAAACATGCCCCACAGATTCATTTGGTCAGTAAGGTGACCGGGTTTCTGGTCCTGTACTGAGTTCATCACAGGTCTGCTTGGTTAAAGCGCTCATCTGGGTTTGTGAGAGAACTTTGAAAAGCAGAGGTGCAGAGGGCTCATCAGCCCTTGAGAGGCACCAGCAGCTTGGAGGATCAAAGCAGGGGCTGCAGCTGGGCCCCAGGTAATCTCATTCCAGCTCCATCCTGGCAGCTTCAGCCCTTGAATTCCAAGGAGAAAGCTGTGGGGAGGGTGTGGGGGCTTCCACTTTCATACCCAGACCTCATCTGGTCTGCTGCCCTGACCCTTGTGAGTAGCCTCCCGAGGAGGGAGGCAGCAGGTGCATGGGCTTGTTTTTTTTTGTTTGTTTGTTTTGTTTTGTTTTTATTTTTGTTATAAAAAATATCTTTAACAATTCCTCCTAGTGGGTTTGAAATGATGGGTGAAATTTAAAACTTTATTTCAAATGAACTTCTTTCACTGAATGTTTTTTCTCCCAACATAAGGGCAGGGAAAAATGAAATTCCCTGTGTTATTTTTTTTTTCTTTTTGAATTAGTGATTTTTATTTTTTTCAAATAGATTCCCAGAAATGAAATTGCTGGGTCATACGACATTCATATTTTTTTTTTGAGAAGGCATCTTTCATATTTATTGATCAAATGGTTGTTAACACCAATAAAATTCTGTATAGGGGAGTCAATGCTCAATGCACAATCATTAATCCACCCCAAGCCTAATTCTCGTCAGTCTCCAATCTTCTGAAGCACAACAAACAAGTTCTTACATGGTGAACAAATTCTTACATAGTGAATAAGTTCTTACATGGTGAACAGCACAAGGGCAGTCATCACAGAAACTTTCGGTTTTGATCACGCATTATGAACTATAAACAATCAGGTCAAATATGAATATTCGTTTGATTTTTATACTTGATTTATATGTGAATCCCACATTTCTCCCTTTATTATTATTATTATTTTTATTTTTAATAAAATGCTGAAGTGGTAGGTAGATGCAAGATAAAGGTAGAAAACATAGTTTAGTGTTGTAAGAGAGCAAATGTAGATAATCAGGTGTGTGCCTGTAGACTATTTGTTAATCCAAGCTAGACAAGGGCATTAAAACATCCACGGATGCAGAAGATTTCTCTCAAAACAGGGGGGCTGAGGTTCTAAGCCTCACCACTGTTGATCCCCAATTTCTCACCTGATGGCCCCCCTGTGACTGTGCCTGTCTTAGGTTGTTCCTCCCTTGAGGAATCTTACCCGTCTCTGGCTAAACAGTCATCTTCCGGGGCCATACAGGAAGATGTAAAGTTGGTAAGTGAGAGAGAAGCCATATTGTTTGAAAAGGTTAGCTTTTTACTTCTTTGCAGATTTATGCCCTGTGGTTTCTATGCCCAGCATTTGTCTTGAGGTATCTTTACCACTTGGAGGAATTATGATACTCAGTAAATTCGATATGAGGCACGAATTCTGTTTAAGGGTTGTAATTAGGAAGGAAGAAGAAAAGCTGTAGAGGTAGCAGACGGAAGAAAACATGGGAGGATTGATTATTTCTTTGACTTATCTTCTTGTAGAGTAACTTAAGCATGTATAGGTTTTAAACTACTAATTAAATTGCGCACACACATTAACATAATAGGAATACAGTTACATAACCAAAGCAGATCTATAATTACTGGCCATCTCCAGTGAAGCCAAGAAAACCAGTTAGGCACCCTAGGCATTTGTGAAAATTTGTCTATGATATGATGGATATTGTCCAACTGTACTTGAACAGTCTGAGAGAAATCAGACAAATTAAAACAACCCATTCCTGGGCACTGTTCACATCCCATATGTTCTTTTAATAGTAGATAGTCTGTAGTTGTAAGATTTTGGAGCGCTACAACTTGCACTTCTCCTAATTCTTGGTTGAGTTCCAACAGTATAGATCCGGTCAAATTTGTTGTTTTACTGAAAGCACAGGCCAGCTTCGATATCTCCTTCTTCATTCCAATGGCAAGTCCAGGAACCAGTGGGATGGATGCAGCTACAACTGCAGCATCGCCTGGATCTTTGTTGAGGTTTTTTGATGATCATCTTCTGGTATGAGTCTTCCAGAGAGTGCTGATGTTGGAAGTTCTTCTTCATATTGTATCTTAGTTCATTTTCTGGGTAGCCAAATTAGGCTTTGATCCTCTGTATAAACACAAACAGACCCTTTGCCCACACTTTGATATGCCCTTTATACCATTGTGTAGAACTCATTGGAGGTCACCACACAGGAACTGTTTTTTGTTTTGTTTTGTTTTGTTTTTAAGAGAGAGGAATATTATCAGAAAAGTATACCTCCATAGCTGATCATCTGACACCCTTTAAGTGATCAAAATTAAGGATATTTAAAGCATGCATTAATTGTTGATTTACAGTTAGTTTTATCCTATCAGGGAGTAATCCCCCTTCTCTTTCTTTCTTTTTTTTTTTGTTATCTTTAATCTACACTTATATGAAGAATATTATGTTTACTAGGCTCTTCCCTATACCAGGTCCCCCCTATAAACCACTTTACAGTCACTGTCCATCAGCATAGCAAAATGTTGTAGAATCACTACTTGTCTTCTCTGTGTTGTACAGCCCTCCCCTTTCTCCCTCCCTCCCATGCATACTAATCTTAAGACCCCCTTTCTTCTTCTCCCCCTTATCCCTCCCTACCCACCCATCCTCCCCAGTCCCTTTCCCTTTGGTACCTGTTAGTCCATTCTTGGGTTCTGTGATTCCGCTGCTGTTTTGTTCCTTCAGTTTTTCCTTTGTTCTTATACTCCACAGATGAGTGAAATCATTTGGTATTTCTCTTTCTCCGCTTGGCTTATTTCACTGAGCATAATACCCTCCAGGTCCATCCATGTTGCTGCAAATGGTAGGATTTGCCCTCTGCTTATGGCTGAGTAGTATTCCATTGTGTATATGTACCACATCTTCTTTATCCATTCATCTACCGATGGACATTTAGGTTGCTTCCAATTCTTGGCTATTGTAAATAGTGCTGCAATTAACATAGGGGTGCATCTGTCTTTCTCAAACTTGATTGCTGCGTTCTTAGGGTAAATTCCTAGGAGTGGAATTCCTGGGTCAAATGGTAAGTCTGTTTTGAGCATTTTGATGAACCTCCATACTGCTTTCCACAATGGTTGAACTAATTTACATTCCTACCAGCAGTGTAGGAGGGTTCCCCTTTCTCCATAGCCTTGCCAACATTTGTTGTTGTTTGTCTTTTAGATGGCAGCCATCCTTACTGGTGTGAGGTGATACCTCATTGTATTTTAAATTTGCATTTCTCTGATAATTAGTGATGTGGAGCATCTTTTCATGTGTCTGTTGGCCATCTGTATTTCTTTTTTGGAGAACTGTCTGTTCAATTCCTCTGCCCATTTTTTAATTGGATTATTTGTTCTTTGTTTGTTGAGGCATGTGAGCTCTTTATATATTTTGGATGTCAAGCCTTTATCGGATCTGTCATTTACAAATATATTCTCCCATACTGTAGGGTTCCTTTTTGTTCTATTGATGGTGTCTTTTGCTGTACAGAAGCTTTTCAGCTTAATATAGTCCCACTTGTTCATTTTTGCTGTTGTTTTCCTTGCCCAGGGAGATATGTTCAAGAAGAGGTCACTCATGTTTATGTCTAAAAGGTTGACATTCATATTTTTGACAAGAGTTTTTTTTTTTTTTTGAGAGGGCATCTCTCATATTTATTGATCAAATGGTTGTTAACAACAATAAAATTCTGTATAGGGGACTCAGTGCTCAATGAACAATCATTAATCCACCCCAAGGCATGGGCTTGTTTTAAACTCTGGCACAAGAATATCCCAAACCAGAGATGAGGAAGAAACCTACCACAATGCAGCAGTTCAGCTGTTTCTGTTTTAGTTTAGGTTCACGTAGCTGGGCACACTAGCCAGGTGATATAGTTTGGCGGCTGTTTCCCTCATCGCTGTTACACAGGGACAAGCTATATAGATGGCCCTTTGTGTCTGTCTTTTTGCACTTAGCATCATGTTTTCCAGGTTTATCCACATTGTAGTGTGTGTCCTTTTTATGGCTGAATCATACTCCACTGTGTAGATTTACCATTCCTCAGTTGATGGACATTTGGGTTGGTCCCACCTTTTGACTACTGTGAATAATACTGCTGTGAGCACACATGTAAGTTTTTGTGTGAACATATATTTTCATTTCCTTTTCCACAGTGAGTTTTGAGTTGAGAAAATCCAAACGTAATTAAACATGGCTGTTTGTTTAAAGCACAAGTGACTAACTGCCAGAAGAAAGGCCTGAGACATGGTCCTGTCCCTCAGAAGCCTGCTGCCCGGCACCACGCAGGAGGCCAGTGTGTCCTGCTCAGCACCACCTGCCTTTCCCTTGCAGGGAGCTGCTCCGCTGTGAGGCCGCGCTGGCCAGGCTGTACTGCCGCACGGCCCTGCTCAACATCTTCGCCCCCAAGCTGCCGCACTTGTTCACCCGCCTCTTCCACATCCCTGCCATCCGGGACATCACCCTGGAGCACTTGCAGCTGCTGTCCAATCAGCTTCTTGCACCTCCTCTCCCAGGTAAGCCCTGGCCTTGCTGCTGTCACTGCCCAAGTCAGCAGCAGGGTAGAGCAGCCCTGACAGGGAGCCGGGCCCAGGCAGAGTCATGCTCAGGGCCCTCACTGTCCACAGTGGGAGAAGAGACACTTGCACACTGCGCATTTAGGCCAGTGCGGATGAATTGCCATGCAGAGCCACCATCGGCTCAGCGGTGCGTCCTCCTCCTTTGAACAATGTAAGCATATTATGTGATACATTCAGTCATTTACCTATTATATGTTCATTGAGTTTTCCAAACTAATGGTGGAACAAGGGAAATTAAGTATTATTTACAAAATCTAGTCACTATACTGTTGCCACATTCTATCCTGCCTTGTTAAGAAAGGAAAATGTTCTGTTGTCAGCTCCACAGCGGGCCTCACTGGCTTGTGATCAGTAGTTTCCATGGGCCAACTTGTGCATATCCTCTAACCTCGCGGCCCTTGGGGTGAGGACTGATGATGTATGTTTGCCCCCAGTGAATGCTAAGTGACAAGTCTGTTTAGCCCCGTCCAAGACTGAGGTCCCTTTCTGTCTTCCTCTGGCACCTCAGCCTCCAGACTGCTCCCCAGGACCCCCCAAAACTAAAGGGAAGCAAGAGGTGGCAGGGCAGGTGGCACTGTAAGCTAGAGGGCACCTCACAGCTGGCAGGGGCGGGTCCCAGCCAGTGTAAGCATGAGCTACACTGGCTGTCTCAGCGCCTGGGCTCTACTGGCCCACTCCAAGGACTTAGAGGCTGCAGGGCATACCTGGAAAGCTTTCATGTGTTTGTGGAAGAAGCTTTGCCATAATGACCTAATACTGCTTTACACATTCTACTCCGAGCCTCCTTAGTGGTTCCTTGGTGCAGTTTGGGGTGGGCCAGGGCTACCAAACAGGACAGGCTCTGGGAAGCCCGGAATCCAAGCAGCTCCACTTCTGTTTAATAGACCTGGGTGTCCACTTAAGTTTTGTTGCTTAAAAGAAGGCAAAAATTTAGACCACTTTTCTCCTGAGTCCCTGTACATATACCCCTACAAATATGCAGGGTCTGATTGGTAACAATGTCTGTTACCCAAGACCTGCCCCAGCTAACCCATCCTGGTCATGGGGCAGGTTGTCCATTGTTATATGGGATCTCACAGCCCAAGGCTGCTGTGCCTCTGTGAGCCTATGTTTTCTTGCCCATCCCCAGATGGCACTATCAGCTCCAGCTCGATACTCCTGGCACAGTCTCTGCAGCACTGTGTCCATTCCCAGAACTGCTCGGCCACAGACCTCTTCTACCAGGGCAGCTCCCAGACAGCGAGAGAGTGGCTCAGTGTGGCCATCACACGGACGCTACACCAGGGCGAGGAGAGTCTTTTGGAGCTGACAAAACAGATCTGCTCTTTCCTGCAGGTATAAGTCTAAATAAATCTCTGATGTCCCTGAACTGGGGTTACAGCCTTGAACTGGAAGTCTTACTGGCTTGCTAAAAATGATACTTTCTTCCCTAAGCCTGCTTCCCCGTTGGCCTCCTTTTCATTGAGCTCTCCCGCCTTGTCCTATCTGTGGTGTCCTCCCTCCCGGGGACTTGCTTGTCCCCCTGAACCTAGGACAGCGTATGCCTTGCCTCTGCTCAGCCCTTCTCCTGGGAGCGGGGAGGTGAAATGCTGTCCTGTTTAGCCTCTGGCTCTCCTTGTTAAATCATCTCTTTGCAGACAGCACCAGAGCAGTTCCCGTCCGAAGAGTTCCCAATTTCAGAGTCCAAAGTGAACATGGATGTGAATTTCCCTGGGGCAGCTTTTGTCGTTGTGTCTTGCAAAGAAAGTCAATCTGGATTCCGCAAAGAGTAAGTTGCTGATCTCCAGAGGATGGTGACAGGGAGAGAAAAGCAAGTGGGGAAATGGACAAAAGAAAAACTTGAATTGTTTTGATACTTTTATGCCATATTTGAAAATAGTTTACAATTCTTCCCATATTTTTGCATTTGGATATTACTCTTTATAAAGATGACCACCTAAAATGCAGTGGAAATCCTATGTGTGTTGGGTTCTCACCCACCCCCTTCTCCTGACGAGCACCTGTGGGCCCCTGGCGTGCATGGCTGGACTCACCTCATGCTCACCTCCCTCCCTAGCTCCTCTCTGTACAAGGCGCCCTGGGCGCGCGTGCTCGTGTACGGACTTGGCCACAAAGTGAAGCGAAACGGCCAGCTAAACCTCATCGAGGCTGTCTGTTACCCCCGGGATGCATCTCCAGCCAACACTGGGCTCACACCACCTCCTACCACCAACCAGTACCCTTCTGTGATCCTCTCCACAGACAAGGTCCACATCAAACTGGGTGAGTCTCCCACACTCATGGTATTATAAGCACTTGAAGGTGTACCTTCTTTCCTTCTTTTTGAAGGGATTTTAGAAACAATTTTGTGAGGATTTTGTACCTTGCTGTGTCCTGGTTTCCTATCTATAAAGAGCAGGACTGCTTGGGGCAGTAAAACTGTAGAGGAAATAGATTAAGAGAGCCCCCTCTCCTGCCTGGGGAAGGCCCAGCTGATGCTGCTCGCCCAGGCTACAGTGGGGCCTTCCCCTCTTGCAGCGTGTGTTGGGGTGCATGCTGAAATGGCCTAGACAGGGCAGTCTCCTCATTTAGCTGCAACAATCCCAGTTGCCCTTCCTCAGGTTCTTGTTAAAACCAATTTCTTTTGGTTGTGCTAGGGCACCCTGGGACACAGGCCACAGGAGTCTGCTCCCCCCCACCGCCACCCACGTGATACACAGCCCTGCGCTGGGTGGAGAGGCCCAGCTGGTCTTACCTTCCCAGCACTCTCTGTTAAGCCTCCATGGTTTTAGACGTAGACAAGGGCTGCGTTTGCAAATCCTGACGCTGTTGCTGACTGTCGGTGTATACCGGACCAGCTGACGCTGTTTCTAACACACAGAGGCTTGTTTGTCTGGTCACAGACTCCCTCTGTGCTTTCTTGGCTTGTTTGACAAGCAAGACAGATGCATGTTTTCTGGAGACAATTCTGAAATATATTTGAACTTTCAGGCAAGAATCAGGCCTTGGCTTCTCTATAGCCCCTGTCGTGGAGACACTGCATCTTTAGGGAATGAAATGAAAAGAGATTTCTGAAGTGATTTGGGTATTGCTAAGCCACTTTATGATCTTTTTATTAGGGTCTATTTTTTCATTCATTCTATATTTCAACAGCTAGTTGCCTACACTAGCTGTTTTTTAAACTATAGAATAAAAAAGCAAGCTGTCTTACCATTCCCCGACTATCACCATGTAAACATTCACCCCGAAGTGCAGGCTGGTCAGCATGGTTCCTTGCCCCGAGACCCCGACCCCCTGAAGCCTGACTTGTCTCATGAGAGCTTGCACTGACTTTGCAGAACAGGGCAGAGTGTGAGGAGGATCAGGCCTCGGGGCCTTTTTCCTCTCCCTGTAGGCACATGGTCATATTCAGGCCATGGCAGTGACAGATGGTAATACAGGAAAAGCAAAAATCCAAGGTCTGGGCTGGCCCATTCTGCAAGCCTCATGTAAGCATAATGCTCTCCTGGGCTTGCAGCCACACCACTGGGCTGATGATTTCTTTACCCCGCTCTACCAGTGAAGCATCTTTTGTTAAAGTCTTACTATTTCCACGGTGGGTCATCAGGCCAGTCCCTCCCTTTTCCCATTGCTGCCCTTGTCCTGTTGTCACACCAAGTGGACTCCCTGGAGGGATGTCCTCCAGCCCCTCCTGCAGGTGCACCAGACTGCCTGGAGTATCAGGGAGTTGCATGTCCTCTTGCCCCAGCAGCTGAGTGGGCAGGCTTTCCAGCGGTTTCTCTGTGGCAAGACTTGTCTTAGACTTATTTTGATCAGGTGCTGTCAGTCATGAGCTTTCCTCTGGGCCCTTCCTCTAGGGGTGTCCCCGCCTCCTGGAGCCGTGCTGGTGTTACATTCTCTGCCCCTGGAGTTCCCACTGGCCATGGCCTTTGCAGAGCAGCTGCTGTCCTGGAAGTCAGAGGATGGCGATGGGAAGTCCGAAGATGAGCCTGACACCATCCCAACATCTGTCTTCCTGCAAGTGGTGGAGCTGCTGGGTGAGGCGCGCCTTCCCTGGGGACCAGGGCTGCAGGGGCACCATCTTGGCACCTAAGGAAGGAGGTTGCCAGAGAGTTGGCGGTGGCCCTGGGTGGCCCAGGTGCAACAGCCTCCCAGCAGGCTGCTCTCATTTGAAGTGGGCGTGGGGAATTGATTGTGAGGTATAGCCTAGACTTCTGAATCCACAGTTTGCAGGGTATTTCCATTACTTTGAGAGGAGGCCAGGAAAATAAGATTTTGTCATTCTTTATTTTAAAACCCAAATTCATGTTGTTATTATAACTTCGGAGGTGAAAGGTGGAAGTAAATGATGTTACAAAATTGAACATTATGGCATCATTGTTCCTGAAAGGTCAAAGGGGCTGCATTTTGGCAAAACTTGTGGAACAGAAAACTTAAAGAGTTGTGCATTTGACCATATGTAAATTTACCTCAGAGTATTCTAAATAAATAAATACTGTACTTTATGAGTGATATTTCTGCATTAAGTATTTAAGAATGAAACATACTGATGTCTGCAACTTACTGAAATACTAAAAACCAAGATGAGTTTATGGATAAATAGAGGGACAAACAGATGTGTAAGAAAGCAAATATGGCAAAATATTATTGGTAGAACTTAGGTAGTAGGCATATAGGAATTTACTATATAAGCAATTCACCTTTTCTATATTTTTGAATTTTTTTATAATGTTAGAGGGGAAAAAATGTTGCAAATTCAGACACCCTCAGGGGCCAAATGACTTCACTTCGTCAGGCAGCCACTGAACTCTGCCACTCATTGCTACACACGAAGGTAGCCCCAGGCCTGCCAAGTATTTTTTTTCCAAGAAAAGCCGGAAATCTAGATATTGATGTGAATTTCCCAATTTTTGGATGTTGGCAACTAAGTTAAATTCTTTAAAGCACACTGGTGAGGGGTGAGGGGTTGGAGGAGGTGAGCAGGGAACCAGCATGAGAATGAGGTGTCTGTGGCCAGCCTCGGCTCATTTGCAATTTTGGTGGAAAAGAGTTTTCTCCAAGGCTCACCTCTTACATAAATGGCATATGGCAGAGAAAGGAAAGTGTAGGAGGTAACTCAATCATCTGAGGGCCTGGCCTAGGCCCCATGGCACTTGTCCTCTGTGAATGGCACCATGAGCACCCATTCCCATGTGATCACGAGGTTATTTTCAAGTAGAATTATCAAATGGCATCACTCTGAGAGAGCAGGCAGCTTAGTCTCCTCCTTTGTAGGTGCTGGGCTGAATCAGAGGTTCTCAGTAAGTCAGCCAGACCCAGCCCACGGGACTCCCTGTCCACAACATGACTGTGAATATAAGATACATACATGGATGAAGAGGTCCTGGGTACAAATGTGTGGTCCATCTCATCTAGACATTATTTCCCAAACTTCAGTCTTTCTCATTCCACCTTTATGTGATCTTTACCAGGTCTCAGAATCATGCCTGTCAGCATGTATTTGTCTTTATGACAGTCAACAACTATATCCCTTTTTCAAACTTTAATTGAATTTTAAAAGAAATTTTATGTTGCTGTTTTAAGCAGAAAATTAGTTATCCCTTGCCATAACTAGGAGATAACTATAAAACAACACATAAATAGTTACTGTTATGAAATTCTGCCTAAATACTGCTCCCTGTCAAAGGCTCTGGGTCTGTGGCCCACTCTCTGAAGGCTATACCAGCCCCACAGTAAGACTTGTTGACAAAATCAGGACTAAAAGGTAGTTCAAAAGGAATGATGTTCAGTGTATGCTTCTGGGCTCTGGTAAAATTGGATTGTATGCCCCTGATAGTAACCATCCCATGGTTCTGGAAACATTGTTCTAGTGACTCGTCACCAGCTTGCTTGGTAAGGTGAGTTTCTAGGTGAATAGAAGGGTAGACAGATGTGTAAGAAAGCAAATGAGATGCTTCTAAGAAAGAAAATAGATTTTGGTCTAAGCCAGCTGCATGCTATCCTGTGGCACAGCGGTTGAGGCTTTCCCGTGACTGGTGGCTGTGTGACATTGGGCGAGTCCCCTCAGCTCTTTGAGCCTCTGTTTCGTCATCTGTGCAGTGGGGATGAATAGCAAGCATCGCGCCTGTTTCACAAGGTTGCCATGAGGGCTGAATTCGTTAAAGTGCTTCTTGGAACAGTGCCTGGCTCATAACAGGCGCTGTGTAAGTGCTCGTTGCTGTTACTGTGTTCTGTCTACCACAGGAAACTTCCTCTGGACCACGGACATGGCAGCCTGCGTGAAGGAACTCGTGTTCCACCTCCTGGCGGAGCTCCTGCGCACAGTGCATGCCCTGGAGCAGAGGAAGTGCCCCGCTGGCCTGTCCTCGTCCATCGCCCTCCAGCTGAACCCCTGCCTGGCCATGCTGATGGCCCTGCAGTCGGAGCTCCATAAGCTGTACGACGAGGAGACCCAGAGCTGGGTCTCGGGCAGCACCTGCGGAGGCTCCGGGGCGGCGGCAGCCACCGACCAGGGCAGGTTCTCCACATATTTTCATGCACTCATGGAAGGTTGCCTGGCAGTGGCCGAAGTGACCCTGCCTACCAACATGAGTGTCACAGCCAGCGGGGTGACCTCAACGACTGCCCCAAACCTCAGTGACTCGTCGTCCTCCTCATCGTCCTCCCCAGGACAGACACCACAGAGCCCCAGCCTCCTGTCCAAGAGGAAGAAAGTCAAGATGAAGCGGGAGAAGGCGTCCTCCTCTGGGAAGCGCCAGTCTTCTCGCTCCGTGGACTCAGACTGCACCGTGCTCAGCATCGGGGGCAGCAAGCCCGAGGACATGCTGTGGTTCCATCGAGCCCTTACCTTGCTCATCATTATCCGGCACCTCACCAGGAAGGACCCCCAGGGGCTCGGCGTGACAAGCGACGCCATTGCCGATGCCTGCCAGGCCCTGGTGGGCCCCACTGCCCACAGCCGCTTGCTGGTGATCTCCGGCATCCCCACCCACCTGGACGAGGGCATCGTTCGAGGTGCTATCCGCAAGGCCTGCAGCGCCCACGGCGGGGTCTTCAAAGACGAGATCTACATTCCCCTGCAGGAGCAAGACCTCAAGAAGCCAAAAGATAAAGCCGAGGGCGGGGAAGGGAAAGCTGGGCCAGAGAAGACACTCACCTTCCCTGGCACAGACAGCGTGGAGGTCAGCACGTCCAGCAGCCTGACTCCTGCCATGAGTATTGGTGCATCCGCTTCCACCAGCCAGGCCTCCATTTGCAGCTCCCAGGGCATCTCACAGACGGTCAGCGACTTCTCTGCAGATCCGCTGCCCCTGGGCCTTGAGCTGCCCATCGCCCCTGGCTTGTCGGAGCCCCATGTGGTGTCCAGCCAGGAGAGCCTGGACATTTCCCTGTGTAGCACCGGCAGTCTGGGCAGCCTGGGCAGCCTGGGGGAGCCACTGGACAATGCAGAGACAGCTTCGGTGTCAGACGTGGGCTCCATGTACACGGTCACGTCCCTGGACAATCAGCCCCTCACAGCGCGCCCCATCAGAGGTTTCGCGGTTGTGGAGGTAATGGCGCTTGGGCCTTGGTACCCACTAAAACTGGGAGTAATTTGAATCCCCTGAGCCGCTTTAAACTTTCCCTTGTTATTTCCAGGGGATTGACTAATAGGTGACATTGGGGCATTTAGGGGCTCCCTGGGGTAGCTCTTGGAAGTGGCAGTGACTTACCACATGGGTTATCTCTGACGGAGGTCACATTCTTAAGAGCGATAGCAGAGCTGGTGTCATGGAGTAAATGCAGTTTGCAGCAGAGGATGGGAGGCCCAGGGGCTTGAGGGGCTGGCCTTTCCTGATGGACTCAGGACCCTGGGGTATGTTTGAGCCGCCTTGGCTTGTTCCAGATGTTGCCATTGGCAGGAGGGCCCTTCACTGAGCAGCATGAGAACAGACTCTTACCATTCTGTGCCAGGTGATTCTGAGCACTTTGACCAGCCACATTTCCACTTCAAGATCCTATCTATGTCTTTGGTGGTCTTGTTTAAAAATCCTGCATCCTGTGTCTTCCTGCACCTTGTGTAACAGGAGTCGGGCCAGGAATGAACACCATCCTCCCTGTCGTTGGGTATAGGTAGGAAGGAGCCAGGAGGGAGTGGGCTTTGCTCTGTTCTCTCCCAGTGAGCTCCGAAGGGAGAGCTCACCAATCCAGTGGTTGGTTTCCTCCCCAGAATCATGTCTCTTAATCCATCTGCCTTCTCTCTGTGACTTCCTCGGAGCTGAGCATGGACTTTAGCCTCCTGGGCCTCGGGGTAAAGGCACGGAGTTTAGTTACAGAGATTTCCAGTTGAGTTGTTCCCCGACAAGTTACTGCCAGGAGCATGTGGGCGAGACTTTCCCAGGAAGGCAGCTCACCACATTGGGCAACACTCATAACATTCGAGACCAGTGCAGGGGCCCAGGGAAAGGCGGGAAGGAATAAGGGACATTCCTGTAGAATGGCTGTTACTCTCTACTACTCCTGACCCTTTTCTTTGTTCACACAGATAAGATCCCGAGCCAAAATCGAGAAAATTCGAGCAAGTTTATTTAATAATAATGACTTGATTGGTTTGTCGAGTTTGGATGGTGAAGACGAATTGATGGAAATGTCAACAGAGGAGATTCTCACTGTGTCTGTAGTAAATCAGAGTTTGTTTGATACTCAGGGGAGCCCAGGGTTAGAAGATTATTTCAATGATAAGTCAATTAAAGGTAGGTTATGGATTTGTTTTTCATTAGTAAAGGTTTTTTTGAGCAGTTTTAAATCTGCAGAGAAACTTGAGCAAAAAGTCATCTCCCAACTCCATGTCTACTTTCCGCTATTCTTAACATCTTCCCTTAAAGAGGATGCCGGCAGGGAGTGCCAAGGGTAGGAGATTTAAGAAATGGCTCAGGGGGTATTGGGGAGCTGGGACAAAGAGGGTCCCTGCTTGGCTAATGGAAGCAGCATCGTGTGCATCTCCAAGCTGTAGAGAGAACACTCCTATCCTCTCCCAGCGGCCAGGGCTCTGGAGGTCAGCGAGAGCCCCCAGGAGCAGCCGTGCCCCAGCCTGCACCAGGCTCCAACACGGGCTTCGTTCAAGTCATATTTTTCTTTCTGTCCCTTGTTCAAGTTCAAGTGTATTTATTTTGTTCTGTCCTATGGAGCTAGAATGTAACAAGTACATTTCCTGTAATCATTTGGTCATAGGCTGGGGACGGTGAGTGCCTCACCCTATAACCTATTCCTAGGGAGGAAACAGCTCCAGCTGCTTTTCCACAAAGCACACTTTCTCATTTGGGGGCTCCCAGGGTGAACCCTGGCTGGCTGCCCCACCGAGCTGCTCTAGCAGAGGCCACAGCAATTTTTCTTTTCTCTTTTTATAATTACAGTCGTTTGTGTTGTCACCTTTATTTTGTACTGGTCTTTCTCAAAAGTTTCAATCCATGTCCCTCTTTCTGAATCGTTAACATTGTTTGAAATTCCATCACAGAGTTGTTGAGTTTGTTGCTTTTGTTTTCCAAGTACAAAAATGTGATATTGAGTATGGATTTTATTGTTGTTTCAAATTTGTATCCCCCAGTCATGAACTTTCTGAGTGTTCCCTCAGGGCTGGGACCAGGCGGAGGTGCGGCCTTGGGTACAAAATTAAATGAGGCTCAAAAAACTTAGTGATCTAAAGAAATATTTCAGTGCAGTATTTATAAAAGCCAAAATTAATGCATAATACCCATGATGAACAAAATACTAAAATTTTAAATAAAGACAGGATCAGTACCACTGAGTTTTCTTTTTGCCTCAGGCTTTAACATGGCTGGCAGAGTACTGGTAGTATTTTGTTTCTCATTTTTTAGTATGAATTTCGGTTTTTTAAAGTACTGCATTAAAATATGTATCTTGATCCCTGAAATTTTGGGAATCTTGGTGCCTGTGGGGACTGCCTCACTCTCCTCGCCCTCATCTTGGCCCTGTTCCTTTCTTAGTGTGATTTTTGGCCCCCTCAGTTCTCAGGGGCCCACGTGCAGAAGACTAGCATAAGATCTGTGGGAAAACAGAGATGTTTTTCTGCCACAATTAATGCTTTACCAGTCTTCATTCTTTGCATCTGAATTTAGTTCTGGTTCCTGATTCTGTAATAGTCAAGCCTTCCACATAAGGTGCTGGGTCTTTTGGTAGTGTGTTTGCCACATTACTGCCACACACATTTTGCCTGAGATTGTGATTCTGCTGAGTTGGCACTTGGGGCTGGGCCACCTCTTCCGCACACATGTCCTCCACCTCAGCCCAGATGCTTGTGAGACCTTTGTGCTCTGGTCCCCACAGTTGGGCCAGACCTGTGCTGTGTCAGACCCCCAGAGAAAAAGCATGGGGAGAATGGGGCGGAAGGAGAAGGGAATGGTGAGCAGCTCAGTACCCTCCTGAGTCCGGGCCCCTGGCCACGTGGGAAGCATATAGACAGGTTCCTGATTGGCCCACAGGATGTATGAACACACCTCCCGGAGCTCTTGTTTGGGGACAAAAAACAAAGTGCTTTTTCTTGTGCTCGCAGATACTTTTCCTGTATCTGAGAAAAACTTTCTTTTCCCACCAGCTCACTGTTCCACTTTTGAAACATGTTCTCCGATAATGTATCACTTGTTTGACAACTTGCACTTTGCACTAAAAATACCTGCAGGCTCCACACCCTTTTGTTTGGGACCATCCTTCACAAAGGTGTTAAGGTAGGTTAGAGGGGACTGTGGCTTAGACCCAGCGGAAGTTTATTTCTTGCCTGTAAGAATTCAGGGTAAGCGCTGAGGGCTGCCACCCAGGAGCTTGTCACATCCATTCAGCCAGTGAAGGGGACAAGTGCAGAATAGATGAGACTGGCCCAGGAGCAGCTCACGTGCCACGTCACAGGGCCACACCTGCAACAGAGAAAGCTGTACCTGAGGTGTGTGCCCAGAAAGGACACCCCAAGTCTCATTGTTATCGTCCCTCAGTGTCTGTTACCCACTTTCAAAAATAAACTTTTATGAAAAATAAACAAGATGCCGGAGGGCTTATCCTGACACTGCATGTTCAAGGCAGAATTGTTTGTCCTCCCTGCACCTGTGCCAGGTGAGAAGCTGGTGCCCGGGGCCAGAGAGGTGCTGACGGAGATATTTAAGAGCTGTGCCCATTCGGAGCAGATGCTGAGCCTGACACCCACAAAGCCCATCAAAGTGTCTGACATTTATCTCAGCAAAGAGCAGATCAACTCCCAGACACCAGGCAACCTCCTCCACCTCTTCTTCACCAATGTCCGGCCTCCCAAAAAGGTGCTGGAGGACCAGCTCACCCAGGTAGCAGCCCTGGCCCTACCGTGCTGGGCCTCAGGTACACCACACGGTGAGCCTGAGGACCCCCTCCCTCTTTGCTGCCCCACAGATCCTGAGAAAATACGGCGTGCCAAAGCCCAAGTTTGACAAGAGCAAGTACAGCAAAGCTGGGAAGGAGCAGCACCCTGTCAAGGTGGTGAGCACCAAGCGGCCCATCACCAAGCCGCCCGCCAAGGACAAGGCCGCGCTCAACAGCGTCAGGTGGGCGTCCGAGATGCTTGGGAGATGGGTCAGGCGGGGGCCCGGGGGCCCTCCTAGGAGGTTTCCTGGGAGGTTGTCAGCACCTTTGGGGGGCTGACCACCTGGCTCTTCCCTGCTCTGCTGCCAGGGTCCTTTCAGCCCTTGACATCATCAGCTGAAAGAGAACATTTCATTTTATCCACGTACATAGTAAAATTGGACCATGCAGGCTGGAAGGCTGACCAGTCTGAGTTAATGAAACATCTAAAATGTACAGAATTATTAAAGAATTATCTTAACCACACATATAATGCATAGTAACTGTAGAAAGACTATAAAATGCACATGTGCATAGTGAAAAAATCTACCCTATCCATAGCAACTACTTTTAATATTTAAGTGCATAGCCTCTTATTCATGCATATATATTATGTTCTTAACATTGAAATCATTAAAATAGTACAAAGTTCAAAAGCATGTGCAGTGGAAAGCCACTCCTCCATCCCCTGCATCCTCAAGCCTCCTGGTCCCCCTCCCTGGGACGGCAGCTGTGGCCTCCCTGAGCTCTTCGGCCCAATGCCAGGAACTGGGCAGATGCCTGGACCTTGCTGTTTCTATTTACTACTTATCTTGGAGAGGATTTCACATCAGCACAAAAAGAACTCCCCTTTTCCTTTTTAAAAAAATCAATACATATCCCATATGTAGATATGCAGACATATTTAATAGAATTTTCTTTAGATAAAGGCTCAGATACTCATAGTTGAAACTCCTGACAGCAGAGCTACCTAGCAGAAGTCTCTAGAAGAATTGTTAAAATGGTCAGAAAAATAAGGTGTCTTTTTATTAACTGATTATACATAAGTGGTGCTTTCCATCACCACTGTCCAGTAGAACTCCCTGTGGTGATGAAAATCTGTGCTTTCCTCTGTGCTCTTCAGGACAGTTGCCACTGGCCACATGTGGCACCTGAGCACTTAAAATGCGGCAAGTGCAGCCAAGAGACTAAACTTGTAATTTTTATTTTAAGTCAAACTTAAGTAGCTACTTCTGACTGGCACCTACTTTTTTGGACAATGCAGCTCTAAAGTACGTAGAAAGGATGTTTGAAAAGTGTGTCTTTGAGATTTTAACGCAGTTTAAAGCATCAATTTGTTCTCATACTTTGCTCAGTAAACTTCCCTCAGAGGAAAGCTCACGTTGAACGCAACCATGTCTGAACCGTATGAACCGTACTGGGGGCTGTAGGAACTAAGACCTGTGTGAGGCCCCGCATTTCCTCCGTCAGGAGGAGGTGTGATGCCAATGCTTTGGTCTGCGACAGGACTGCCTTAAGTGAGAAGAAGCCGAGTGTGAAGCCCAAGTCACCGGAAAAGAGCAAGCCAGACGAAAAGGACCCGGAAAAGTCACCCACCAAAAAACAAGAAGGTGAGTGACCAACTGGGCCTGTTGCAGGTTGGGGGGCGCTTCCATCCCAGAGACGGAGGCCCCCTGGGAACCAGCCTGGGCTCTGCCCGACTGGCTGAGCATGCGGGGATCTAGTGGGGGCAGGGCAGCATTGCCAGAGCTGCTGGGAGGGCATGCCTGGCCAACAGCAGTCGGTTATGCCCCAGGGTGCCGTCTTTGATCATGAACTTGTGGAGGTGGAAATGGCGGCTCCAGAAATAACGGGCAAACAAGGTGGAGGATGGATGGTTGCGAGTGGAAGTAACGATCTGGAAATCTGCTTTGGAAAAACCAAAGGCATTTCCTTGGACATTAGAACCTTAGCCTTCTAAAGGCGCCAGAACAAAGCTATTCTAGGGTCATGAAAATCACTTCGCTGGAAAGGTTTCTGAGCTCCTTAGAAAGGGACTTTGGGAAAGCACAGCGCCTCCTGGTGGCCGGCCGTGGGAGCAGCAGCTCAGCAGGTCGGGTTTGTGGACGTGTGCGCAGGGGAGGAGCCAGCCAGTTGCCTAGACAGGGGCTAGGTGGATGGGCCCAGAAAGAGAGCACTGGTGAGGCCCCCGCCGTGCGCTATTCTCACCAAATTCCTGACCCTGTGAACACCCTTCCGTCAGTTCCTGAGGAAAAGTATCTGACCTTGGAAGGATTTCACAAGTTTGTCGTTGACCGAGCGAAGCAAGACATCCGTAGTGTCTGGAGGGCGATTTTATCCTGTGGTTATGATCTTCACTTTGAGAGGTAAGAGGTTGTCCCAACTCAGTTGATACCTTGTATGAAAATTGTTTTCGGCCACAAGATGCATCCCCTTCCTGGGGAGCCATTTCGTCTACCCGATTTTCAGTGCCTACTCAGTTATTATCTCATTTTTCATTTTTCATATTGTTTTCACTTTAATTGTATCTTTAAGTGTATTTTTTAAGTTGAAATATAGTTGATACACAGTATTGTAGGTTTCAAGTCTACAACACAGTGGTTCAGCAGTCACACACATCATTAAATGCCCACCCCCAGTAGTGCAGTTACTCTCTGTCAACGTAGGACAGTGTTACAGAACCACTGACTGTATTCCCCGTGCTGCACTGCCATCCCCGCGACCAGCTTATATTACGAATGACAATTGTGCCCCTTTCCCCCTTCACTGACCCCAGCTACCCACTGCAGCCCCTCCCCCATGGTAACCACCAGCTACTTCTCGGTGTCTACCATTTTTCATAATTGTTAAAGGGGGGTTTCTAACTTATTTGAAACCAACAGAAATCTGTTTTCTCACAGTTCTGGAGGCTGTAAGGTGTCCACAGGGTTGGTTTCTCCTGAGGCCTCACGGTCACCTTCACGCTGTGTCCTCTCATGGTCATTCCTTTGTGCACACATCCCTGGTGTCTCTCCCTTTTCCTATAAGGACATAAGTCTCATCAGATTAGGGCCCCACCCTTATGACCTCATTCATCCTTGATTTCCTCTGTCAGGTCCATCTAATAGGTTAGGGCTTCCGCATATGAAGGCAAGAGGGTACAGTTCAGTCCCTAACTGGGATTTCTTACTCCAAAGGACCTTTTTTCCAGAGTCGTACTTTCTCTGAGCCTCTGTGGCCCTCTCGCTTCCTCCCAGGCAGGAGCAGAGCTGGGATCACAAGTCTCCGGGGCCAAACAAATCTGGCTTCCCATTTCTAGTTGTAAGTGAACCCCAAGAAGGCAAACCGTTTGTGAACCCAGAGATCTCCCTGACCTCTCCCTCTTGCCGCTGCCCACACAGGCCTGCCCACCCTCACCAACAGCAGGGTGTACTGGGCGTCACACAAAGGCTGGCTGCCAGATGCGTGCTTCTTAAAAAATCCATTTGTAGACTTGACAATTTGTTTACTGCCTGGCACCAGCGTTTGGTACCTTCACTGAAAGCTCAGAATGGAGCCCTGTGTGGGCCTTGGCATCAGGGTGGCAGAAATAAGTCTTCTGACTTGCTTTAGGAAGTAATTCGCCAAGTGACTTTGGGCGTTTTGTTGAAAAGTAGAGTCACCCATTTGGACTAGGAGCCACTTTCTAAGTGGGAAGGGAACAAAGTGGATGGCAAACTCAGTCCAAAGTGACACATTTGTAAGAGTTGGAACAGCTTGTTCATGTGTGTTATGGGCCACAGTGGTGCCCTGGCACATCCTTCCCTCCTCAGCACGACTAATCTAAGGGCAACTGAAGGCATCTGCAGGGATCAGCCAGGCTGGAGGGGGGCCCCTTCTCAAGGAGGCTGGGTCTCTCTGTGAGCCCTCCTTGGGTGGAAGAGAGGCAGCCTGCAGTGCAGAGAGGCCTGACACCATGCCCTACCCCGCCCCAAAACAGGCCCTCCTGCAGGATGCACCTTGTGTGGCATGTGGCCCGTGGCCCACGTGAGGGGCCCTGAGCTCTGGAACCAGAGGTGCCGGCCCACCCGCAGTCTCCTGCCTGCCTATTTTGGGTTAATAGCTTAGTGTTTGTGGAGTGAGGACATGCACTCTTAATAAAAACCTCATGCAGTATATACAAACACGACAGACACATCCTGTGATGATGTGCCCGTGGCAGTCATTGTAATGTTTCAGGAAGCATCTCTCCCAACGTTTCTGGGGAGGGCAGATCTTTTTCATGCTATAGAAGTGGGATCAGACAAGATATACTGTTCTGCACTCTGCTTTTTTTCATTTTTCCACATCATTTGATGTTATTCCACCGGGCTGGTTTAATGACTGCCTCATGGTCCATTATCAGTGTGCAGTGTGATTTGTTCCGCCCTAGCGATGGACATTTGGGTCATGTCTGACGTTGCCACCATAAAGCTGCCCTGCAGCAGCACCCTCACAAACACACCATTGCTGCTCAAACAGCTCCAGGTGAGCCATGGGATGGGATCTCTGGGTAAAGGGAAATGGCTTCAGTAATGCCAAAAGCTGGTATTTTTGTGCCCTAAGAACGTGCTGGGCACCAAGCTGTGTGCTTTGTGGCTGTCCTCACCAAGAGTTCTCATGACAGGGTGTGAGCATGCTACTGCTAACTCCATTTTACAGGTGAAGAACCTGAGGCTCAGAAAGTAGGCGTCTTTGTGGGTAACCTAGATTTCACCCCGAGGACTCCAGAGCCCCGTCCTTAGCACACACCCCGCTGCCCAGGTACAAGAGGGAGGTCCGTGAGGGTGCGTGCTGCCAAACTCTCCAGAAAGGCCATGCTGTGTTCCCACCCTGCAGCCTCTCAGCCCCTTTCTTCTGAAAGGGGCTCTTCCCTCCAAGGGAGTGGCTGCTCTGTCGTCAGTACTTGAGCACTGAGAAGTGACGTGGGCAAAGTGCTCTGACACGCGTCCCCCAGGAGCTGGAGCACGGCCCTGGAGGAATGTGGCAGCAGCCTGGCGGCCGCACCCCACCTACCTTCTCCCCACCAGGTGTGCCTGCATCGATGTGAGACATGCACACAAGGCGTCCAGGAAGTGGACCCTGGAGATGGACGTGGCGCTCGTGCAGCACATCAACCGGCTGTGCCGCCATCTTGCCATCACGCCCGCACGGCTCCATCCCCACGAGGTGTATCTGGACCCAGCAGACACCGCCGACCCCAGAGTGGCCTGTCTCTTGAGTATGTGGCCCCTGGGTGTGCCTTTCAGGGGCTTATCCCTATGCCACCCTGTGGGGGCATCCAACAGGAGTACAGCACCTGGGAGGCCACAATGGGCACATCTGTAGGGTATAGAGTATAGTACCTGGAAGGCCACAACCCCACCATCACACCCAGGCTGCCCTACCTAGAGGCCACCATGAGTGCCAGGCTGGTGTCAGGAGGGAGAGAGGTTCAGAGCAGTCTTGGAGCATGCATTAGAGGCATTAGCCTTAGTTGAGAAACATGTTTTTATTAAAAACTGGCAATGCACCAAAAAAATCACTCACACAGAGTGTGTCCTCCATAAATCCACCCCTGGAAAGTGACCCCCTATCACAACACACTGGCAAATGGCCCAGGCTTGTTTCTGTGCCTGTCCCTGTGTGTCCCTCAGGCTGCAGCTCAGCCTGCTGTCCCTCACTCAGCCACACAGCCAGAGCCTTGCTTCCAGATGCTGTGAAGGTAAGCGTGGGCCGGAGATGGCCCTGACGTCAGTCTCTCCCTCTGGAGAGGAGACAGATGTAAGGATGAACGCATAAAAGTGGCCAGTGTCACCATCTCCTGGTTTTAATTTATGCTGTCACATTGGGGAAGCTGGGTGAAAGGTACACAGGACTTTGCACTATTTTTACAGCTTCCTATAAGGACTTCAGAATGAAAGGCTAAAAATAATACAGTATGCAGCCCAAGGATAGGCTGAGTGGCCCTTGAGCTTGAAGGACCAGGGCCTCCTGCCTTGCTGGCCCAGGGTCACCTTCTGCTTCTGCAAGGACAGGCTCTGGCAGATGGGGGCACGCTCCCCAGCAAGCAGCATCCCTGGGTCCCAGGGGTAAAGTCCCCTGTGGGAACCTCCACTTGAACTGTCCCCCCCTCCCAGTGGCCCTCATAGTAAGTGGGCCCACTAGGCCTTTGTTCACCACTGGACTCTCAGCCTTGCTCAGTTGAGACCCCAGACTGACCCCCTGACCCCCTAACCCCCATACCCTACAGATGTGCCCATTGAGAGCCTGCGCCTGCGCTTCGCCCTGCTGCAATCTCTGAACACCACGCTGGAGACCTTCTTCCTGCCCCTGGTGGAGCTGCGCCAGACTCCCATGTACACCCACAGCATCGCGGCCCTGCTGAAGGAGGCCAAAGGTCAGCGCCTGGGCCCACTGGGACCGCCAGGCAGTCCCCAGCCATGGCCTGGTCTCCAGGCGACTGCCTAGGGTGACACCCCTACAGCCAGCCTTACACGTAACTTGCAAGTCTCCTATGGAGTGGCAGGTCCACCCAAGGGCAATTAATTTAATTATGCTTGGAAAAAAAACAGATATATTCTGAAAAGATTAAATTTACTAAAAAAGTTTTCAGATTATTTAGAAACACAGTTAAAGCTCTGACTCACTCTCTGTGCCCCACATTCCTACATCCCAGAGATCACCATTATTAATCTGTCCTTCTAGGCTTTTGTATTCGCATACCATAGACACACACATATGCAATTTTGTGTCTTTTTTTAAATCAAGAAGGGGTATTATGTTACACATTCTGTTCTGCAGAATTTAATCTGTTTCTGTTTAACATTGTGCTTCAGAGATCTCTTGTGCAGCACACACAAAACCACTTTTCCTTACAGGCCACAGTGTAGGTGCCCATGGTTCATTTATAGCCTTTTCCCTATTCATAGACCCTCAAGTGGTTTTTATGTTTTGTTATTTCAGAAAATGCTACAGCAAACTGCCTTGTTCTTTCTCTGGGTCTGTATTCCTGCAAGTTAGGTGGCCCCTAGGCATGACAGTCCAAGAGTTTATGCATTAATATCAGGGTAGATGCTGACAAATGGTCCTCCAGAAAGTCAGGACCCCTTCATGCCACCACCAGCATGGTGTGTGAGTGTCCCACCCTGGGACCTGAAGGGTGTCCCAGAAGAGACTGGACAGACCTGGGGGGATGGCATGGCCTCTGCTGGGCCTCAAGGCATCTGGGAAGGAAGGGAAGCGGCCCCATCCCAGCCTCTGTCCCACATTCCTCCCTTTAGGGCTGATCTTTTATGACACAAAGGTGACCGTAATGAATCGGGTGCTGAATGCCACCGTGCAGAGGACAGCTGACCACGCAGCACCGGAAATCACTTTGGACCCACTGGAAATTGTGGGAGGTAAGATTAGCTACACAGACCAGAAAATGTAAAACAGCAGTGCTTAAACAAGCTAGCTGATTTTCCGCACGTAAAAGAGGTCCCTAGGAGATGCTGCCATGGCATTTCCTTGTTTTTCCAGATCTGTCACCTTGCTCTGGAGGCCCGTTGTGTGGCGTCCACCTTGACGCCACCTAGAGCTCTGCACTCCAGGCAGTGAGGGGAAGGGGAAGAGCAGGTGCTGCTCACCCCTGGGGTCCTCTCTGTGTCATCTCCAAGCTCGGTCACATGGCCACACCCAACTGCAGGGGACCTTGAAGGGTGGATTTCATTCTAGTCTTTGGCCGCAGACCTGCCCAAGTCGGGGTTCTGACACCAAAGAAAAGGGGGAGGATGGAAAGTGGGGCCCCAAGCAAACACACACATGGTGGACACAAGCCAAAGAACCTGAGAGGAGCACAGGTGGGGAGGGCCTGCCCAGCAGACAAAGGGAAGGCAGGGGGCCTACCGCTTAGGGAAGGGGGGCAGGCGCCACAACACACAGAAGGCTGGAAGGTGTTGCAAGTGCAGGGAGAAGGCCGGCAGCTTCCCGAGGCCCAGGCAGAGTCCTGGCAGGCCCTGCACTGGGGTGGAGGGCAGGACAGCTTGGGGGTCTCTCATCAGTTCCTGTCTTCCAGGGGAGATCAGAGCTTCTGAAAACTCTTACTTCTGTCAAGCGGCCAGGCAGCTGGCCTCGGTGCCATCCTCACAGCTCTGTGTCAGGCTGGCCAGTGGCGGCGACCCCACCTATGCCTTCAACATCCGTTTCACCGGGGAGGAGGTCCATGGCACCAGTAAGTGGCAGCCCCTTCAGGCTCCCTGTACAGCCGGGCCTGGAATGTCTGGCTTCCTGGCATCACTTGTTGCCTAAACTGCCCAAACCCTCCTCATTAGCAAGAATGAAAGCCACATCCTCATCACCTGTCCCCTCCCGGCGGGCCCTGCCCCCCTGGGGGGACACTCGGCCAGCACCATCCAGGCTGGGGGACCCGCCTCCAGCCAGCACCCTCTCCTTGCCCAGTGGCCCTGGAGACACCCTCAGTGCAGAGTGGCCTTCTTCCTCAGGAAGAGCGGCTGGCTGAGGGGTGCAGGGCTAAAAGCATGTATGTGCCCCAAGAGAGACAGGGCTTCCGGGAGTCCTTGATTAAAGGGTCTCTTGTTGTTTTCTCTGTCAGAAAATGCTCCCTTGGGCCCTTCAGTCATGTTTGGCCCAGACATTTGGGAAATGTCTCCCACTCTGGGTGGGAGATGCAGCCAGCTGCCTAGCCGGGCGCTCTGGGAGGGAAAGGTGTGAGGCGGCCATGCCCCCATTCCCGCTCTGAGCGTGGGAAAACCTCCAGGCACACCTCCTTGGATTTTGGCAAACACCTTACACACCCCCTGTCGCTGAAGCCACACAGGTGCCAGTGGCATCCCACTTTACAGATAGACACAGAGTTGAGTGGTTTCTCCACGGTCAGGCCTCTAGCTGGGGTTCAAACCCAGGCCTGTCCAATGCCAGAGCCCAGTCCTTGGCCCTGTGGCTTCTACAGGCGGCTTCCATTCTCTTGCTGCTTCTGGAAGCTGAGGGAGGCCCTGACATCTGTCACTGGGCAGGTCCTCCATGTGATCTGACCAGCGGTGTGTGTGCACATTTGTTCTCGGAGCTTCCTGACCTCGGCGCCCTGACGGGGGCCCACAAGAAAAGAGAGACCCAGCTGCAGGGGTCTGGCAGGAAAGCCAAGGACACGTTTGGAGCTGCAGCAGCAGAGGGGTTAACCCCGCCACCCTCTGCGTGTGTTCATGCATCCATCCCATCCTTTGGGCCTCACCCAACCAATCTGAGCCCCCGGGCCTGGTGGGGAGGCAGTGCCAAGTAAAACGGGGCCCTGCTCCTGGCACAACCGGGGAGATGGACATGGGTCAGACAGGCCCACAAGGCAGAATAAGCTCGCAGCTGTGAATAGTGCCCCACGAAGGCGTCTGCATTGTACCTTGTTGAATCCTTGAAATTCACCTGTCGCTACAATTACTGTCCCCATTTGATGGACTGAATCACTGAGGGGTTGGAAGGGATTTCCCGAGGGTTGCCCAGCTCCCAAGCGGTAGCAGGATTTGGCGCCCGGTCTCCCGGTGCCCAGGCAAGGTTCTCCCCCCTACTCCGTAGCTGCTCTCAGCTTGCTGAGAGGTGTGTCCTGGGTGAAGATGGCTGTGGGCAGGTAGGCAGGGGTCCCTGTGCTGACGGGCCTCCACCTGTGCTGCAGGTGGCTCCTTCCGCCACTTCCTGTGGCAGGTGTGTAAAGAGCTGCAGAGCTCCTCGCTCTCCCTCCTGCTGTTGTGCCCCAGCTCGGCTGTCAACAAGAACAAGGTAAGACCCTGACAGGTGAGCCAGGCCTCTAGTAGCTGGGGTGCAGGTCCTCCTGAGCGCAAAGCCTTCAGGAACCGCCCTGGCCTGGGCGAGCTGGGCAAGCTCTGGGACAGGGGCATGACTTTGCAATAGTTTGCCCTGCCTGTGGTGGGTGTGTTCCCAGGAGAAACTGAGCCCCACATGCCCACCACATCTCTGCCTGTGCTTCCAGGGCAAGTACATCCTGACCCCGAGCCCCATCACCTACGGGGAGGAACAGCTGCTGCACTTCCTGGGGCAGCTGCTGGGAATTGCAATTCGAGCGGATGTCCCTCTCCCCCTGGACCTCCTGCCCTCCTTCTGGAAGATGCTGGTGGGTGAGCCCCTGGACCCTGACCAGGACCTGCAGGAAGCAGACATTCTCACCTACAATTATGTCAAGAAATTTGAGAGTGTGAGTGAAGGGTGCTTGTTGGGGGAGGGGGCCCCTGGGCCCTGTTGCCATCCACGGGAGATCCACACTCCCAGCCCAGTCGACTGGGCTCCCCAGAGAACACGGGGACTGTGTGCCATCTCTGCCAGCAAGGCTTGCTTTGTGGGACAAAAGCCTCCCGAGAATGTGGCAGCTGAATGGGCAGAGGCGCCGGGGTGAGAATGGCCACGAGCAGCCCCGGGGCCATTTTTGAAAGCTCTGTTCCAGGGACTCAAGAGCACAGGGCCTCACCCGAGCTTGGCCAGGGAAAGCACTGGACTGGAGCTCTGTGTTCCTCTCCTTGTGCACTGGGACACGCAGAGGTGGCAGCACCACACCATCCCCCCCACACGGACCAGCCCCACCCCAAGGGGATGGGCTCGGTGCTCAGCCACTGGCTGGGCCCATGGGAGCTGCTTAGGGCGGTCCACTGGTCCCGCAGAGTCACTGGGCCTGCCGTGGGCCAGGCTGTGGGCTCACACCCGTGCTCAGGGAGCTCCCAGGCTGCTCTTCATGTACAGAGGCCCTGTGCTGGAGGGCCGTACTCAGAAGTCCTCTGCTGGGAGCAGAGCCACCAGGAGCTCAGGTCTGTCTGCCGGAAGCCTGTGCTTTTCTACACCACACATTCTCCCTAGGTTAATACTGTCCTGGTAAAGTTCGGTGGGGACCCAGATCTACCCTCCCCCTTTAGGCCAGCTGCCTTTGCTCACAGGGGAGCAGACTTTGTGCCTGAGGCCTGGCCAAGGTTGCTCTCCACAGGAACTCAGATGAAGGAGGTGTCAGCTGATTCTGCCTCTACTGGTGCAAAACAGTGGGCCCTCTGAGGACCCGGTGGCCAGGCTGTCTGTAGGTGTCCCACCTCAGGGCAGCCAGAGCAGCGCAGCCAGGGTCCTGGACGGCCCTTGGCTTCTCAGCAGAAACAAGATGATGATGGATTATCTAAAGGGTCCAAGCAGGATGCCCCCATGGGCTGGGATTTAGAAGTCCCTGCCAGGCACTGCTCTAAGTCCTCCTGGGGTTGTGGGTGACAGCATGGACCGAGGGCACGCAGGGGATGTAAGGTGGTGTCCAGGCAGCCAGCCAGCCCCGGCGTCAGTCTGGAGTGGGTAAGGCCACAGAGGATGTACAGCTAGGACACCAGAACTACTCTAGTGCAAGAAGTGGGGAGGCACATGAACTAGGAATGCTGTGAATCTCTGTTGGGGCATCTGCAGGCCTCCCCGTGGTGAGGGAGGTGGCTGCTAAAGACAGTATCAGCTCAGACTCTAACCCCCACCTTCCCCCTCCCCAGAGCTGCAGGCTGCTTCTCCCGCAGATGGTTCTGTCAACTCCTTAGTAGCCCAGCAGGCAGACCATTGTCTTTCGGACCCAAATTTTGGTGTTCCAAATGGTGGAGGTGGTAACCCATGTACATTTGACACATGGAATTATGTCAGGGGTACCTTGTGGCAAGTGACAAATGTCAGGTCAAACCTCAGAAATTTTTTAAAAAATGATTTGTACTTGTAACTAAAAGTTACAGAGATTTAGCTTCAGGCAGGGCTGAATCCAAGTACTCAAATGATGTCATCAATACTCAGACTCCAGACAGCCCCAAGCAGTATGAGGTGTACCATTTGACACTCATGTCTACACCAGGGAAGGAGGGCTGCTGCTTCCAAACAGTAACAGGGGAAGCCCTGCAATTTGGGCCTCATTTGCTAGGCCCTGATTGTTTGCCAAAACCCGAACAGATAGCAGGCTCTGACTGGCCAGGCCTGTGCTGTGTGCCCATTCCTGATAGCCAGGGGTGCCCCTTGCCCAAACAGTGCCAGGTCTACGCCTGACTAGAGGTCAGGGTTCTGTCTTCAGGGTGGCCAGCTAGCCTCTGTCTGCCTCTGCCCTGCAGATCAACGACGAGACCGAGCTGGAGGCCCTGTGCGCTGAGGTCGCCTCCCAGCACCTGGCCACCGAGAGCCCTGACGGTCCCAGCAAGCCCTGCTGCAGGTTCACCTACCTGACCATGACGGGCGAGGAGGTGGAGCTGTGCAGCCGCGGCCGGCACATCCCCGTGGCGTGAGTGTGTGCCCGGGAGGGGCATGACAGCGACATCTGGACTTGGGCAACAGCATGAGGGCCTAGGGCAGGTGACAGGTGGAATCCCGAGTAGGGGACTCCCAGAGGCAGGAGAGCAGCTCTGAGCTGCAGGACTGGGAAATCCTGGTAATGGGGCCTGAGCTCCTCCCAAAGAGGGTCCAGCCCCCAGACTAGGAGCCCCCCGTCACCTCCAGGTGGCCTTCCTCACCTGCACCACCCTGCCCTGCAGGTGGGAGAACAAGGATATCTATGCAGCCGCCATCCGGAGCCTGCGGCTGCGGGAGCTGCAGAACGTGGAGTGTGTGACGGCGGTGAGGGCGGGCCTGGGTGCCATCATTCCCCTGCAGCTGCTCACCACGCTCAGCCCACTGGAGATGGAGTTGCGGACCTGCGGCCTCCCTTACATCAACCTCGAGTTCCTGAAGGTCAGTGGCCCTGGCCTGGCTGGATTGTAGGCAGAGTGGCCTGTCCCAGCACTTCCTGTGTCCTGGTGCCCCGTCCCCCTCACACAGGGGAGATGTTATGCTCATCCTCATCTCACAGCCCAGTAAACTGACACTGAGAGGGCACCTGCCTGAGGTCACATAGCCAGTGAGCAAACACCACCCAGATCGCTTGCCTCCAGAGCACATGTCTTAAGCCACTGTCCTGAGATGAAGACCACTCTTGCCAAGCCCCGTGCCTGCAGCAGCCCAGCTGGCTCTTGCCTGTGCCAGCTTCCTCAGGCTGGGCCAGGCCTGCTGCCTGCCAGCTGGGAGACCTTGCCCAAGTGACTTCACCCCTAGTGGGAATAGTGACAGATGGGCCAGTGGTAACACACATAGACCCCTGCCACCAGGCCCAGTGCACAGGCTGCCCTCTGCAAACCCGCGGTGCAGCTACCCTGTGGTAGCAGGCACAGTCATGCCCTCCCTGTGTCCTGTGGCCATCATTTCCCTGACGCTCCCTACCCCAGACTGGGGAGGTGCTGGGTTAGGGGCCTGGGCCTGCTCACGCCTGGGGCCTTTCCTCCCCAGGCCCACACCATGTACCAGGTGGGGCTGATGGAGACAGACCAGCACATCGAGTTCTTCTGGGGAGCATTGGAGATGTTCGCCCAGGAGGAGCTGTGCAAGTTCATCAAGTTTGCCTGCAACCAGGAACGCATCCCGTTCACCTGCCCCTGCAAAGACGGGGGCCCCGACACAGCCCACGTGCCCCCATACCCCATGAAGATCGCCCCCCCGGATGGCACGGCAGGTATGCTCTCCCCCATCATATTCCAAGTGGGGATACACAGGCTCTGTTTGGAGCCAGGCTGCTTGGGGGCCCTGCATGAGGGTGGGGCCCAAACCCCAAAAGTAAATGAGGGAAAGACTGGGGTGGTGTGGTCATGCACCTTCCAAACCTGACCTTTCCCCAGTGGCAGGACTGGCCTGATGCTGACATGTCTTCCCCTGTTTTTAAAGAGCTAAAAACTCAGAAATGCTTTCATCTTCCAACTTTGAAGTGTAGATAAATAATCCAATTAAAAATCAGAACAAAGCCCTTTGCTGGCCAAACAAACCTCTGTGCACCAGCTTCCCTCACACAGGTCAGCAGTCTGGTGCCTGTGCTGTAAGGCACTTGTGTGTCTGCCCTTTTCTTCTCCAGAATTTTCCCTGCCCCACCCAGGCCACCAGGCCCCCTTCCCCTGACTGATGGGGCCCAGGGTTAGAGCTGCCCAGAGGTAGAGGTGGGTGCAGCCCACCAGGCCTCCCAGCCGGCTAACGCTAGCCCCGTGTTCCCCATAGGTTCCCCAGACTCTCGCTACATCCGAGTGGAGACCTGCATGTTCATGATCAAGCTTCCGCAGTACTCCTCTCTGGAAATCATGCTGGAGAAACTTCGTTGTGCCATTCACTACCGTGAAGACCCCTTAAGTGGCTGAGGGGAGGGAGCCCCAGTTAGGCTGTCACCGATGCACCGCTCTGCCGGCTTGGGAAGTCTGCCACCACGGGCATGTCCCTCCAGGGCCCTGTGTAAGGAGTCGGCAGCATTTTGCTTTTCTGAACTTTCATCCACATTCCAGGGCCTCCTGGAAGACTCAGTCTTTTGTATTTGTACGTTTCGTGATGGGCTGGTTCCTTTGCTGCCCGTTTGTGGTATGTGTGTAGGATAGTTTAGTTCCCAACGGTGTGTCTCATCTGATCTTCCTGGACGTTGTCCTTCGTGGCCACTGGATTCTGATGCTGTAAGACCCCAGCTGGTTCCACATCACGGAATCACGCAGCAGGAAGCCACCCAGAGCATCCTGTTCTTTCTGCAGAGCGTCATCTCCACAAGCCCGTGGCCAGCCCTGCCCTCCTGCCTTGAGCTGGAGTGGCTCCGGGACGGGGCTCCTACAGTCCTCCTTCCATTTTGAAATGGTTGGGGCAGTCACTCAAACAGAAGACACACAGGTTGCTTTATGAATCCATCTCCCAGCTTTAGAACCTGGTTCATGGTCTGAGCCCACGGTGGTCCCCGTGTCCCCTCCCACCCAGATGGCCCTCTGTGCCATCTCTTTTGGGCTTCTTGTCTGACAGTTTTCTGCTGAGTGCTCCTTGGGAGCAAGTGACCTTGATTCCTAGAGCCAGGCTGGTACCTCCCAGGAGCTGGGAGGACCTGGAGCTGTTTGGAGTTGATTCCTTCTGAGACTCTGAACAGGAAAGCACACGAGTCCCAGCCTTCCGCACTTCTGTGCTCAGAAATGGACCCTTCTTACCACAGCATATGTGATGTGAGGAATGGAGGAGGGGCCACACTCCCATTTTACAAAGAGCTGTCTAAGGTGCTCTGCTCAATTCGGGGTCTGCTTTAGTGACTAAGACCTTCAAGTCTGGATGGAGACACCAGGGGTCCTTCTACCCCTCTAGCTGGGCCCCCCCGCCTCCCTGCTTGCCATCCCATGGAAGTGTGTGCGCCAGGGCTGAGCTGCTCCTGACCCACCCACTGCCCCAGTGCGTCTGTGCCCCACCCAGGTCTTTGTCCAGTGGTACTTTGTTCAAGAGCAGCATATGCCATCTTCCTAGACACTGTTATTTTGGGCCTTGCCAGTTCTCACAGAATTGCATCACTGTATTTATTGTATAATATTGTGAATATTGGGAGTTCTGAGTGAGTGCTGTCCGGAAGGCTTTGGACTATGAATGCTGGTGGGGGAGAGAGTGTGCTCCTCTTTTCTCTGCTGTGGCCTTGGCCCATTGGAAAGATGTATGGATTTAGAGTTAGAGCCATTCACATCCATCTCTTCCCTATTCTTAGGAAATGCATTAAGGACCATTATAGAAATGATTCTCTGACCTAAGGAAAAGATAAACTTGGACTTCTCGTTCCGGCGGCATCAGTTAATTGGTACAGGATCAGTCTTGTCTGGAGGTGAGTGCCTGCCAACAGCTTCCCTGCTTGGAAGCAGCATGGTCGGCGCTGCCTCCCCGGGGGGGCTCACACCAGGATGTAACTCTGACAACAAGGATCCTCTTATTTCTGCAGAATGAAAGAGCCTTTGGATTTTAGAAGTGGTTCCCCCTCCTGTATTTTTAAAGTCTTGGTCCCCTCTGATCCTTCCCATCCCTTGAATGGACTCAGAAGTCAGTCAGCTACCTCCCCAAGAGGGGTTTGGGAAGCTTCTGTCGGCCCAGCACTTGATTAGATGACAGTTGTAAGACATCTGCTGCTAACATGACTGTTCCTCCCAGAGAGCACATTGAGGTCCAGACAGATCCAAAACTTGGCCCTAAAAAACGTGTGCTGTAAAGTTACTTGATGTATATTTATTATAATTATTTATGATTGCATTTAACAAACTTTTCATTCAGTTTGATGCTGTTTACACCATTGCTGTGTAAAGGAAGCTCACTACAGGAAGGAAGTCACACCAATAAATAACCTTCATCTAATTTTGATTTACCTTCAGAGTTGCGTGATCATCTACTCTTTCTGAGAAGATTCAAAGGCTGACATGCTAGGATGGTTCTGACAGTTACGTGCTGCCCAGTGGCTAGGAATTAAAGTGCTTCTGATGATTCTTGTCTCTTTGCACGTGACATGATTCTTGTTCCACTATGCTTATAAACTACCCGTTCCCCTGACTCGACCCCATGAGTCGATGGTCTTCATATAAAAGGGACAGAAATCCAAAGTCAAAGCTACCCCTGCATGTTCTGGCCACTGCTCGTCCTGGAGCTGGTCTGTGCTCTTGTGCCGGTTCAGGCTTGTTGCACTACAAGAGTCTGGGCCATTCATAGACCATGTATCCTTTGGGAGCAGTCAGAACACTTTGTGCAAAAGGGGAAGTCACTCAAAGGAGGGATGAGGTAAAGACTGAGCTCAAGCCTGCTTACCGGGACTGACGCTCTGCCCTCCCTCGCACAGCTGCCCTCCCCCGTGGGCAGTGGTCTGGATGCAGGAGAATCCAACCATCTCCTGGCTCACTTATCACCTCCTACTGCTCCGGAGAGGCCTCACCCAGACCCACTTAATTCTCATTCTCTTGATTCCACCTTTCTTGTGCTTAATAAATGTTAACTGTTAGTGGAACTGACCCACATCTGTCTTTATTATAGGAAGAGCAAGAACCCCCTTAGATGAGGAACAAGCAACTTTCTTTTTTCCATCTGCTGTTTCAGGTCGCTGGAAACAGGGAGCAAAAGCAATCACTCACAGCAAAAAGAAAATCTCTGTCAGACACAAGAAGCTGGGGAGTGAGGTTCCTCAGCCAGTTGTTATATTCAGCTGAGGCTAGCCAAGAGTCCTTTCAGAGGGCTGAGGCCCTCCATTTTTTAAAAGAGTTGCCTCTTAAAAATATGTTCAAAACTATGCCATCCAATAATAAGCCTCATTACTTGATCAAATCATGAGGAACATCAAATTAAAATCACAGGATCTATGAGACCACCGCCAAAAGGTCTAGAAAGACAATGCCATGGTGGGGGAAGACGTGGACCCAACAGAACTGCTGTGGGGATGTAACCGCCAACTGCTTAGGAAAGCCGGTACTATCTGCCACACATCCCCTGTGATCAGCATTCCACTCATAGGTGTAAATCCAACAAATACATAAACATGTACAAAAGATGTACAAGAATGCTCGTAGCAGCAATAGTAATAGCCAAAACCAGAAACAAGCTAAAGGTCCCTCAACTGAGTAAATTCTGACACAACGCTGCATGGGAAGGAAAAACTGCTCACACGTACCAATACAGATGAGTCCTAAACAGTGATCAGCTAAAGCCAGGCATAAAAGACGACTTAATGGTATGAGTTCATTTAAATAGTGTTGATAATAATAGAAAATAACAGACAGTGAGAAAATGTCAACATAGTGGCTATTTTGTACCCCAGAGATGGGGTGGGAGGGGAGTGAGCATAAGGGGTGTCCTGGTAATGTTCTATTTTTTTTTACATGGGTGGTGGTGACACATATGTGTTCACACTGAGCTGTACAGGTCCATATACTTTTCTGTAGGGATGTTACACTGTATGGATGATTTCCTTAAAAAGCACACCAAAATGAGAAAGTCAAGAAATATAAGCACACATTCCATCTTCATGAAACCAAAATAAATGTATGATTTCAATCCACAATTTCTGAAATGACAGCTATGAAAGAATAAATGACTTAGCAGGAACACATCATAGGAAGCAAGCGTATTTGCACCTCCCTTTAAGAAAAAGCCAAACACATAATGGGAAGGAACTAGAGGTTCCATGTACCAGGGAAATTCATGTAAGCAGCAGCTAGAAGTTCAAGTCCACGTCACCCTGCAGGGGGCCACCTGTATAGCAGGCTGGCAGACCCTTCTCTGACCTAACGCAGAGGTAATGCCTACAGCACTGACAGGCTCCCCAGTGACAGCGCTGTCCACCATGCCGCAGCACGGAGAGCCTCTCATGTTCAGTGCCCCACTCAGATACACAGACAGCCAAGAAGCAGAGATTTAAGGGAAAGTCTACAACACAAAATGACCAAAACAAAAATAACTCCCAGGAAATAATACACAGCACAAGATATCCAAGAAACAGCTATGGCACAAAGCACTGAGATAAAGTATTGAATCCATTAAGTAAGGGAGAAAAAGTGCTGAGACGATAAAAGAAAGTTCTGTAAATTAATACCAGAAATAAATTTAATGTAAGGATGAAAGGATAAAGTTGAGGAAATCCTCCATAAAGCAGGACTAAAAGACAATATGAAAGAAAATTTTAAATTTAGTCTGAGAGAGTCAACATACAACTGTAACTGGAATTCTGCCAAAAAGAAAACAGAAAATTGAGAAATAATACTACAGGTAAATTCTAGAAAACTCAAGAGGACATGACTTTCCAGAAAGTGCTTAGTGTCTAGATCTTTGAATGCAAAAGAATCTGCACCAACACAGAACATAGGGAAATTTCAGAACACCGGGGACAGATGTCTTAAAAAGCTCCAAGGGGAAAAAACAGTTACATGCAAATCAGAACAGCACCAGACTACAATCTACAAAGTAAAAGTAATGTTTTCAGGACACTTCTAACCAACACAGAAGAACAGAAATCAGTCTTATCCTCTCCCTGAAATGACTAAAACAAAAAACTGTACATATATACACAATGGAATATTATTCAGCCATAAGAAGAAAACAAATCCTACCATTGGCAACAACATGGATGGAGCTAGAGGGTATTATGCTCAGTGAAATAAGCCAGGCAGAAAAAGACAAGTACCAAATGATTTCACTCATCTGTGGAGTATAAGAACAAAGAAAAACTGAAGGAACAAAACAGCAGCAGACTCACAGAACCCAAGAATGAACTAACAGTTACCAAAAGGAAAGGGACTGGGGAGGATGGGTGGGAAGGGAGGGATAATGAGGAAGAAAGGGGGCATTATGATTAGCATGTATAATGTGCGGGGAGGCACAGGGAGGGGTATGCAACACAGAGAAGACAAGTAGTGATTCTACAGTGTCTTACTACACTGATGGATAGCAACTGTAATGGGGTTTGTGGGGGAGATTTGGTGATGGGGGGAGTCTAGTAAACATGCTGTTCCTTGTGTAATTGTAGATTAATGATACCAAAATATTTTTTTAAAAGAGACAAAAAAAAAAAAACCTGACAAATCTATGGTTCCCAGGGCTGGGGAAAGAGCCAGCCAAAAAGATTAGAGCTTACACAAAACAGGAAATGTCTGTGTTCCCACTAGCCAGTTTGGAAAACTATAATTTATGGGGTATTAGTTTTGCCTTAACAGTGGAACAAAATTAGCCCTAGACTAATAACTGCTCAGATCCCACCTAATAAAGCTTAAAAGTTTGGTGAGGAAGGATCAAACTGTCTCAGAGTAAGCAAAAAATGAGAACAAAGCTCAAGAATATAGGAATACAAGAATACCCCAGACCCAAGCAGGTAAAATTCAGAATGTCTGGCATCCAATCAAATACCACCAAACATGCAAAGCAATAAAATGGGAGCCAGAAAAGTCAATTGAAACTTTGACTTAGAAATTTTAACAAATACTAGAATTAATAGGCAAGGGCATTAAAAGTTATTATAACTATCCTATATGTGTAAAAAGCTAGAAGAAAAACACTGAACATGTTAGTGACATGGAAAATATAAAAATCCAAATTGAACATCTTGAGATGAAAAACTACACTGGGTGGATGAACAGCAGATCAGACTGCAGAAATTAGTGAACTTGGAAGCATACAATAGACTGTCCACCTGAACACAAAAAAAAAGAATCCAAAAAAGTAAAACAGCATCAATAAGCTATGGGGTAACTTCATGTGGCCTAATATATGTGTAAATATAATCCCCCAAAGAGAAGAAAAATGGAGAAACAGAAAAATCTGAAGAAATAATGGCTGAAATTTTTTCTAAATTTGGTTTTAAAACTATAAACTCCACTCCAAAACTACTAGAACTGAATCTGAATTCAGCAAAGTTGCAGGATACAAAATTAATACACAGAAATCTGTTGCATTCCTGTACACTAGATTGAACTAGCAGAGACAGGAATCAGGAAAACAATTCCATTCACAATTGCATCAAAAGAATAAAATGCCTAGGAATAAACCTAACCAAGGAAGTGAAAGACCTATACTCTAAAAACTACAAGACACTCATGAGAGAAATTAAAGAAGATACCAATAAATGGAAACACATCCTGTGCTCATGGATAGAAAGAATTAATACTGTCAAAATGGCCATCCTGCCTAAAGCAATCTATTGATTCAATGCAATTCCTATCAAAATACCAACAGCATTCTTCAATGAACTAGAGAAAAACCATTCTAAAGTTCATATGTAACCACAAAAGACCTTGAATAGCCAAAACAATTTTGAGAAGGAAGAATAAAGCTGGGGGCATTATGCTCCCCAACTTCAAGCTCTACTACAAAGCCACAGTAATCAAGACAATTTGGTGCTGGTACAAGAACAGACCCACAGACCAATGGAACAGACTAGAGAGCCCTGATATAAACCCAAGCATATATGATCAATTAATATATGATAAAGGAGCCATGAATATACAATAGGGAAATGACAGCCTCTTCAATAGCTGGTGTTGGCAAAACTGGACAGCTACATGCAAGAGAATGAAACAGGATTATTGTTTAACCCCATACACAAAAGTAAACTCAAAATGGATCAAAGACTTGAGTGTAAGTCATGAAACCATAAAACACTTAGAAGACAACATAGGCAAACATCTCCTGAGTATAACCATGAGCAACTTCTTCCTGAACCCATCTCCTCGAGAAAGGGAAACAAAAGCAAAAATAAACTCATGGGACTACATCAAACTAAAAGTTTCTGTACAGCAAAGGACACCTACACTATTGGAGAACATATTTGTAAATGACATATCCAACAAGGGGTTAACACCCAAAATATATAAAGAGCTTACACACCTCAACACCCAAAAAGGAAACAACCCAATTAAAAAATGGGCAGAGGATAGAAGAGACAGATCTCCAAAGAAGAAATTCAGACGGCCAACAAAAGATGCTCCACATCACTGATCATCAGGGAAATGCAAATTAAAACCACAATGAGATATAACTTCACACCAGTAAGGATGGCCAACATCCAAAAGACAACAACAAATGTTGGTGGGGGTGTGCAGAAAGGGGAACCCTCCTACACTGCTGGTGGGAATGTAAATTAGTTCAACCATTGTGGAAAGCAGTATGGAGGTTCATCAAAAAGCTCAAAATAGAAATACCATTTGACCCAGGAATTCCACTTCTAGGAATTTACTCAAAGAATACAACTTCTCAGATTCAAAAAGACAGATGCACCCCTATGTTTATCGCAGCACTATTTACAATAGCCAAGATATGGAAGCAACCTAAGTGTCCATCAGTAGATGAATGCATAAAGAAGATGTTGTACATATACACAATGGAATACTATTCGGCCATAATAAATAAATCCTACAATTTGCAAAAACATGGATGGAGCTGGAGGACATTATGCTCAGTGAAATATGCCAGGTGGAGAAAGACAAATGCCAAATGATTTCCCTCATCTGTGGAGTATAACACTGAAGCAAAACTGAAGGAACAAAACAGCAGCAGAATCACCAAACCCTAGAATGGACTAACAGTTACCAAAAGGAATGGGACTGGGGAATATGGGTGGGAAGGGAGGCATAAGGGGGAAAAAGGAGCATTATGATTAGCATTTAAAATGTAGGTGGGGTGGGGGGACACGGGAAAGGCAGTATAACACAGATAAGACAAGTAGTGACTCTAGAGCATCTTACCATCCTGATGGACAGTGACTGTAGTGGGGTATGTGGGCGGTCTTGATAATAGGGGTTAGTTACCATAATGTTCAAGTAATTGTACATTGATGATACCAAAATAAAATAAATAAACAAACAAAAAGTAAAAGGATGGAAAAAAATGTACTGTGCTAACACCAGAGGAAAGCTGAAGAATATTATTATTAACATTACTAAATTAATAAAAATATCAGGGCAAATGTTACAAAGAACACAGAAGTCCATTTCATAATAAAAGGGCCAATTAATAAATAAAAGCATAAATATCCTAAGTGTTTACACATCTAGTAACGGTTTCAAAATAATGAAACAAAACTACAGAATTATAAGGGAAAACAGTCCTCAATTATAATAAAAGCGCTGTCCCCTCAATAACTGACAAGAACAAGTAAACAGAAAAGCAATAAGGACATATCGACATGAACAACTTTCAACCAATTTGACCTTCCTGCTGTTTATATACACTCCACCCAACCACAAGAGAATGCACGCTCAAGGGCAAACAGAACATGTATGGCCTGGAGAATAAAAAAAGTCTCAATAAATTTAAAAAGATTCAAGTCATACAAAGTATGTTCTCTGACCACAACGTAATTAAATTAGGAATCAGTGAAAAATGAAATCTGGAAAATACCCAAATATTTGGGTACTAAATTACACACTAATAACCAATAAGCCAAAGAAGAAAAACATTTTAAACTGAATGACAAGACATCAAAGTTTGTGAAATTCAGGTAAAGCAGCTCTTAGAAATTTATGTATTTATAGAAATTTATAAACACATATCAGAAAAGGTCTTAAATCAGTAACATCAGCTTTGACCTTAAGAACCTAGAATAAGAAAAAATTAAGCTCAAAGTAAGCAGAAGAAATAAAGATAAATGAAATGGAAGCAGAAACACAGGTAAGGAAGTCAGTGGAACCAGTTGATTTTTTGAGATCAGTAAAATTGATAAATCTCTAACCCAGGATTGGCATGTTATGACCCATAATCCAGCTGCCTGTTTCTGCAAATAAAGTTTTATTGGAAGTCTCATCCATTCATTTGTGTATTGTCCATGGCTGTAGTCACTCTATAACAGCATTGTTGAGTAGTTACAATGGAGACAGAATGACCTGCAAAGCCTTAAATATTTACTATCTGGCCTTTAATTAAGAAAAAGTATAGGACCCCCTGTCTGGTCAAACTGATCAGGAAAAGAGAAAAGGCACAAATTAACATCAGAAATGAGAGGTGACATCATTACTGATTTTATAGATATCTTAAAAATAATAAAGTAATACCGTGAACATCTTTATGCCAATAAGTTACAACTTAACTAAAATGGACAAATTTCTGGAAGACACAAACCAGCAAAGCTCAGTGAAGAAATAGATAACCTGAATAGCTCTGTATCTGTTAATACTGATAAAGAATATCATACTGATAATTGAGCAATGGTAGTTCATTGTTTTCAAAGAATTGGTCTATTTCTCCCCATCCCTTTCAAGGACTCATCTGATTAGGTCAGGCCCACTCAGGATAATCTCCCTTGTTATTAATTTACAGTCAACAGATTTGAAACTTTACTTACACCTGCAAAGTCCCTTCAGCTCTGTCATATAACAACCTAATAATGAGGACTGTGAAATCCATCATATTCACAGTCCTGCCTCAAGGGGAAAGAATTACATAGGGCATGTACACCAAGAGGCAGAAATCTTTGGGGCCAACTTAGAATTCTGCCTATCACAAATAAGGAAATAAATTTATTCACTGCAACATTATTTTTATCGTAAGTTATGGAGACAACCTAAACAATATATATAGAAAAATGGGTGAACAGATCATGGGACATTTACACAATGGAGTGAATTTAATTGAGATACAATAGACATGTATACAATGGAATAATTTTGAGAATATGAGTGAAAAAAGCAAAGTTTAAGAGTGTGTATATAGTATGCTACCTCTGGTGTAAGAGAAGAGGAAATAAGAAAATACACAAATACTTGGTTATTTTGACAAAACGAAATGAGGAAAGTTTTGGAAAAAGAAAACAGTAAAAAAAAACCTAATGAGATTGATTGCTCACAGACTGGGTAGGAACAAGGTGGGAAGGAAGGAGCTGTCAAGTGGGCGCAAGGTCTAAAGACTAGTGAGGTATCTTCTGAGTATATACCCTTTTGTAGTTTTAACTTGGAACCAATATTAATATTTTACATATTGTAAAATTGAATCAGTAAGTCTAAATGGAAAAAAAGCCCCTAAGATGGAATATAAACCAAACCTAAGTTAACCTAAGTGTATTTCAAATAAACCACATTGAAGAGTGGGGGGTGGAAACTAAAAATTTTCAGCACATTTTGACTATATACTTGCATAATAAAGTCAAAAGCTCTAAACAAATATTTAACTTGGTAGTAGGTTAGTTTTTCTGCAGTGGCAAGATTTGAAGCTCCTTTCTCTGTATTTCAGTATTGACCAATCAAGTAAATATATTGAGAATAACAGGAGCCAGATTTCTCATTGTAGAAGGCAAAGGATAGAATAAACCCTGTGGTGATGGATTGAAATTGGATGTATTGTTACGAATTCATGGTGGTACATACACAGATAAAAAAACAAGTATATGTATGCATATAGCACACATACATCAGGAGTTTCAGAAGGAAAGAACTATTTTTTAGCTGTACTTACTCTAGTTGCATACAAGCCTTCTAAAAATATTTCAAAATGTATATTGATCATAAAACATCCAGAAATAAAGCCAACAAAAAACCCCATGATTTTACTCAGTGTAATCCAACTGAAGGAAGGGGGAAGTTTTTTCTCAGGTCTGTCTCCACCCTCAGGAATGAGAGGTATGGGCCACATGACTAGCCTTTGCCCCGGCTGCGGAGAGGACCCTTCCACCCACCTCCTTGCCCCAGGGGGGGACGACAAGGACGCCAGCAGCAACTCAAGTCTCTGGGTCCATCTGGCTTCTTGCGCTTGAGACATGAAGGTCTTTCTGAGCTACTGAGAGCTGGTGATCTTACCGAGCTATAACTGACATATGATAAAGTATGTAACCCTACAGCGTATATTCCTTTTTCGGTCCAGTTTCTTTCTCCCAGTTATTATCCGGGCCTGAAAGTCCCGGCTCTTCCATGAATTAGCTGCACAGCCTATGCACGTCATTCCTTTCCACCAAAGAAATGGGGAAATTCTTCCCACCTTCCCCAACCCCACTTGGTCATTGGGAGAAATGGCCTAAGGTGCTAGGTGGTCCTGTGCATACTGAGGTGGTGAGGGGTAACAGATTTAAGCTAAGGCTCAACTACTCTCAGGATTGAGGCTTCTAAGGAATTTGCCTCTTTACTCACTGGGAGGCAGCCCCCAACCCTCCAAGTCATCACCAGAGCTGCAGCAACCTGCCAGTTTCCTCAAAGTCCAGTGTAAGAGAAAACTACACCCTGAATGTCTGGCACTCTGCGAAGCTCACGCTGGATCTGCTAGGGTTCCCGGAAGCACAAAAAATGCCTCATCCTGCTCATCTTCCTCTGTATCTCAGAGCTGATTCCAGCCCACTCTGGCCTCCCTGAGGTCTCCACAGAGGGCCCAGGAGAAGGAAACAAGACTCAGGTGAACTCCAAGTACAAACTTTATTTCTATTACAAGGATGTTAATAATTATAATAATAGTAAAATAAAACGGGGATGAAAAGGGGCTCTGATACTTGGTTTTCAGAGCAAGCCGTGGCACTTAAGCCCCAGCCCTGCTCAGGGCAGAGTCCAGCATGGCCCCGGCAAGGACAGGGAGCCCCTGACCACCTCCATCGGGAAGCAGCTGAAGACGAAGGAGCTGTGCTCCCACCAGAAATGGAAGGCAGCGAGGCCGAATGCCAAAGAAGCAGAGTGAAAGAACAAAGCCCCACGTCCACTCATCTCCAGAAGCCTTGTTCTTAACACATATCGAGATCAGCCTGGACACTTTACTACAGCTCCTCCACACATACCAGAGGCCCAAATTCTCGAGTGGAAAGGGGCAGTACACAGGAAGGTACCTAGAAGTTCCCAAATTTAGGCCTCTGCAGGGAAGAGAATCAGCTCACCGGAAAGTACCAGGTCTCTCAAACCCTCTCCTCCTGCCACCAGGACCACACAGCACCAAGAAGCAGCGGTGACAGAATATCGAAAGGTGGAGAGCCCGGGCCGGGGGAGGCCACACGTGTATTTCTGTGCTGCCAAAAGGCAGCAGCTAAAACTGAAACATTTCTCACCAGGCTCCCTGCTAACCCTCCCTCAAAACCCCAAACTCCCACAGCACAATCTCAAAAGACACAAAATGGCCATAACCTAGAAAAAGATAAAATCCATAAAATCTCCCCTGCCCACAAAGCCTGATGGGCAGGCCTGCGTGTGGGGACAGCTGCCGGGCGGGGAGGCAGCGCGTGCGGGTGCTCTGCGGACGCCGTCACTCCTCCGCTGCATCCCCAGTGCCCTGCTGCTTGGGGGGTTTTGCCTGTTGAAGAACAGAACACAAGCACAGTTCATGTAGAAGTGAAAAGGCAGTATCCCTCCTCCAGATACCAGAAAACATCAAGCTTCTATAGAAACTTCCTCATCAAAAGCCAACAGAAGACCCCTTGAGCCACAGTCGGCCTGATGCCCAGGCTCCTCTGACCCCCGGATCCACACCAGCCCCGCCCGCTGAGTCCCCAGGGCATTACGGGCTGCATCCCCAGCTACCTTTGCAGTTCTGTTGCGGTAGCTGGTAGTCATGGGGGTGACCCGGGTGTTCCTGCCTCCTTCACTCCTACCACTAAAAAGAAAAGGATTAGAAATTAGTTCATGAGATGCCCCTGAGGGAAAGTCAAAAACAGAAATAGCTAGAACCAGACAAAAGCGATTCTCTAGTAGCAGACAAAGCCACCAAACCACAAAACCCCACAGATAACATTTTGGAATCTGGCCACAACTGAAGCAATGTCCACACCCATGTTCTCCCAAGCTGCCCGAAGCTCCACTCCCAGGCTGATTCCTACCTCACTCCACATCTCCCTGAAGGCCCACAGGGGAAAGAGGGCACAAGGTTTTCTGGGTAGAGATTTCGAACGGGGTGAATCACTGGAACATGCCCGGTGGCCAGGGCCCCATTATGGCTGTTTTGATTCCTCCCCCGGATGTCCTGGCTGTCTAAGTTGTTGAGCTTCCGTACACGAGGAGGGCTGGGCTGGCACCCAGGCCTGGAGCCTGGTGTGGACGCTGGCACTCGGTTATAGGCAGCCATCATATTGTTAATGGGTCTGCTTGGGGGAAGAGGGTAGGTGGGCCCTTTGGCTGTTTCTTGCTTGGTATCATCCATGCAACCAGAAGACAGGGCTCCTGAGAAGAGGAAAGAGCAAAAGCTTTAGGGAAAAGCCTGCTCTCTTAAAATTAGTGCTCGATTCAGGGCAGGAACAAAAACATTCTAGATAGAAGACAAATGCCTCACCCCTAAAGGCTGCCTGAAACCCACATCCAGGCCAAGGTTGGGAACACTTTGTCCACACTGTATACTTTATTCCCTGGGTCCTCAAGTACAGATTCCTAACTTCAACAATGGTATGCAAGACAACCTTGAAAATAATTTCCAACTGTCTTTGTAGTAGCTGGGTTTCAAAAAGTTTAGTTGCCTAGTCATAAAGCTCTTATATAATAGTACTAATAAGTTCAAGTACTCTAAGCATATTTCAACTAGAAGCAGTGGCTTAGGGCTGCTCCAGTAAATTCTGAAAATTATTTCCAAATAATCCACTAAGCACATAGACAAGAAACCCAATGCGGAACAAGCACCGACAAGCATGTCTCACGGCTGTCCCCAAAGCCACCACCCCATAAACCTATACTTGAGACAGCTCAGTCTAACAGAGAACCACAACTAGTCTCAAGGGAGTCTCCAGGGTGATCCTACTGGGCTTGGTGACTTGGGATTCAGGTAACCCCCACGTTAGAGTAGCAGGTGAAAAGTGGTGAGCAGGCCTGAGCCAACAGCAGACCTTCAGCCTTGGCTCAGCCCTGGCTAATACCCTGGTGTCTGACACGCCTCTTGGGCAGCTCTGGTGAGATCTCTTGATGCTGGAAATCCTGTTTAGGCATCCCCTCCATCACACGATTGTTTGCTGTGGCTGGGCGTTGGTCACACTGGTTCTAACAAGAAAAAACAGAATTAGTACCTGAGTCATTCCTAGGAGAGGAAGCAGTGGGAAGAAACGAAGAAACAGCAGGTTGGGTGAACACCTTTGGGAGGTGGACTCACAACCACTGAGAGGAAGGGCCTGGGACTAAGAGCACATCTGGAATGGAGGGATCATGCCCATCAGCACCCAAGGCAGAAGCACTGTCTGATGTGTGCAGGGATGAAGGGCGGGCTGGTCTTGGGAGTCCAGAAAAGTATGTCTACACTTAGACTACAGAGTATCTGCATGGTTGTTTATTTCACAACCTCCCCTAGGAGGAAACAAGCAGTTACTTACCTACTGCTTTATCCAAAAGCAAAAGTGTTTATTACAGAAATGGAATGTGTGGTCTTTTAGCAACAGCTATACGGCATCAACTACAGAAACAACCCTGAAGATAACTGCAGTTAGCTCCCCATTACAAACAAGACTGTGCAGGATATGTTTTCCACTAACAGACTGGAATCCTAGGATGTAAAAGGTGAAAAGGGGCTTCATATTGTCTAGTCTAACTCCTTCATTTATAGATATATCCCCAGTGAAGGGACAGGACCTCTCCAAAGTGTACCATGAGGGCAATGCAAGAACCAGACCCAAAAGCCTGGCCGAAAGTAGAATGTGTCAGTGGCCTCAGGGAAAGCCTCACCTAAACCCTTCTGGCCGGTCCTCCACACCTGCTTAAATGGAGTCCTGTCTCCTTAGCCTGCAGCTAGAAGCACGGCAGTTTCAGTTGATAGAGGCAGAGAAAGTCTGAAGGCCTTGGGTACTGTACCTCAGACAGCTCACAAAACAGGGCATGGCCAGCAGCCAGGGCAGGCGCAAAGGCCAAAGAAGCGTTCCCAGCTCGGAAAGCCTCAGGGCTGCTCGGAGGGTCGGCAGGGGTGAGGCGGGCAGGTCCTTCAGGGACTCTCACCTGGTGATGGAAGAATACTTCCTCTTCGAGCTGTACCCCACAGAATTCACATGGGATGATGATGCCGCCCTCCACAGGGGGTGAACTGCTCAGGCCCATCAAAGAGTCTAACTGGTGACTCGCAGCCTGCTGCAGAAACTTCTGGAAGACGACATCAGGGTCCTCCACCCCTTTGGGGGAAGTGCTGCCCATACGAAGTGAAGGTAAGACACATGAAGAGCTACAGCTTGTCTGCCTCAAAAAACATAGGTCAAAAAAAAAAGCAGAAGTTAAGGAAAAGACTGCTTTTCTAAAGCATTCTCTAGAAGTCACAAATTTTAATAATACGTAAAGGGAGAGGTACTAAAAAGGATCAGGGGATCACAGATGAAATAGCCATTTTCCTTTTATATTAAACATTTCTCTGCATGTGTTTTTTGTTTTGGGGTTTTTTTCACTATGTTCACGTGATTATTATTTTTTTAATTTGAAAGATTCAATATTCTTCCCAGAACCATACAGTAAGAGAGGCCCAGATTATTATTAATTCTGATAACGGATTTTCTTATGCTGCTCCCAAACCAAAAACGAGATGTATTCAAATACTGCACTGTTCCACTTATGGGGGAATGTATGTTCTACCAGAGCACAGAGACTACTGAATAGTTATGGAAATGCCAGAGTAGGACAAACCAAATCATAAAGAGCAACTGGGTGTTAAGGGAAAAAGTAGTCCCTCCACCAGGAATCCTCGAACACAAAAAGTATTCTCTAATCATCCCTAAATGGCTCAAGAACTTCCAATCATTCAAAAAATATCTGACACCATTCATACACCAGGTACTGAGAAATTTGGAAGGTAGGAAAACTTAGAACCTGTCCTCAAGGAACTCAGCCTAGAATTGCAGCCAAAAGGGGATCAAGAAACCACATCACCAAGTGATAGGCTAAAAGAGAAGCGGGCACAGGACCTTCCGGAAGTGCACAGATGGGAACTCTGACCGAGCCTCCAGAGTATTCCTCAGGATGATTTCCTGACAGTCATGTCTGAACCACGTCTATGAGTAAGGGGTCTGTATGTTGCTGAGTATGTTGAGGAGGCAGGGGTGGAAGGCCACACACCTTGCAGACAGAAAAAGTACAAAAAGACCTCAAACCCTTCCAGGGAACTGCAAGGACTTCAGTATGACTCCAATACATCAAAATGTGGCATGAGATAAGACCAGATTACAAGATGGTCAGCAGAGATGCATCCTACTCTCCACGGTATGGAGTGAGTGACTGGGCCTGGTGGAATGAACATTACTTTATTGAAGAGGGAACCAGGCTGAGTTCTCATACTCCTACGGTCAGGTACACCATGGTAAAAAGCACAGGTGCTACTCCTACCACAGGAGTTGTATTAAATGGCTTACTAAAGACCTTCATGTGGCCTATTAACACCAACTAGAGCCCACACGCATTCCTAATAAAGCCCTCTAGTAATTCACAACACACCTGATGGTCAATCAGCAGCTCCTCTGGAAAGAGTTCCTCACAAAATTCACAAGGCAACATGGTCTTGCCAGCGGCACCTAGGTATCAGGCCACATAGTCAGACTTAGAATGAACAGAACAAGCTTGATTCCACCTTTTATCCCCTTTGTGGGGTTTTATATAAAAGTGTGACATCCTTTGACATTTCTCAGATGTAGCAATTCGTGGGCCTATAAATCCTCAGTGGAACCATCTAAGAGACAAACCCTAAAAATATTCCACTATGGAAAAATAGATTTACTTATTACCATTTCCTGAGTAGCAGTAAAGTAGTAGCTTACCCACTACTCTGATTAAGGAAGAAATTTAAATGTGTAATTACCCTAGGCACTAGTCTAAGGGCCTTCTGTACATTACTTCAATCCTTAGGAAAAACTTATGAAGCAAATCCTACATTATCTGCATTTTACAGATGAAGGAATTGAGGCTCATATATGGCTGGCTGGCAGACAAATATCCTGAAAAAACCCTCCCAGTACAAAATTCCAAAATGTTGTGCCTGGGAACGGCGCCGGAGGACAAAGAATATCCCGCGTTTCTCCCTGCGAAACCTGGGGGCGGGTGCCTGAGACCGGTGCCTGAGGACGGAGGAGGTCGCGCGTTTTTCCCCTTTTTTTTTTTTTTTTTTTTTCTCTTTTTGGTGAGCGCTTTTTGGAAGCCTTGAAGGGACGGGGACCCCAGTGCTAGGGAGGCACGGTGGCGGGACTGGTGAGCGGGTGGCTGGGACCGGCGCTGAGGACAAAGAATATCCCCCGTTTTTCCCTGCGGGACTGGTGGGCGGGTGCCTGAGACCGGCACTTGAGGACAGAGGAAATCGCGCGTTTTTCCCCTTTTTTTTTCTCTTTTCTGCAAGTGCTTTTTGGAAGCCTAAAAGGGACAGGGACCCCGGTGCTAGGGAGGCAGGGCGGCGGGACTGGTGAGCGGGTGCCTGGGACCGGCACCTGAGGACAAAGAATATCCCGCGTTTTTCCCTGTGGGACCGGTGGGTGGGTGCCTGAGACCGGCACCTGAGGACGGAAGAAATCGCGCGTTTTTCCCCTTTTTTTCTCTCTTTTTGGCGAGTGCTTTTTGGAAGCCTTGAAGGGACAGGGACCCCGGTGCTAGGGAGGCAGGGCGGCGGGACTGGTGAGCGGGTGTCTGGGACAAGTGCCTGAGGACAAAGAATATCGAGCGTTCCTTCCCTGCGGGACCGGTGGGTGGGTGCTTTTTGGAAGCCTTGAAAGGACAGGGACCCTGGTGCTAGGGAGACAGGGCAGCAGGACCAGAGAGCGAGTGCCTGGGACCGGCACCTGAGGACAAAAAAAAAAAAAAAAAAAAAAATCGCTTGCTTTTTCCTTTTTTTTTTTTTTTTTTTTTCCCATTCTCTCTGTTCCCTCTCTCATTGTTGCTTGTTGTTTTGGTTTGGAGAGTGCTTTTTGGAAGTCTTACAGGGGCAGGACAGGTCACTTAGACCAGAGGCAGGGAATCTGGGGATCTCTGGGCACTCTAACCCCCTGGGCAGCAGGGAGCACAGAGGCCCCTTACGGAGATAAATAGCCTCCTGGCCGCTCCCCCTCCAACGGGGCTCCACCATTTTGGAGGAACAGCCCCAGCCAGGCCAAGCTCACAGCAACAGCGGAGATAAACCCCAAAGCAACTGGGCAGGAAGCAGAAGCCCTGTCTGCGCACAGCTGCCCCGCACAAGCCACTAGAGGTCGCTATTCTCCCAGGAAAAGGCCACAAACCAACAAGAAGGGAAGCTCTTCCAGCGGTCACTTGTACCAGCTCTGCAAACTATCTCTATCACCATGAAAAGGCAAAACTACAGGCAGACAAAGATCACAGAGACAACACCTGAGAAGGAGACAGACCTAACTAGTCCTCCTGAAAAAGAATTCAAAATAAAAATCATGAACATGCTGACAGAGATGCAGAAAAAAATGCAAGAGCAAGGGGATGAGATGCAGAGAAAAATGCAAGAGCAGTGGGATGAGATGCAGAGAAAAATGCAAGAGCAGTGGGATGAAGTCCGGAAGGAGATCACAGATGTCAGGAAAGAGATCACAGAAGTGAAACAATCCCTGGAAGGATTTATAAGCAGAATGGATAAGATGCAAGAGGCCATTGAAGGAATAGAAGCCAGAGAACAAGAACGTATAGAAGCTGACATAGAGAGAGATAAAAGGATCTCCAGGAATGAAACAACACTAAGAGAAATATGTGACCAATACAAAAGGAAAAACATTCGTATTATAGGGATACCAGAAGAGGAAGAAAGAGGAAAAGGGATAGAAAGTGTCTTTGAAGAAATGATTGCTGAAAACTTCCCCAAACTGGGGGAGGAAATAATCAAACAGACCATGGAATTATACAGAACCCCCAACAGAAAGGATCCAAGGAGGACAACACCAAGACACATAATAATTAAAATGGCAAGGATCAAGGACAAGGAAAGAGTTTTAAAGGCAGCTAGAGAGAAAAAGGTCACCTATAAAGGAAAACCAATCAGGCTAACATCAGACTTCTCAACAGAAACCCTACAGGCCAGAAGAGAATGGCATGATATACTTAATGCAATGAAACAGAAGGGCCTTGAACCAAGGATACTGTATCCAGCACGACTATCATTTAAATATGATGGTGGGATCAAACAATTCCCAGACAAGCAAAAGCTGAGGGAATTTGCTTCCCACAAACCACCTCTACAGGGCATCCTACAGGGACTGCTCTAGATGGGAGCACCCCTAAAAAGAGCACAGAACAAAACACACAACATATGAAGAATGGAGGAGGAGGAATAAGAAGGGAGAGAAGAAAAGACTCTCCAGACAGTGTATATAACAGCTCAATAAGCGAGCTAAGTTAGGCAGTAAGATACTAAAGAAGCTAACCTGGAACCTTTGGTAACCACGAATCTAAAGCTTGCAATGGCAATAAGTACTTATCTCTCAATAGTCACCCTAAATGTAAATGGACTTAATGCACCAATCAAAAGACATAGAGTAATAGAATGGATATAAAAGCAAGACCCATCTATATGCTGCTTACAAGAAACTCACCTTAAACCCAAAGATAAGCATAGACTAAAAGTCAAGGGATGGAAAAACATATTTCAGGCAAACAACAGTGAGAAGAAAGCAGGGGTTGCAGTACTAATATCAGACAAAATAGACTTCAAAACAAAGAAAGTAACAAGAGATAAAGAAGGCCACTACATAATGATAAAGGGCTCAGTCCAACAAGAGGATATAACCATTCTAAATATATATGCACCCAATACAGGAGCACCAGCATATGTGAAGCAAATACTAACAGAACTAAAGAGGGAAATAGACTGCAATGCATTCATTGTAGGAGACTTCAACACACCACTCACCCCAAAGGATAGATCCACCGGGCAGAAAATAAGTAAAGACACACAGGCACTGAACAACACACTAGAACAGATGGACCTAATAGACATCTATAGAACTTTACATCCAAAAGCAACAGGATATACATTCTTCTCAAGTGCACATGGAACATTCTCCAGAATAGACCACATACTAGCTCACAAAAAGAGCCTCAGTAAATTCCACAATATTGAAATTCTACCAACCAATTTTTCAGACCACAAAGGTATGAAAGTAGAAATAAATTCTACAAAGAAAACAAAAAGGCTCACAAACACATGGAGGCTTAACAACATGCTACTAAATAATCAATGGATCAATGAACAAATCAAAATAGAGATCAAGGAATATATAGAAACAAATGACAACAACAACACTAAGCCCCAACTTCTGTGGGATGCAGCGAAAGCAGTCTTAAGAGGAAAGTATATAGCAATCCAGGCACACTTGAAGAAGGAAGAACAATCCCAAATGAATAGTCTAACATCACAATTATTAAAACTGGAAAAAGAAGAGCAAATGAGGCCTAAAGTCAGCAGAAGGAGGGACATAATAAAGATCAGAGAAGAAATAAACAAAATTGAGAAGAATAAAACAATAGCAAAAATCAACGAAACCAAGAGCTGGTTCTTTGAGAAAATAAACAAAATAGATAAGCCTCTAGCCCAACTTATTAAGAGAAAAATAGAGTCAACACAAATCAACATAATCAGAAATGAGAATGGAAAAATCACGACAGACTCCACAGAAATACAAAGAATTATTAAAGACTACTATGAAAACCTATATGCCAACAAGCTGGAAAACCTAGAAGAAATGGACAACTTCCTAGAAAAATACAACCTCCCAAGACTGACCAAGGAAGAAACACAAAAGTTAAACAAACCAATTACAAGCAAAGAAATTGAAACAGTAATCAAAAAACTACCCAAGAACAAAACCCCGGGGCCGGACGGATTTACCTCGGAATTTTATCAGACACACAGAGAAGACATAATACCCATTCTCCTTAAAGTGTTCCACAAAATAGAAGAAGAGGGAATACTCCCAAACTCATTCTATGAAGCCAACATCACCCTAATACCAAAACCAGGAAAAGACCCCACCAAAAAAGAAAATTACAGACCAATATCCCTGATGAATGTAGATGCAAAAATACTCAATAAAATATTAGCAAACAGAATTCAACAGTATATCAAAAGGATCATACACCATGACCAAGTGGGGTTCATCCCAGGGATGCAAGGATGGTACAACATTCGAAAATCCATCAACATCATCCACCACATCAACAAAAAGAAAGACAAAAACCACATGATCATCTCCATAGATGCTGAAAAAGCATTTGACAAAATTCAACATCCATTCATGATAAAAACTCTCAGCAAAATGGGAATAGAGGGCAAGTACCTCAACATAATAAAGGCCATATATGATAAACCCACAGCCAGCATTATACTGAACAGCGAGAAGCTGAAAGCATTTCCACTGAGATCGGGAACCAGACAGGGATGCCCACTCTCCCCACTGTTATTTAACATAGTACTGGAGGTCCTAGCCACGGCAATCAGACAAAACAAAGAAATACAAGGAATCCAGATTGGTAAAGAAGAAGTTAAACTGTCACTATTTGCAGATGATATGATACTGTACATAAAAAACCCTAAAGACTCCACTCCAAAACTACTAGAACTGATATCGGAATACAGCAAAGTTGCAGGATACAAAATCAACACACAGAAATCTGTAGCTTTCCTATACACTAACAACGAATCAATAGAAAGAGAAATCAGGAAAACAATTCCATTCACCATTGCATCAAAAAGAATAAAATACCTAGGAATAAACCTAACCAAGGAAGTGAAAGACTTATACTCTGAAAACTACAAGTCACTCTTAAGAGAAATTAAAGGGGACACTAATAAATGGAAACTCATCCCATGCTCATGGCTAGGAAGAATTAATATCGTCAAAATGGCCATCCTGCCGAAAGCAATATACACATTTGATGCAATCCCTCTCAAATTACCAGCAACATTCTTCAATGAATTGGAACAAATAATTCAAAAATTCATATGGAAACACCAAAGACCCCGAATAGCCAAAGCAATCCTGAAAAAGAAGAATAAAGTAGGGGGGATCTCACTCCCCAACTTCAAGCTCTACTACAAAGCCATAGTAATCAAGACAATTTGGTACTGGCACAAGAACAGAGCCACAGACCAGTGGAACAGATTAGAGACCCCAGAAATTAACCCAAACATATATGGTCAATTAATATTTGATAAAGGAGCCATGGACATACAATGGCAAAATGACAGTCTCTTCAACAGATGGTGCTGGCAAAACTGGACAGCTACATGTAGGAGAATGAAACTGGACCATTGTCTAACCCCATATACAAAGGTAAACTCAAAATGGATCAAAGACCTGAATGTAAGTCACGAAACCATTAAACTCTTGGAAAAAAACATAGGCAAAAACCTCTTAGACATAAACATGAGTGATCTCTTCTTGAACATATCTCCCCGGGCAAGGAAAACAACAGCAAAAATGAGCAAGTGGGACTACATTAAGCTGAAAAGCTTCTGTACAGCGAAAGACACCATCAATAGAACAAAAAGGAACCCTACAGTATGGGAGAATATATTTGAAAATGACAGATCTGATAAAGGCTTGACGTCCAGAATATATAAAGAGCTCACACGCCTCAACAAACAAAAAACAAATAACCCAATTAAAAAATGGGCAGAGGAACTGAACAGACAGTTCTCCAAAAAAGAAATACAGATGGCCAAGAGACACATGAAAAGATGCTCCACATCGCTAATTATCAGAGAAATGCAAATTAAAACTACAATGAGGTATCACCTCACACCAGTAAGGATAGCTGCCATCCAAAAGACAAACAACAACAAATGTTGGCGAGGCTGTGGAGAAAGGGGAACCCTCCTACACTGCTGGTGGGAATGTAAATTAGTTCAACCATTGTGGAAAGCAGTATGGAGGTGCATCAAAATGCTCAAAACAGACCTACCATTTGACCCAGGAATTCCACTCCTAGGAATTTACCCTAAGAACGCAGCAATCAAGTTTGAGAAAGACAGATGCACTCCTATGTTTATCGCAGCACTATTTACAATAGCCAAGAATTGGAAGCAACCTAAATGTCCATCTGTAGATGAATGGATAAAGAAGATGTGGTACATATACACAATGGAATACTACTCAGCCATAAGAAGTGGAAAAATCCAACCATTTGCAGCAACATGGATGGAGCTGGAGAGTATTATGCTCAGTGAAATAAGCCAAGCAGAGAAAGAGAAATACCAAATGATTTCACTCATCTGAGGAGTATAGGAACAAAGGAAAAACTGAAGGAACAAAACAGCAGCAGAATTACAGAACCCAAAAATGGACTAACAGGTACCAAAGGGAAAGGAACTGGGGAGGATGGGTGGGCAGGGAGGGATAAGGGGGGGAAGAAGAAGGGGGGTATTAAGATTAGCATGCATGGGGGGGAGGGAGAAAGGGGAGGGTGGGCTGCACAACACAGAGAGGACAAGTAGTGACTCTACCACATTTTGCTAAGCTGATGGACAGTAACCGTAATGTGGTTGTTAGGGGGGACCTGATATAGGGGAGAGCATAGTAAACATAGTATTCTTCAGGTAAGTGTAGATTAAAAATTTTAAAAAAAAAAGAAAGAAAGAAAGAAAAGGGGGATTACTCCTTAACAGGATAAAACTATTGGTAAATCAAAGATCAACGCATGCTTTAAATATCCTTAATGTTGATCACTTAAAGGGTGTCAGATGATCAGCTATGGAGGTACTCTTTTCTGATAATATTCCTTTCTCTTAATTAAAAAAAAAAAAAAAAAAAAGCAGTTACTGTGTGCTGACCTCCAATGAGTTCTGCACAGTGGTATAGAGGGCATGTCAAAGTGTGGGCAAAGGGTCTGTTTGTTTCTACGCAGAAGATCAAGGCCTAGCTTGGATACCCAGAAAATGAACTAAGATACGATATGAGGAGGAGCTTCCGGCATCAGCACTCTCTGGAGGACTCGTGCCGGGGGATGATCATCAAAAAGCCTCCACAGGGATCCGGACGATGCTGCGGTTGTGGCTGCATCCAGCCCACCGTCTCCTGGACTTGCCATAAGAAGGAGGAGGGAGATGTCTAGGCTGGCATGTGCATACAGTGAGACAACGAATTTGACTGGATCTGTACTGTTGGAACTCAACCAGGAGTTGGGAGGGGTGCAAGTTGTAGCACCCCAAAATCTCATGACTATAGACTATCTATGGTTAAAAGAACATATGGGATGTGAACAGATCCCAGAAATGGGCTGCTTTAATTTGTCTGATGGTTCAAGTACAGTTGGAAAATATCCATCATATCATAGATAAATTTTCACAAATGCCTAGGGTGCCTAAATGGTTTTCTTGGCTTCACTGGAGATGGCTGGTAATTATAGATTTGCTTTGTTTATGTCACCGTATTCCTATTATGTTAATATGTGTGTGCAAATTAGTTAGTAGTTTAAAACCTATACATACTTAAGGTACTATACAAGAAGATATGTCAAAGAAATAATCAATCCTCCCAAGTTTCCTTCATATGCTACATCTATAGCTTTTCTTCTTCCTTCCTAATTACAAACCTTAAATAGAATTCGTGCCTCATATCGAATTTACCGAGTATCATAATTCCTCCAGGTGGTAAAGATACCTCGAGACAAGTGCTGGGCATAGAAGCCACAGGGCATAAATCTGCAAAGAAGTAAAAAGCTAACCTTTGCAAACAATATGGCTTCTCTCTCACTTACCAACTTTACATTTCCCTGTATGGCCCCGGAAGATGACTGGTTAGCCAGAGACGGGTAAGATTCCTCAAGGGAGGAACAACCTAAGACAGGCACAGTCGCAGGGCGGCCATCAGGTGAGAATTTGGGGATCAACAGAGGTGAGGCTCAGAACCTCACCCCCCCTGCTTTGAGAGAAATCTTCTGCATCCGTGGATGTCTTGCTGCCCTTGTCTAGCCTGGATTAATACTTAGTCCATAGGCACACACCTGATCATCTGATCATCTACATTTGCCTTCTTACAGCACTAAACTATGAAAATTCCAAAATGTTGCATAAAAGTAACATAAGGGAGTAAATAAATAAGAACAATTTTAAACCGAGGATCCCCAAAACAAAACAGTCTCTATAAGACTGCTGAACAAATGGAAGGTGAACAAGGAAAGGAGGTAAGGAAACTTGCCTTACTAGGTTTTGGCTCTGGGCAGAAGAGAGGAAAAAAAGTCTCTGCTAAAGAAGAGTAACCAGAGTTTGGCCTTTACATGGATTTGAGTTCAGAATCTACATTTTATGTTTTTACATCAATTCACATTTATGATTTTTAAAAACCCAAGCCAAAATTTCAATTTAAACTTGCCCTAGTTAGTAGTATCCCTAGGCAACTGCTAGAAGCATATTTGAATACTCATAGAAGAATACATCAGAACACTCATGTTAAAACACACGCACACAGAGGGAAGCAGCAAGCCGCCATGAGTAAGAGCTGGCAGAAACAACACAGAGCAAAAAACAGATTTTAGAGATATTTTCAGTTACAATAGAAAAATATATTTAACATGTTTAAAGGCATGTTAAAAAGGAAATTGGAAAAGGAATACCTCCCATACAAGACATTACTTAAAAAGTGCTGAGGCACACTGAAGAAAATTAAACAGAAAAATAGAACAAATGAAAAGTACAGTCACTGAAATGAAACCTCAATAGACATATTAAAAAGATTAGAAAGACAGATAAGAAATTACCCAGAATGCACACAGAAGACAAAAAAAAATGGAAAATATAAGTTAAGAACATGAGGATAGAGTCCAATACATGTAAACAGAAATGAAGGAGAGACTACAGAGAATGGGAGACAGGCAATAATCAAAGAAATACAGATGACAATTTCCATATAGGGAAAAATACTATATTTATGAATCAGGAAGGTCAGCAAATCCCAATAAATTTAAAGCCAGAGAAATCACGACTAAACTGCAGAACACCAAAGACAAAAAGATTTTAAAGTCAGTCAGACAGAAAAAACAGTACCTACAGAGAAATAATAAACACTAACAGATCTGACTTCTCTATAAACAAAGAACCCAAGAAATAATATATCTTCAAAGAACTAAGACAAAATAATTGACAATCTAGAATTGTATGACCAGAGAAACTATCAAACCTGGAGACAAATAAAGATATTTTCAGACAAACCAAAATAGAGAATATACAATCAATGGACACTTTCAACAGACTTTCTAAAGAATATACCTCAGGAAGAAATTTATCCTAGAAAGAAACTCTCAGAACAAGGAAGAATGGGTGAGCAAAGAAAATCATAAACATAATAAATGATGAATATAGCAAGTATATAAAACAAATATCAAGAGAGAACGCTAACATCAAGTCTTAAAGGGATGATCCAAATTCTAAAGATATTGTATAAATTGGGAGAAGTGTGATGAGGCTAATTAAATTTAGTCTTTATAAAGTTAAAGAAACATGTTGGATAACTACTACAAGAACAGACATGCAGAATATAAATTCCAAACCAGAGAGGAGAAATGGAATGAAACAAGCAAGCAAGCTGTCAGTAAAGCAATCCAAGAAACGACCCAGGAGAAAATAAAGGAGACAACACTGACTCCAGAGTCTCCACCTGTCACTCTGGGCTACTGTAATTTTACTTTCTTCAGCACCAACCTAAATGCTCTGATGAAAGTCAAGTCTGAAGGTTGACAAGAAGGCTCACATTAAAGGATGTGGCTCAGAGTTTAGAAAACACTTTCTCTGGGACTAGGGCATTTTCCGAAGAGATTAATATGTTTGAGAGATGCATGTCATATTTTAGAAGCTCAAGTTGAAGAAAAATCACATCTAAGAGCTGCTTACTTTTCAGATCCCTTAAACCTCTTACAACAACTTGAGCTTTTTAAATATGACATGCATCTCCCAAACATATTATTCTCTGAACAAGAGATTCAAAATGTGGTCCACTGCTCACAATCTAACTTTTATTTTTAAAACTGAGTTTTAATCCAGGGGCCCAATAATATTAAAGAAAAGAATTGTTTTTAAATAGGGGAGTAGAGGGAAGTGAAGTGCTTTATAGAATAATGTCAACTAATAAATATAAAACAAAAGATAGAAAGAGAAAAAAAATCTCCATTTTACACAACTGCCAAACTAATACTTGAGTCAGTCCAGAAGTATCAATGAATGCTAAAACTGCTGGATAAAAGACTGTGAATATCCTATTCCCCAGCAATCTCAAAATAACATCTTGCATCTAGTTATTTTAAAGGGAAAAAGCTAATAATATGACAAATTGGCACACTGAGAGAGACACAGCATCACCAATGTGGCATTCTGCCAAAACCGTAAGCTAAATCTAAACAGGGAAAAACAATTGGACAAATATAAACTGAGAAAGAAATATTCTGCAGAACTAGCCTGGACTCTTCTAAAGTGCCAATATCCTAAATGAAGGAAAAAAAAAAGAGGGTAAACTAAAAAGAACTAAAAGCAATGCATAATCCTGGATTTGAAAACAAAATAAAAACGCTCTAAAAGTTTACACAAATAGGGAACTTAAGCTAAATTTCCTGAGAGTGTTATTTGTATTGTTTACATAGGAGAATGCCCTTGTTCTTAAGAAATACATGCTGAAATAGGGATAAAATGTTATACCCACAACTTACTCTCAAATGGTGCAGGGGGGAAATAATAGATGAATGTAGATAAATGGAAAATACTATAATTGATGAATATAGACAAGGGGTACATAGATAGCCACTGTACTATTCTGACAATTTTTAAAAATAAAAAGTTGGGAAAAGCAAACCAATAAAAAGGCAAATTTTATCTCATGAAAAACTGAGTTTTATATGAATTGTATATATAAAGACAAAAAAACCCCACAAAAAACTGTAGAGACAGAGACTAGTACAAAATAAACAAACCTACCCTTTATGTGATCCGGAGCACTGGGAACCTCATGGGACGGGTCCGCCTCACAAACGGCCCCCCAGAACTCCTGCTCTGCCACACTGGGGGCCTGGCTTTCATTCTGCAGACTTAAGGCCAACATGAAGTCCAAATTTGCACTGTCTTCTCCACCCTCTTTGGGAGGCTGTCGGCTTCTATTCCTTTCCTGCCTTTCTTGTTCTTCCACTGGAAGAAGCAAAAACCAGTGTTTAAGATAAATTACAAGCATCTTACTATGCTAATGTACAGTGACTGTAATGGGATATGTGGTGGGACTTGATAAAAGCGGGAAATATAGTAACCACAATGTTGCTCATGTGAAACCTGAGTATAAGATTGTATATCAATGATACCTTAATAAAAATAAATAAATAATGTCTGTTTTGGATTTAAAAAAAAAAAAGATATTACAGATATTGCCAACCCTTAGCTCAAGTCCATGCCTGCTAAATATTCAAGGTATACAGGTGTCTATGGAAAAACAAAGGAGGCCCAGCCCTCCCTTTCTCAGAGGACTCTAAATATTAAGTCAGCCATGATAAAAGGCTCCTTTATCATTCTCATTTTTTAGTTAATAAGCAATATTACTGAGCTGTAACTATGTTTTCTGTATTACAGCAGAATGATCTAAAGCATGGGGTCACATTCCCTGAACTCAAATCCCAGCCCTACCATTTACCTTCCCTCATAGACTGTTGTGAGAACTAAATGAGTCAATATATGTAAAGTACTGTGCAAATGCCTGAAGCACAGCGGGGGTACTCTGTAAATGTCAGCTATTAATAGCACTGTCATCATCATCGTCATCATCATCATCAACGTTAACTGTGATCCATTAATAATCCAACAGCAAAGAGGTTCTGTTATTCCATCAATAGGAAATTTAGGTATTCTTCCTAATGTTACCTAGCTAGTCAGGTTTCTAAAATTAAGATCTGTTTGGCCCTAAAGTCCTACTTCCATTCACCCTGAGATTTTCATACCATTCCAATTTTCTAATCCCAAACATAACTCACATAGATTATTCTGGATTGGAAACTGAGCTGGTATGTTCCTTTGGTTGTTAGTCCTACTATGGAAAAGGTCTGATTCAAAGGCTCTCAGGGGCCTCCGGGGTAGCCTCATAGGTGGGTCCAGAGCCTCAATTTGTCTGAGAAGTTGGGATGCAATCCAGATTCCATCTTGCCCCCAAGACTCATCATACGCATTAGAAGACATGGCAACCTCATCTCTCTTTTCCTCTCCTCTCCCACAAACTTCAGGGTGAGCCTTCAGATCTTTCACCAAGACATTGCGCCCACAATTGCCACATAACTCCGTCCGGGCACCACAGTAATCTTCATGGTCCTTCAGTTTGAGAACAGAAAGTTCCAAATCACAGTGCTGGCAAAGAGCAAGCCGTAGAGGACACTCAGTCTCCTACAACACAGAGTAATAGAGCAGTTAGGATGTGGATCTAAGAGAAGTCCTGATTTAGCACATGACCAGGAAAGCACAAAGTATTTACTTCAGTATTCTCTTCCAGCCCTAGCTTCACTGTCACACTTCTCTATGCATTTAAGAGTCACAGTTTCTCTCTTTGTTCCTGCCACCAGGTTCTACAAGGAAGAAAGGAAACTTTTAGGAAGAATCTATTTACTCAACTACCCCATCATTTATTTTGTGCACACATTACAAAGTAACCCAAAATCAGCGAAAGAAGCCCAGGAGCAAATAGTAAAAGCATAGCAATTCAGATATGTTTGTCAAAGCTCTACCAGTCCAATTTCCCTCTATGATTCTGATTTGTCATATGTAACTGGTAATGAGGAAGAGACTGCCCTTTAGAAAGACACTGATTTTTCTAATCTCTGCATATGTATATAGCACTGGCTTTAAATTCATCAAATAATGCAGGAGTCACCAATGAAGACAACCCCAAGAGTATCAATGTATTCTGCAGATGAAAGACAAAACTTTTATACTTAAGTTGACCTGTCACTAAAATATACTCAAAACTTAAAAAGATATAAAGGAATATATTACTGTGATATGCACATTTAAAATTTGAGAACTTAACTTCAGAACTTTAATGCAACATCATTTCAAATGTTTAAATAATTTACAACCACTGTGTCAAAGAGCAAAAATGTGTTTTCATACAAATTAAACCCAAGTTCTATTCTAAATGCTACTTTAAACACTTCAGACATTGTATATGCATGGAATACATCTTGTGGAAATCACAAGACACTGATAAAGAGGGCTTGGGAACAGGTGGAAGAGACGTATATGCTTTCATAGCTTTAAATTTATGTACCATGTGGCTATAAAACCAATTCAGAAAGTTCTGTATTTTTTTTTTAGTTTTATTAGAAAAATGACACTGATTTAAGTTACTCAACAGCAAAAGAGCAAATAACTGCTGGCACATACCAGATAATATAGTAAGTACTTTGTTAACAACCCTAAAAGGTACTAGTAACCCACCAGAACAGCAAATAAAGTATAAATATTTCTTTTAAAGAGAATTTTTAAGACTCGAGTTAATCTCTGGTCTACAGCTGTCATAGTCTGACTTGCAAGAATGTTAGGAAGTACTTTGCACTTGTACCTTTATAATCACCATGACTCCCAGAAATAGAAGCTAGATGAAGGGGAAGGGAATCTAGAAGAAAGGGCAGTTGACTGGAGATTGTTTTATGCAACAGGTAGATATTAGAACCAAAGAAATACTCATTATTATTATTAATGTGACCTCAATCACCCCCCTTGCTGGTAAGACCTAATAAGACAGATTAAATGCTTAGAAAAAATAATGAAAGTAGAGTGCCAAAGTACTTATCAGACATTTATGTCTGAGCTGTGGAGTTATAAGTGGTTCTTATCTTTTCATATTTGCCAAATTTTCTACACTGAATATGAATTACCTTTTAAAATCATAAACAATTTGTTTATTTAAGTATATAGAATGAAAAGCACAAGTACAAATCTTGGTAAGCTTTTACATATGAACACTCCTGTGTGACTACCAACTAAACAGTTGTTGGGATTTTTAAAGTGGTAAATTAGTATGCTTATCCAAAAAATATATATGCTCATTCAACTATAGCCAGTTTTATCTCAACTAAGGACCAAATGATACTATGTTTCTCTCGTCAAATGCTGAGGAATTTCTTTAGGTGTAAACAGCATGTTTTCCAAGTAATCAAGAAGTCAAAATAAAATCACAAGATGTAAGGCAGGTTGTGTACTAAGAGGTTGCGCCATACGGGCAACCCCAGGCTTGGCCTGGCACTCAGTGAGACTGCCAATAGCCAAACCACAGTATAAATGATAGACTCAGTTCCAAAGCGAAAGTCTTTGAGGCCTGAGCATGGAGCACAATAGCCATGAGGTGGAATCTGGCAGCAGAGTCAATGCCTCAAACAGGCTTTAAGATGCGAACAAGGACTCAACCAGACTAGACTGGCCTGCTCTGCAGGTGGCTCTATAATCTCAGCAGGACTGGCCCCAAGGTAACTCACTCCCTTCATAGTGTAGCAAACTAACCTCATGATTCTTTAACTGTCTCTTCTCCAACTTCTTATTACATTTGCAGGTCACCTAGGGTAAGAAGAATCAACAAATTGGCTTTGTGACAACATGCTCACTTGCTATTGCAGAACAGCAAGTATAATATAATAATACATTTATGAACATTTGAGTACTTGGTGATTCACCTGACAATGCTCAGTAGACACATGAGTCTTCATGTCAGATTTGGGAAATGGTTCCTTGCAGATGGGACACACACCAATGTTCCTTTGACAGTGGATCTCATGGATGGTAAAGTTAAACACAGGAATTTCTTTTTTGCTACAGAAATAGATCAATGAAAAAGGCAAGCATTACTGACTGATGTATGCATAGTGTTATCACATGGAAACCTATCCAGCCCAACCTTTAGTTTCCATATTTCTGCTTAGTGAATATAAGCTCTTATGATTGGTAATACCCTTGCTTTTCAAGAATTAACTCTGAAGTCAGGTTTGGAATCTTCCGTGCAACACTCAAGTTATGAGTGCTATGCACTATCTCTATAAGCTCAGCCTCTCTCAGAGCTGACCATCATCATCGACATGAAGTCAGACGCCAAGAGAGCTGAGTTACGCTTTTCCAAAACCATCCATGCCCCAAAGTACAATGATAAACTGGATTATAAAAAACAGTCTACCATTTATTTAATCTCACTAGATTTTCCTCCACTAAATTTTATTCTACTCACTGGATTTTATTCTACTAAAAGTTAGAGCAAAAAGAACAGATACCAGCTTTGGGATAGTCAGCAGTGAAAGGGAAACTGCCTCCTTTATGTCCTCCATGCCTTTCAAAGCCCTGTAGCCTGGATGCTTGTTGGGAACATGTTCTCTGACTGGGTTGGTATAAACTTCATTGCAGAACTGTGTAAAAATGAAATCCTGAACCTTTTCTCCCAATCCTGTCTCCTCACTCACTTTTTGCCATTCTCCTTTGTTTAAGGAATCCAATCAAAAATCCTATCAAAGTTACAGAGAAGGGAGGAAAAAAATGACAATCTTAAGTGAAAGCATAAAACCATTTAAATTTAACAGGAGTGTATACACACTGAAACTGAAAGCACATGTTATCCAAAGGCCTTACTTTTACTATCTAAGCTTGTAGATAGCTTTATTAAATGGTTCTAATCTTCATACACAGTCTAAGAAATCTTTCCAAGTTAGATGATTGATGTTCATCTCCCAGTCTGAAAGACCAATACACCAAATTAATGTAAATTCATTTTCATCCAATGGGGGAACTATTAAGGCAGCTCTCATAGCAAAACTAGATTCCTCACAGTAGAGGAATCAACTGTGATCAGAACTTCCTTGGGGCTTTTGTTTAGTTTTATATAGATATGGAATTATGACACAAACAATCAACTATCTCAAATGGATAAAGAGCAAAATTATCAATGTATTGATGAATTTAACTTCCCTTCTTTCTCTGAAATTTCTACCTTTTTAAAGAAACAACTGGTTTTAAGTTAATTCATTTTTTGAACCTAATGTAAGATTGTATATCAATTTTAAAAATTCAGTTTAAAATTTTAAAAGTGTAGAATATTAAAATATACAGTGGAGGGAGCTATAAACCAAAGTTATCATCTAAACTTATTAACAACAATTAAAATCAGCAAATCCCACTATTAAAGATGGGTCAAACTAATACTCTAATATATTACCAGTGCTGGTGTAAACTGTGTAAAAATAGCCTGAAAATGAGTCTCTAAGACCATAAACCTATATGTTCTTTAACCCAGTAATCCCATTCTTAGGATTATGAAGATTTTCATTAGTGTCATAAAATGGTAAAAAATTGAAAATCATTAAAAATATTTAGATAGTAAGTGAACAGCTAAGTCAAGTATAGTACACTGATAAAGTGAAAAAAGCAGAGATCTAGCATGACTGTAAATTGTATGTATGTAAATGCCACAAAAAAATTAATGGCAGTAATTACTGCTTAGGGTGCTGAGATTCTGGGTTCTTCATAGTTTTGACAGCAATCTTAACAGCAAAGAAAAAAAAAGAAAATCAAGAAAAAAATGTCTGGATTTATTATTTTATAGGGCTATTCAGGATAACCTATTGACATAAAGCATTTTACATACACAAGGCCACTAAAATTTTAGAATTAAAACAAAAAATATTAAACCCCACATAATTGTAACATGAAGCAGCAAAAATCAAAAGCAGCTGTCAGGTAAGACCACAGAGCATTTACTATTAAACATTTTCACGTCTTGGGAAAGAAACCACTGAAAGAAAAAGATAAAAGCTATTTGCAACAATTACATGAAACAGTTGACTAGCTTTGTTTTAATTTTAACTGCCAAGATAGTCCCACCAAACTTTCCAACTGAACAAAACACCAATATACTTGCTAGCTACCTAGAGATAATAAAATGAAGAGATAATGAGAACACAATCCCATATCCAGATAAAATTACTAAAAGTCCCAAGGAAGGTCTGACTAGCAAGTTAAAGATGAAATTTCATCTTAAACAGAAATGGCTGAAAGGCAAACCAAGGTTACCAGAAAAGTTCCCAGTAGTCTTCCAAATGCTGAGCACAACATGCCAGAAATTAATTATTTAGTAAAATAAAGTCGAAGGCTTTAATATTAAAGCTTCTGTTCCCTAGAACTGCACTCTCCTCCCACAGAATATTCTGTAAGAATATGCAAAAACACCTTCAAAAAAAAAAAAAAACCTTCAATCACAACAAACTATTATTTTCATTGGTCAGTGGGTCTACTCACAGTTCATAGTTTGAAGAATACCTTTAACTTGTCTTAGGAAAAAATGGGAATATGGTTGTAAAGATAAAACTGTATAACCTAGAATTTAAATAGGGTTACTAGCTGGGAGATCTGTGCTGGCTTAGAAAGCCTTCCATACTAATCTGCTTTTTCTTTAAATTGCTTTGGCTTTGAATAACCTTGTTTTCATTAGCTTTCCATCAACTTACCCTTTTTTTAAACTCCCTTAGTGTCGTTATTTATATATTGTCCTAGGCTTGAGATTCCTTCAAATTGGAGTAAACTAATAAAACAAGAATAGCTTAACTGATGCCAAAGCTGGTAAAACCATTTCTTATAAAACCCACAGTAATGTTTTATTGTGATTATTTGTATCACTGATTACTTTCTATCAGTGAGAGTACATATAAAACCCAATAAAGCTAACATAGTTTTTAAAATGGCAGAAAGTGATAGTGGCATGGTAGGAAAAGATACCCAAGTGTCAAGACACCCTCACAGGAATGAAATCTTCATTCCAAGCTGGGAAGACATATTGTGACCAGCATGTGCTCTGATTATATCCTAAATCTGCCAAAAGGCTGAGCAGAAAGAAAAAGGTCTTAATAAAAAAAGGAAGACTGTTACCTGACCTGAACCTTTCACCAATCTACGCCAAACTATTTTCCTTATTTAACATCTCTTCTTCTTCTTCTGCAATTTGGTAAGGTAAACACAGCACAGACAGTTCTGCTCTGCTTTTTTCTCTGGCTTTCTGTAAAAGCACTTGTATATCATTGAAATACCAAATTCTCAAGAAATTCCAACCAGGGATCACCTGCTTATTAGCTGCACTCCTAACTTTCATTTCTCCAAGAAAAAGTTGCTCTTGCTCTTTTGTGTCACTCATGTGGGTTAAAAACGCTAAAACAGAAAGCATAACATTCAAGACTGTACCCAGTCTTCACTAACAGTTCTAGAATCATGAAATGACAATGACTAAGCTGGACTGCTGGAAGACTTTGACTTTATTTTTAAGTGGAACATTCCTTTAGCAAAATCCTTTATAAAAGAAACAGTGGAACTGCTCTGGTTGAACTGCTCTCTCATGACTAGAAGTAGAGCCAAGCTCACTAAACCTTGCTCCCAACCAATTCCAAGATAACCACTGTAGCCACTAGGGGAACCCTGCAACACAATTTGAAAAACTTTCATCTAGTCCAAACATTTTATTATATTTTTAGTATCTTTTAAATAAATGTTTAAATGTATTTTTCAGAAAGACAAAAAATAAATTCCCTTACTTATAGGTCAAAAAACTGAGGCTCTGAAGCAGTCAAGTGACTTGCTAAAAGCATTAGCTAATTTAAGGCAGGAACCAGCGCCCTGATGTCCGGCTTTATCCCATCACTGTCTTCACTACTCTACACTACCTAAACCAATCATCTTATCAAATTACTAAAAAGGCAATTTTATTCCAAATTGTTAAAAAGGCTTTAGCCCCACATATTTGCATGATATATTATCTGGCTCCATTTTTAACCTGCCAGTAAATAAACCAACTCTTCACAGAAGCCAGTTTGTCTTCATTCCATAACATTTCTTAGATTTAATTTCTTACCAGTTGTCACACAGTCGAGTGTCCTGGTTATCTAGAAATTCAGCCATCTTTAGCTCTTCCTGAAAACTACAGAGGAAGAAGTGTGAACTTTCAATTTCATTTCTGCTTTAAGGATGACATGCAAAACACAAAAAGAAAAGTCTAGTGCACAGAAAATGTCAATAAAACCAGTGCATTAATAAAGCACTTTAACACCCAACACATTTGGGTTTTACCTAATTTTTCAACTTTCATTTTAAAATACTTTGACTTGCAGGAGGAACAGCACAAAGAACTCCCATATACTCCTCCCCCAATTCATAAATAATCACAAATTACAAAATGCAGAAAACTAACACCAATACAATACTAGTAACTAATCTATAGATCTTATTCAAATTTCACAAATCATTCAAACAATTATACCCCTTTTCTGGTTCAAGATCTGATGCAGGGTCACATAACACATTTGGTTATTATTTCTCCTTAACCTTCTTTGACCTGATATTTCTTCAGTCTTCATCTCTCACACCCTTGTTAAGTATACTGGCTAGTTATTTTGTAGAATGTTCTTCAGTTGGGGTTTGATGTTTTTTCATGATCAATACACTTTTGGAAAGAATACCATAGAAGTGATGTTGTGCCCATCTGAGTGCATTATATCAGAAAGCACATGATGTCAACAGTCTTATTATTACAGATGATGTTAACTTTGAGGTAGTTGAAATAGTGACTGCCAGATTTCTCCTCTGTAAAGTTTTCCCTGCTTTTCAAACAAGATGTCAGTGCAGAAAGCAAAGCCCTGGAAACTTTTCTACCAATATTTACTTTAGATTATTCCTTTCCATGAAGCAAAAATAGTCTTAAATACTGCTCCCTAATAGGGCTATTTAATGATTCTGACATTTTCAAACTTACTTTTCAAAACAAATATTCATGTAACATGTTATTTAAGGCCCTGTGTGTCAGACACTGCGGACTGGCACTAATACAAAGTAAAGAAATATAGTACCTGACCTAATAGGATCAATTCAGTGATAGAGAAAAATAAGCAAAGAAAAAGACATACCTTAAGGTGAGTATTTTGATGGAAAAATACAGAGACAAATGAAGATGAAGTGGAGAAAATCTACTTTAGATAAGGGTGATGAGGGTAGAACTTTCTGAGGAGGTAACATTTAAACTAAGACCTTAAGTGCCAAGAGCCAGCCAGCCTAGCAAAGAGGAAGTGAAACAGAGGGTGGGGGTGGGGAAAAAACCCATTCAGGGAATGGACATAAAAGGCAGTGAAAGAGAAAGCGAAGGTAGATCTGGAGGAGCAAAATGAAAACGGGAAATGATTTAAGAATCCTTTATCATGTAGGACAGAAAGTATATTGGATTATATATCCCAAGCTCACCGGTAAACCACAGAAGGGTTTTAAACTAGGGAGTGACATGATTCAAGAAATCCACTCTAATAAGAAATGTAATCTAGGAAAAGGAAGCACCTATGAAAATAAATCACATCTCCAAAAGTGGAAGTCTGGATTCTTTTCTCAGGGCTCTCCCACAGCTGCTAGGGGCGATCTAGCGCGGCCCACCAAACCAAGGCCAGGGCTCCGAGAAAGCAAGTGCAAGGGGACTGGAGGTGACGTGCGGGGCACTCGGGCCTCGCAGTCAACCGCTCGGAGGATCAAATTCTGGTTCCGCCACTCGGTCGACGCGTGCTTTAGCCTCTCTGAGCCTCAAATTCTTCACGCTAACAACTGTCAGTACTTTAAGGGGTCACTGTGAGGGGTGCGTGGGCCAACGCGCGGAGTGCCTTGGTCCAGGAAGTCTTCAAACTGAAAGGAACCCCTCTCCGGGATTTCGGGGACAACCCTCTGCCACCTCAGGGTCAGGACCCGGGAGGCGGTTTCTGAAGGCTCCCTCCCCTAGCCAGGTCCGAGACGTCGGGGATGCGGAGGGCAGAGGGCGCCAGCTTCGCAAACAGCAGTTAACAATTCCTGTGCGCTTATTGATTGCTAAACGCTTTACGCCGACAATCTTTCAATCCAGACCGCAACCCTCTCAGGTGAAAGTCATCATCCTCATTTTAGAGACCGCGGGAGCGTTGCCACAGGGAGACACAGTTACGGCTGCAGAGCTGGTCAGAGGGGAGACTAGAACCCGGGTCCGCTGAGCTAGAGGCCGCACTTGTAGAGGCCACACTAGGCCACCACGACCCGCAAGCCGGCAGCTAGAGGCTCGGGCCCAGCTCCGCCCGGACACCCGCTCCCCAGACGCCGGGAAGGGCGGCGCCCCCGGCCTGTTGAGACCGCGGTTCTCTGACGAGAAAGAGCGGCCTCCCCACTCGCCCAGACTCTGCGACCCCCCGTCCCAGAGCTCCTAAGCGCACCTACTCCGCCCTCGACAGGCCGGCCTCCTCCGCCCGAAATGGAGGTCTCAGGAGGCTCCCCAGGCACGGGCCGCCGCTACACTCACCTGGGACTAGAGGAAGGACGTTGAGCACCCCCGCTTAGACCCCAACACCGAGCCTCCTCAGTCAATCCCCGCACTGAACAACAGCCCCCGGAGCCGCCTCACCACTTCCAACCGTCGCGAAGGAGCGAGCCCATTGGCCAGAGGCGGCCTGGGGTGTTGGCCCACTGGGTAGCACAGTTGTCGCTCCCAGGGCCCCGCCTTCTGCACGCCCATTGGCTCTCCAGAGCTCCACGAGGGCGTGTCCCTGGAAGACCCAGTCCTTGCACATCTGGGATGAGAGGCAGAGACCTGAGGTGGAGACTTGGTTCTGGGCCCAGCAACTGCCCCTGACACAGACCGGTAATATTTGCGTGAATAATACTGTGTAAACATTACTAATAAGGCCTAATATATTAAGGTAATGAATAACATTTGTTCACTCGTCATGAGCCATTAATACTTATTAGTCATTCTTGTTGCTATTATAATATCCTCTGCAAGACACTACAAGGCCCTCTTCAGATTTGAGCACTTTGCTTTTTGCAGTAAAAGAATGAGCACCCGAGACGCACATTTGAATCCCTGTTTCTACACTTGATGTCTGCATGGACTCTGAACTTCTCTTCCCTCATGAATTAAAAAAAAAACCATACACATAGAGTAAGTATTTAAATATAACCAAGAACAACTGTTTACTATAACCAATTTAAAATCATGATTTTATTGCAGATCGTAATTGCAAAATGTTCATGATACAGCGCTAAGCAGAAAAAGCAGGTTGCAAAGCGTTTATTTCTATCAGGATAGAATTTTTCATTTAAACAGGCAGCATATTATGTGTGATTTCAAAGGCATAAAGTTCAAAAATCGGCAAAATTAATCTAAGGTGAGAAAAGTCAGAATAATATGCCATTTGGAGGATATGGATTGCAAGGGAATATGAGAAAGATTTCTAAGTTCTGGAAATGTCCTATAACTCAATCTTCAAAGTGGTAAACACAGATATATGAATTAGTAAATAGTCACTAAGCTGCACATTTAGGTTAAGCACATTACTTTGAATGTTAAAGAGAACATACCATTCTGAGACCAATGTAATATTGCATACCAACTATACTTCAATTTAAAAAAATGAGACAGAGCACATATCATTCAAAGTTATATGCCCTTTAACTTTTTTTATTAAGGTATTATTGATATACACTCTTATAAACGATTCATATGAAAAACAATGTGGTTACTACATTCATCCATATTATCAAGTCCCCACCCATACCCCATTGCAGTCACTGTTCATCAGGGTAGTAAGATGCCACAGATTCGCTAACTGCCTTCGCTGTTGTACACTGTCTTCCCTGTGACCCCCCCACACCATGTGTACTAAACATAATACCGCTCAATCGCCTTCTCCCTCCCTTCCGACCAACCCTCCCCAACTCCTCCCCTTCAGTAACTGCTAGTCCCTTCCTGGAGTCTGTGAGTCCGCTGCTGTTTTGTTCCTTCAGTTTTGTTTCCTTGTTATACTCCACAAATGAGGGAAATCATTTGGCACTTATATTTCTTCGGCTGGCTTCTTTCACTGAGCATAATATACTCCAGCTCCATTCATGTTGCTGCAAATGGTAGGATTTGTTTCTTTCTTATGGCTGAACAGTATTCTATTGTGTATATGTACCACATCTTCTTTATCAGTTCATGTGCTGATGGACACCTAGGTTGCTTCCATATCTTGGCTATTGTAAATAGTGCTGTGATAAACATAGGGGTGCATATGTCTTTTTGAATCTGAGAAGTTGTATTCTTTGGGTAAATTCCAAAGAGTGAGATTTCCGGGTCAATTGGTATTTCTATTTTTAGTTTTTTGAGGAACCTCCATACTGCTTTCTACAATGGTTGAACTACCTTACATTCCCACCAGCAGTGTAGGAGGGTTCCCCTTTCTCTGCATCCTCACCAACATTTGTTCTTGTTTGTCTTTTGGATGTTGGCCATCCTAACTGGTGTGAGGTGATATCTCATTGTGATTTTAATTTGCATTTCTCTGATGATTAGCGATGTGGAGCATCTTTCCATGTGCCTGTTGGCCATCTGAATTTCTTCGTTGAAGAAGTGTCTGTTCAGCTCCTCTGCCCATTTTTTAATTGGCTTATTTGCTTTCTGTTTGTTGAGGTGAGTGAGCTCTTTGTATATTTTGGAAATCAACCCCTTATCAGATATGTCATTTTTGAATATATTCTCCCATATTATAGGATGCCTTTTTGTTCTGCTGATGGTGTTCTTTGCTGTACAGAAGCTTTTTAGTATGATATAGTCCCACTTGTTCATTTTTGTTTCCAGTGCCCGTGGAGATATGTTCATGAAGAAATTGTTCGTGTTTATATTCAAGAGAGTTTTGCCTATGTTTTCTTCCAAGAGTTTTATGGTTTCAGACTTACATTCAGGTCTTTGATCCATTTTGAGTTTACTTTTGTGTATGGAGTTAGACAACAATCCAGTTTCATTCTCTTACATGTAGCTGTCCAGTTTTGCCAACATCAGCTGTTGAAGAGGCTGTCATTTCTCCATTGTATATCCATAACTCCTTGATTGTATAGTAATTGACCATATATGCTTGGGTTTATATCTGGGCTCTCTAGTCTGTTCCATTGGCTATTGTTCTGTTCTTGTGCCAGTACCAAATTGTCTTGATTACTGTGGCTTTGTAGTAGAGCTTGAATTCAGGGAGTGTAATCACCCTAGATTTATTCTTCCTTCTCAGGATTGCTTGGGCTATTTGGGGTCTTCTGTAGTTCCACATGAATTTTAGAATGATTTTCTCTAGTTCATTGAAGAATGCTGTTGGTATTTTGATAGGAATTGCATTGAATCTATAGATTGCTTTCAGCAGGATGGCCATTTTAACAATATTAATTCTTCCTATTCATGAGCACAGGATGTGTTTCCATTTATTTATATCTTCTTTAATTTCTCTCATGAGTATCTTGTAGTTTCAGAGTATAGGTCTTTCACTTCCTTGGTTAGGTTTATTTCTAGGTATTTATTCTTTTTGATGCAACTGTGAATGGAATGTTTTTCTGATTTCTCTTTCTGCTCGTTCATCATTAGTGTATAGGAATGCAACAAATTTCTGTATATTAGTTTTGTATCCTGCAACTTTGCTGAATTCAGATATTAGATCTAGTAGTTTTGGAGTGGATTCTTTATGGTTTTTATGTACAATATCATGTCATCTGCAAACAGTGACAGTTTAACGTCTTCCTTACCAATCTGGATGCCCTTTATTTCTTTGTGTTGTCGAATTACTGTGGTGAGGACCTCCAGAACCATGTTGAATAAAAGTGGAGAGAGTGGGCATCTTTGTCTTGTTCCCGATCTTAAAGGAAAGGCTTTCCATCTTCTCACTGTTAAGTATAATGTTGGCTGTGGGTTTGTCATTTATGGTCTTTATTATGTTGAGGTACTTGCCCTCTATACCCATTTTGTTGAGAAGTTTTATCATGAATGGATGTTGAATTTTGTCGAATGCTTTTTCAGCATCTATAGAGATGATCATGTGGTTTTGTCCTTTTTGTTGATGTGGTGGATAATGTTGGTGGACTTTCTAATATTGTACCATCCTTGCATCCCTGGAATAAATCCTACTTGGTCGTGGTGGATGATCTTTTTGATGTATATTTGAATTCAGTTTGCTAATATTTTGTTGAGTATTTTTGCATCTATCTTCATCAGGGATATTGGTCTGTAGGTTTCTTTTTTTGTGGTGTCTTTGACAGGTTTTGGTATTAGAGTGTTGCTGGCCTCATAGAATGAGCTTGGATGTATTCCCTCTTTTACTTTTTAGAAAACTTTAAGGAGGGTGGGTATTAGGTATTCACTAAATGATAAAATTCAGCAGTGAAGTCATCTGGTCCAGGGGTTTTGTTCTTAGGTAGTTTTTTTATTACCAATTCAATTTCATTGCAGGTAATTGGTCTGTTCAGATTTTCTGTTTCTTTCTGGGTCAGCCTTGAAAGGATGTATTTTTCTAGAAAGTTGCCCATTTCTTCTAGGTTATCCAGTTCACTAGCATATAATTTTTCATACTATTCTCTCATAATTCTTTGTATTTCTGTGGTGTCTGTAGTGATTTTTCCTTTCTCATTTCTGATTCTGGTTATGTGTGTAGACTTTTTTCTTTATTAGTCTTAGTAGAGGTTTATCTATTTTGTTTATTTTCTCTATGAACCAGATCTTGCTTTCATTGATTCTTTCTACTATTTTATTCTTCTCAATGTTATTTATTTCTGCTCTAATCTTTATTATGTCCCTCCTTTTGGTGACTTTGGGCCTCATTTGTTCTTCTTTTTCTAGTTTTGTTAATTGTGAGTTTAGACTGTTCATATGGGGTTGTTCTTCTTTCCTGAGGTAGGCCTGTATTGCAATATACTTTCCTCTTAGCACAGCCTTCACTGCATCCCACAGATTTTGCAGTGTTGAATTATTGTTATCATTTGTCTCCATATATTGCTTGATCTCTGTTTTTATATGGTCATTGATCGAATGGTTATTTAGGAGCATGTTGTGAAGCCTCCATGTGTTTGTGGGATTTTTCGTTTTCTTTGTGTAATTTATTTCTAGTTTCATACCTTTGGAGTCTGAGAAACTGGATGGTACAATTTCAATCTTTTTGAATTTACTGAGGCTCTTTTTTGTGGCTTAGTATATGATCTATTCTTGAAAATGTTCCATGTGCACTTGAGAAGAATGTGTATCCTGCTGCTTTTGGGTGTAGAGTTCTGTAGATGTCCGTTAGGTCCATCTGTTCAATGTGTTGTTCAGTGCCTCTGTCTCCTTACTTATGTTCTGTCTGCTTGACCTGTCCTTCAGAGTGAGTGGAGTGTTGAAGTCCCCTAGAATGAATGCATTGCATTCTATTTCCATTTTTAATTCTGTTAGTATTGTTTCACCTATGTAGGTGCTCCTGTGTTGGGTGCATAAATACTTATAATGGTTATATCTTGTTGGATTGACCCCTTTATCATTATGTAATGTCCTTCTTTGTCTCTTGTGACTTTCTTTGTTTTGAAGTCTATTTTGTCTGATACAAGTACTGCAACTCCTTCTTTTTTCTCCCTATTTGTTGCATGAAATATCTTTTTCCATTCCTTCACTTTTAGTCTGTGTATGTCTTTGGGTTTAAAGTGAGTCTCTTATAGGCAGCATATAGATGGGTCTTGCTTTTTTATCCACTCAGTGACTCTATGTCTTTTGATTGGTGCATTCAGACATTTACATTTAGGGTGATGATCAATAGGTAAGTACTTATTGCCTTTGCAGGCTTTAGATTCATGGTTACCAATGGTTCAAAGTTAACTTCCTTACTATCTGAGAGTTTAAATTAACTCACTTAGTATACTATTACAAACACTATCTAAAGGTTTTTTTCTCCTCCTTTTTCTTACTCCTCCATTCTTTATATATTAGTAATCATATTCTGTACTCTTTGTCTATCCTTTGACTGACTTTGGGGGTAGTTGATTTAATTTTGCATTTGCTTAGTGATTAACTGTTCTACTTTCTTTGGTGTGCTTTTATTACCTGTGGTGACAGCTATTAAACCTTAGGAACACTTCCATCTATAGCAGTCCCTCCAAAATACACTGCACAGATGGTTTGTGGGACGTAAATTCTCTCAGCTTTTGCTTTTCTGGAAATTGTTTAATCCCTCCTTCAAATTTAAATGATAATGTTACCGGATAAAGTATTCTTGGTTTGAGGCCCTTCTGCTTCATTGCATTAAATATATCATGCCCTCCCTTCTGGCCTGTAAGGTTTCTGCTGAGAAGTCTGATGATAGCCTGATGGGCTTTCCTTTGTATGTGATCTTATTTCTCTCTCTGGCTGCTTGTAATAGTCTGTCCTTATCATTGATCTTTGCCATTTTAATTATTATATGTCCTGGTGTCTTCCTTGGGTCCTTTGTGTTGGGAGATCTGTGCGCCTCCATGGCCTGAGAGACTATCTCCTTCCCTAGATTGGGGAAGTTTTCAGCAATTACCTCCTCAAAGATACTCTCTATCCCTTTTTCTCTGTTCTTCTGGTACCCCTATAATACGAATATTGTTCTGTTTGGATTAGTCACACAATTCTCTTGATATTCTTTCGTTCTTAGAGATCCTTTTTTCTCTCTGTGCCTCAGCTTCTTTGTATTCCTCTTCCTATTTCAATTTTATTTATCATCTCCTCCACTGTATCTAATCTGCTTTTAAAACCTTCCATTGTATGTTTCATTTCTGATACTCTGTTCCATAATGATTGGATCTCCAACTGGAATTCATTCCTGAGTTCTCGAATATTTTTCTGTATGTCCATGAACATGTTTATGATTTTTACTTTGAAATCTCTTTCAGGAAGATTCATAAGATCAGTTTCATTTGACTCTTTGTCTGGTGTATGTATGATTTTGCTTTGAACCAGGTTCCTTTGACATTTCATATTTGTATGTGGCCCTCTCTGGTGCGCAGAAGCTCTACTCTCTGGAGCTGCTCAGCTCCTGAAGCAATGTCGGGTGTCACAGGGGAGTGGTGTTGGTGCCCAGGGAGAGGAAAGAACTGTTTCCTGCTTCCCAGTTGCTATACCTGTCTCCACTGCCAGAACCAGTGGGCCTAGCCCACAGGTATAAGCCTCTATGCTTTGTGTTCATAGCTGCTGTAGGCAGGGCTTCCATCTGGCTGGCCTGATGCCAGGGCAGGGTTTGCCAGTTTGTGAGCCAGGTGCTGGCTGGCCAGGAGTAAGGCGCAGCAGGCTGTGTATCATTTTGGGGTCTTTAGAGCTGCATAGCCAGCCAGGGGGCTGGAGTGCCTGAAGATCGTGGAAGTTCCCAACCTGCTGGGTAGAGTATACCTGCACAATTTTGTCTACCTGTCCTTTCTCCTGAGCAGTAAGCTCTGTGCAATCCTTGCCCCTTTAGCAGCCCTCTCACTGTTAGGAAGTCTCTCAGACTGCCCACCTTTGTTTTGTCCCAGAGCAGCTGGATATGGATCCCTGTTTTCTGCCAATGGCTGGAATCTCAGTCTCTCCACGTATTCTGTCTGTCTTAGCTTTCCAACTCCCCTAATCACCAGAGCACCATGCAATGTAGGTTTGTGCTCACTGAGCAGATCTCCAGAGTTAGGTGTTCAGCAGTCCAAGGCCTCCACTCCCTCCCCACTCTGTTTCTCTTCCTCCTGCTGGCGAGCTGGGGTGGGGGAAGGGCTTGGATTCTGCTGAGCCATGGTTTTGGTATGTTACCCTGTTTCGTGAGGTCCCTTCTTTTCTCCAGGTGTATGCAGTCTGGCACAGCCTTCTTTCCTATTGCTCTTTCAGGATTAGTTGTATTAATTATATTTTCATATTATATGCAGTTTTAGGAGGAGGCCTCTGTCTCACCTCTCACACTGCCATCTTTCTCCTTAACTTTTTTTATAAAACTACATAATCTGTCTTGGAGAACTATCTATCATTAGCACTTCTATCCAGAGCATCTTCATTCTTTTTCAATACCATTGCATAGATGTACCATGATTTATTCAACCAGTTCACTGCTGATAAATATTGTGGCTATAAAGTATTATTATTGAATACAACATAACCAATACCTCAAGTCCAGAACTACTTCACCAACAGCTTCACTGCTTCACTCAGCAAATGGTATAGAGTACACCCTCTGTGATGGGCCCTAGACAAGTTTCTGGAGCTTCAATGGCAAACAGGACAATCACCTGCCTTCTAGCACTTATCAGAGAGACAGACACAATAGTAATGACAATTAGTGTGATACTTGTTTTGGTATAATAAAGACCATATTTTGTTTTTGTCCTTGGTTGCTGGCGTGGAGCTTCAAAAAGCCTTGGAATTTCCTGAGTCATGTGAGTACCTTTATTATGCTATAATGTGACTCCAGGTGGCACCTGACAGGGTGCCAGGAAGAGTAGAGGTCTGGATATTGAGTTCAATCACATGACCAATGATATAATTAATCATGGCCACAGTAATGAGACCCCAATAAAAAGTCCAGACACTTAGGCTCAAGAGAGCTTCCTGGATGGTGAACATATTGATGGACCAGGAACGTGATATACCCTAACTCCATAGGAAGAAGGCACAGAGCCCTGCATTGCCCCTCAGACTACACCCAATGTCTCTCTCCATTTAGCTGTTCCTAATTTCTGTCTTTTATAATAAATCTGTAACTCTAAGTACAGTTGGCCCTTGAACAACAGAGGTTTAAACTGCTCAGGTCCACTTACACCCACATTTTTTTTGCTAAATATATTGGAAAGGTTTTTAGAGATTCATGACAATTTGAAAAAAATTTTTTTTTCTCTAACTTACTATGAGAATATAGTATATAATACATATAACATACAAACTACATGTTAATTGACTGCCTATGGTATTGGTAAGGCTTCTGGTCAACAGTAGGCTATTAGTTGTTTTGTGCTGGGTCAAAAGGTATATTTTTGACTGACCCTTTCCCCTCTGTGATTCAAGGGTCAACTATATAATGCTTTCCTAAGTTCTGTGGGTCATTCTAGTGAATTGTCAAACCTAAGGGAGCCATGGGAACCCCTGAATTGATAGCTAGATGGTCAGAAGTATGGTTAGCCTGGGGATCCCCACACACATAGTGTGGCTATTGATGTGAGAGCACTCCTATTGGGAACTACTATGATCTCTTTTTCACTCACAGAAATTAACTTCTGACAACAAAACTGTGGATTTTTTCCTCACACCGAGAATTCTCCAACTCTCTGGATTTCAGCTGGGAACCCTACAATTGAACTCTGTCTAACACTACCTACCTGGAGTTAGCATCAGGTCCCACAAGTTAAGGGCTCAGTTCCACAAGTCTCCCCACTCAATTGGGACTTCAGAGGCCAGTAGCAAGTCCAAGTTGTCACCTGTACTTCTAACCAAACAGTCATAGATCAGAAGTTCCCACAACTCCCTTATCTGGTTCCATAATTTGCTGTAATTGCTCAGGGAAACACTTTACTTACATTTGCTAGTTTATTGTAAAGATCATTATAAAGGATACAGATGAATAGCCAGATGAAGGGGGACACAGGGCGAGGTCTGGTTGGTCCTGAATTCAGGAGCTTCTGTCCTGGTGGAGTTCGGGTGCACCACCACCCTCCTGGTATGTGGATGCAGATGTTCACCAACCTGGAAGCTCTCTAAACTCCATAGTTTACGGGGTTTTGTGGAGGTTCCATTACACAGGTGTGACTGATTATATCACTGGCCAGTGGTGACTGACTCAATCTCCAGCCCCTCTCCACTTTGCAGAAGCTGGGCATGGAGTGGGGCTGAAAGTTCCAACCCTCTAATCACATGCTTAGTTCCTCTGGCCACCAGCCCTCATGCTGATGCTATCTATGGGCCCGCCAAGAGTTACCTCATTAGCCTATGCTAAGGTATGGTTGAAATATGGCTTATAGATGAATAACAAAGGACATTTTTCCCACTCCTAGCACTCATGGAAGTCCAAGGGTTTTGGAAGCTCTTGGGCCAGGAACCAGGACAAAGACCAAATATTTATTTATTATTATATCACTATATCACATGGAGTAAGCCCTTATATGTGCAGCTAGGTGCTATTTCCAGGTAGTGAGCATCAAAATTGAATAAGTTCACCAGCTAGGGAGGAAACAGAACACATGCTTTACTGAAAAAAGCCCAGTTAGGGTATAAGACCACCCAACTCATAGCGGGGTCCACAAAGTCTTTGTTTGATTTACAACAATTAATTAGGTATAGTGTCTGCCTGTAGTGAATTTAGATTATTTGCAAATAGGTTTCTGAACTTTGGAACAGATTTTCCCATATAAGCAGTGTTATATTAATGAGTCCAGTCTCAAGCTGATCCAAAAAATTTTATTCAATTTATAAGGACATTTTCCAGCAGTTCTTTGAACTAAACAGACTTCTTCCAACAAAAATCCATTGTCACTATCAACCAGAGCTGGGTTTTGTGTCTAATTATTACAACTGATAATCTTGTCTAATAAAAAAAAAGCATTATAAGAACCTGAGTTCCTGAGAGTATATCTCCTTCCCCTGCTCACATATTCTGCATCCCCAGCAACAGAGGGAATAATATTTCCTCTCCTTAAAACTATTATACCTTTTGACCAAGAAACTTCTCAGAAATACTCATGATGTATAATTATTGTACAATTACATCTATTATTGTTTTCAGGAATGACAAATAACAACAAATGGGCCCTTCTCAAAAGGAAACCAGTTAAATCAATTATACTTTAATGGAACCATACACAAAAAGAATCAGGTATGAAAAGATACGCAAGATATATTGTTTTATGAAAGAAAGTTGAAAAACCCAATATACTGATAGGATTTTATATTTATAAATATTAATAAATCATGTTAGTAATATTAAACTGTCAAATAATATGTGCTAGAATAGGCTTAGAAATAAACTGGCAGAATAATCCATTCCCAACCTTTGAAAGGTTGGGTTTACAAGGACTTTCACTTCTTATATTAAATAATTTTGCAAATAGATTATTTTTGTAAGCAGGAAAAAAAAGCCTGTATTTTTCCCTCTGCTCCTGACTTGCATTGAATGTATTAATAGTGAATTATACTCATATTTTTTAACTTGCTGACTGTTTTGCATGCCTTACTGGTTAAATGATCTATGGCATAATATATTTTTTCTTTTTTTATCCTATTTTTTCAGTGTTTGGCAGTATAATTTACAAATGATAAAAGCACCCATTTTTATTACACAGTATTGAGTGGGTTTTGACATATGTAGCTATTACTACAATCAAGATATAGAGTTATTTCCATCACTCTTCTGTTAATCCTTACCCTTCACCCAGCCCGTGGCATCCCTTAATATGCTTTCTGTTACTGCAGAGTGGAATTTCATATAAATGGAACCATACAATATATCCACTTCTGTGTCAGGTTTCTTTCACTCAGCAGATCATTTTTGAGGTTCATCCAAGCTGGTGATCATACCAATAGTTGATTCTCTTTAATTGCTTAGTAGCTTTCCATCATGTGTTGATGACATTAGAGTTGATTCTAGTTTTTGGCTAATATGGATAAAGCTTCTGTGAACATTCTGTACAAGTTTTTTGGGAGGACATATGTGTTTATTTCTCTTAGATAAATACTGAGGAGTGGAACTGCTGGATCACGTTGTACGTCTCTGTTTTAATTTTACAAGAAAATGCCAAACTGTTTTCCAAAGTGATTGTACCATTTAGCATTCCCACCAGCAGTGCATGAGAGTTCCAGTTGTTCTACATACTTGCCAACTTGGTATAAATACATTCTGAATAAATAAACAGAAAAGTGGTCTGTCTCCTGGAAGCAACCTTCTTCCTTTCCATGGGTGACCCAGAAGTTCTGAATTCAGAATTTACAGTGGGAGACAACATCACCAAGGGCAGCAAGGGAAAGTAGAAACAATAACAAGCTCAAACTTGACCTAACTCCCTGGGTGCCTTGTTTTTACTGGCCTACATCTTGCAGCAGAAATTTTTAAAAAAAAGTTGGTACCAACATTTTATTTCTGACCACAAGTCAGGCAGGGCACGGTGGTTATAGCCTCAGCAGAAAGGATTTAGGTGAGGCTTGAGAAAGGATTTTGGTGAGAAAGACATGCTTCCTGTTTTACTAGGAGACAGTCTGTAAAGGGGGATTAGATGCAGTTCCCCTTAGGGAACTATACCAACTGCATTATCTTCAATATTTATCTATCTCCAGCTGTAGTTTAAGAAACACTCCTCCACCCACACACCTCCCACCTCCTTGTAACAGAATCATTTGAGAACTTGCTAAAAATGTAAGTTTCTGGTCCTCGACAACCTCCCCATCCCTCATACCTGCAAACGCAGTCCAGATTTTGCATCTGAATTTTGGGGAGCATGGCCTGAACTTCCCTTCATGGCAAAGGCAGATTCAACATTGACTGGAGAGGAATTTTGATAAAGCCCTGGGGATAGGTGTTGCCTTATTCTTTCTTTCCTGCTCTTCCAAACTCAGGTCCCTGCCAGGACGGGGGAGAGGAATCCCTCTCTTCTAGCCAGAGCTGTCACTACCAAGTCTGAGAAGCCAGACTGCCCTCTCCCCAGAACATCTCAGCAGTCCCAGGACCCCTACTCACCCCTGCAAACACACCTCTCCTCTCTAAGCCTCAGCCCCGGCTCAAGGCGAGAGATTTTCCCTAACTAAATGCAGTTTTCCTTGTGTCTCTAGCCGCCAATTTCTTCCCTTCCTCCCACATTTACTTCCCAGCAGCTGCCTGGAGTCACATATTCCTGGCCTTGTGCCTAGCACAGACTCGGACACATAGAAGGCAATTAATTCATACTTGCAGAATTACATCAAGGTGTTCCTGAGGGTGATGTCTGGTTTGGAGTATTTGATGGTGTTCTTTATGGGCTGCTTCATAACAAACATTAAAAGGTAGTTTTGTTTTGTTTGGCCCAAACCAAATTTGTTGTCATTCAACTGGATTCCATTTTATTCTCAGGCATCCTCCCTTTGCACTTTCCTCAGCAACTCCCAAGCTCCATCTGTCCTTTAGATCCCTGGTGCCACCTACTCCATGCTTGATTTTTCTGACACTTTTTTGGGTGCAGTAAGGGGCAACTCTGTGCAGCGACTGAGTCCTTGGCTCCCTGGCATCCCAGCAAACCATCACCCCAAACACGTTTTCCTTGCCACCCCTCTTTTCAAATACCCGAGGAGATAGGGACTATTATCACTTTGTTTTGTTTTAATTTGTAGTGGGCTATAATGACACACAATAAAGTACATAAATCTCAAGTGCATTGTGCAGTGAATTTTTTTATAACAGCTTTATTGAACTATAATTCACATATCATACAATTCACCCATTAAAGTGTTTAGTAATTTTCAGTATATTCACAAAGTCGTACAACCATCACCACAATCTAATCCTAGAATATTTTTGCCATCCCCAAACAACCTTTCAACCTCATGAACAGCCACTGCCTCTTCCTCCCTTATCGTCACTCCTGGCCTGGCAACCCCTAATCTACTTTCTGTCGCCGTGGATTTGCCTGTTCTGGACATTTCATATGAGTGGAGTCATAGAACATGTATACTTTCGCACCTGGCTTCTTTCACTTAGCATGATATTTTCAAGGTTTGTCCATGCTGTAGTATGTATCAGTACTTCATTTCTTTTTTTTTTGTATCATTAATCTACAATTACATGAGGAACAATATGTTTACTAGACTTCCCCCTTCACCAAGTCCTCTCCACATACCCCATCAGTCACTGTCCATCAGTGTAGTAAGATGCTGTAAAATCACTACTTGTCTTCTCTGTGTTGCACAGCCCTCCCCTTCAGTTCTTTTTATGGTTGAATCATATTCCATTAAAATGGATATACCACATTTTGTTTTTCCACTCATCAATCAGTAGACATTTGGGTTTGTTATGGGTGAGTTATGTCCTCCTAAAATTCATGTGCTCAAGGCCTGACCCCCAGAACCTCAGAACATGACTGTATTTAGGGAGAGGATCAAAGGATAATTAAATAACAAACCAGGTCAGGAGGGTGGGCTCTAATCCAATATGACTGTTGTCTTTAGAACAAAGGGAAATTATGACAGACACACAGAGGGAAGACCGTATGAAGATACAGAGAGAAGACTGCTGTCTACAAGCCAGTGAGAGAGGCTTCAGAAGAAATCAATTTTACTTACACCTTGACCTCCAGAACTGTGAAAACATAAATTTCTGTTGTGTAAGCTAACTAGCCTGGGATGCTTTGGTGTGGGAGCCCTAGCACACTAACAAAGGATTGTTTCTACCTTTTGTCTATTATGAATAATGCTGCTATGAACATTTGTATACAAGTTTTTGTGTGGACATATGTTTTCATTTTGTTAGGAGAAACTCTACCTAGGAGTGGAGTTTGCACAATGAACATTTCATATGTATACACCCACGTTACCACCACCCAGATCAAGAAATAGAACATTCCCAGCACCAGCAAATTCCTTTAGGATCCTTCCCTCCCTATCTGTCCACCCCTATAGGGTAACTAGTCTTCTGACTTCTATTATTTCAGAAGAGCTTTGCCTCTTCCTTAACATCGTATAAATATGATGATCCAGTACATACTCTTTTGTGTCTGACTTCTTTTATTCAATACTTAATTGTTATATTCACCCATGTTGTTGCATGTAGCCTTAGTTTGTTCATTTTCATTGCTGTATGGTATTCCAAATAAACTGGGCAAATCACAACTTTTTAACCCATTCTACTGTTGATGAACACTTGGCTTGTGTCTATTTCAATTAAGTATGAATATTCCTGTTTTTGGTTAGATATGACATTTATTTCTGTTAGGTACACACTCAAGGGTGGAATTGTTGGGCTGGGCTAGAGTTATGCATTTATTTACTTTTGGTTATTAAAAGTTCTAGGCACCTACATGTACTTAAATATTTACAGCTCTCATGAGTTGGTGAATCACAAGTATTTATAGCTAGCCCTGGACTTTTTATTTTCACTAGCCTATTAATTTCCACCTACAAGTTTTTGGGGTTCCATCTGCTTATATTTCTCAGTGACCCCAGGGGTGACTCTGGCATGCCTCCATTAACTGGCCCCCTGATGACTACCCAGAAGGGCTTAGACAATTTACAAGCTGGAAGAGGATGTGGGTCTCTGCCAGGGAGTAAGGGGGAGAGGTAGCTATTAGGGAGGCAGCAAATAGTGTCTGCCACAGGACAGGCGCTTACCCTGTCAACGGAGGTAGGACTTTCAGGGAGGGCTTTAAAGATCCATTTCGTTTGATATTTGCACATAGCCAAGGCATCTTCATCTATTAATGGAGAAAAATTTGTAAAACCATTGCTACAAACCAGTATCCTATTTGAGGTGCCAGGCCTGGACACATAGGCTATAGGTGCATCCTCAGGCCAGAAATTTTTGTTTTTTTAATTATAGTATCATTGATATACAACCTTTGAAGGTTTCTCATGAACAACATTGTGGTTTCAAAATTCACCCATACTATCAAGTCCTCACCCTCACCCCCACTGCAGTCACCGTCGATCAGCGTAGTAAGATACTGTATATGTATATATGTATATATATATACATATATATATATATATAGTCATTACTTGTCTTCTTCATGCTGTACCGCCTTCCCCATGACCGATCTATATTGTGAGTGCAAATCATAGTGCCCATTAATCCCCTTCTCCTACTCCCCACCTACCCTCCTCCCCTTTGGCAACCACTAGTCCCTTCTTGGAGTCTGTGAGTCTGCTGCTATTTTGTTCCTTCAGTTTTGCTTTGTTTTTGTACTCCACAAATGAGTGAAGTCATTTGGTACTTGTCTTTCTCCACCTGACTTATATCACTGGGCATAATACCCTCTAGCTCCATCTGTGTTATTGCAAATGGTAGGATGTTTTTTATGGCTGAATAATATTCCATTGTATATATGTACCACATCTTCTTTATCACTTCATCTACTGATGGACACATAGGTTGCTTCCATATCTTGACTATTGTAAATAGTGCTGTGATAAGCATAGGGGTGCAAGTATCATTTTGAATAAGGGATCTTATTCTCTTGAGTAAATTTCTAGGAGTGGAATTACTACTGGGTCAAATGGTATTTCTATTTTTAGTTTTTTGAGGAAACTCCATATTTCCTTTCACAGTGGTTGAACTAATTTACATTCCCACCAGCAGTGTAAGAGGGTTCCCCTTTCTCAGCATCCTCACCAGCATTTCTTGATCCTAGTCCTTGCAATGTTGGCCATCCTAACTGGTGTGAAGTGATATCTCATTGTGGTTTTAATTTGCATTTCCCTGAGAATTAGCGATGTGGAGCATCTTTTCATGTGTCAGGCTGGAAATGTTTACATTATTTTGTAGGTTCTGAAGGGTGTATTGGAAACCCAACTGACTACTGGGGGCTCATACTTATTCATAAGGAGAACAAGATTGGACCGGGTCCTCAGAGCATTCTGGGAAATGTGTCTAGACTGCCTGGTTACTGGGTGAAGTTGGGGTGCTGCTCCCTTTGCCTGGTGGCTGCCTTATCCCTCAGATGCCTGCACAGAGAGGAGACTTCTTACTCATTTGTATCATGGTCTGATTTTCCAGAAAAGCTCTCAGTTCTCTCATCCTCATGCTGCCTGAGAAAATACTTCCCATTTCCTAGAGGGAAGAACCTTAATGTTGAATCAGTGTTTTTCAGAGGGTAGTTTTAGGGCTGCAGGATTAGCATCATTTGGGGCAGGAGAATGCTTGCTAAAATGCAGATGCCCAGGCCCTGGTTCTCACCTACTGGATGGTAATTTCTGTGGTGGTGGTCCCGGAATACTGGTTTTAGAAGCTTGTGGGTTCTTGTGTTCAGTGAAGTTAGAGAACCCTCTGTCTTAAATGATCAACTAAAGGAAAACTAACAACACAGATATTCTCAAAATGATATCCAGTTCCATCCACTTGCTCCCAGCAAATTGAATATCTACAATTCTATCCACCTACCCCCTTCTCCCCAGGACCTCACAAACACTCTTTCTTCCTGCTACAACTTGTCTGACTTCCCTCATCCTTCAAGGCTTAGCTTTGATTTCACATATTCCAAAACACTATCCTAGAACTCTGGGTAAGGTGCCCCTCATCTGGCCCCCATCGCCTCCTGTGTTTACCCCAGAGCCCTAGAGTGCTGCAATATATTGGTGGGTGCTTTTTGGTCCCATTAAACCGAGCTAGCTCCTGGAAGGCTGGGCTGTCAGTTTTTTCAGGGGCAGTTCTGGTACCCAGTAGGCATTCAATAAATGTTGAATAATGGGAAGAATTATCTATTATGACTAGTGCTTTTTGTATCAATTTAAGAAATGTTTGCCTACCCTGTCACAGAGATATTCTTCTATATTTCCTTCTAGAAGCCTTATTGTTTTACTTTTTACATTTAGATCTATGATCCATCTTGAATTGATACTTATATATGGTGTGAGGCAGAGTAAAGGATTTTCTGAATTTTCTTTTTTAAGAGATATCCTATTGCTCCATTTACTGGGGGGAAAATTCTTTCTTCCATTAAATTGTACTTGGGCCTCAGTCATAAAACTAGCAATGTTGAAGTCTATTTCTGTACTCTTTTCTACTAATCCATTTGTCTATCTTATGCCAATATCACACTGTCTTGAAGATTGCAGCTTGAAATCTGATGATGTAAGCCCTCCTACTCTGTTCTTTTTCAAGATCATCTTGGCTATTCTAGGTCATTTGCATATAAATTTAGGATCAGTTTGTGAATTTCCTGACTGGTTGCAAAATCTTAACTCTTAGGCTTTATCTTACCAGAGAACTGACCACACAGTAGCGCTACTCCCAGAGACTCCTTCATTCTAAATCAAGGGAAGTGCCACCTTCTTAGCATCCAAGCAGCCAAATGCAGCTGACAAGGTTTTCCCCATAGTTTAGAAACTCAGGCTATAGAGAGAAAGTCCAGACTCAGAAAGAATCCATCTAGCTCTGCAGATTCCTTATGTGTGGCCCCCAGCTTGGGCCTGCCCTTGAAAGGAACCTGGACAATGTTTCATGACTAGGTAGAAATGCATATAGAAATTTAATATTTGGTAAAGATGGCACTGTGTGTTCTGTGAAAAAAATGGATTATTCAGTAAACAGGGTTTCGAGCAAATGGGAAAGATAAAACAAAATTGGAACCCTACTTCATATCACACAGAAATAAATGCCAAATAGATCAAAGACTTGAAAATGAAACCATAAAAATACTAGGAGAATGTGCAAAGCAATTTAAAAATAATATTGGAGTGGGGAAAGGCTGACAAAAATCAAACATTTCTTCATTACAAAATAACCCCGAAGCCCAAATTTCCAAGGTGAACAATACATCAGAAAAAAATGCTTGAAACACCTATTTTTGGCATTTAAAAAAAAATGGCCAAAGGACATAACCCAATTGATATGATGAATTACAAATTGGTCTGAAACAGATGAAAATGTGCTAAATGTCATTCAAAACCTGAAAAATAGGAATAGATTATACTGAGATATCATTTTACACTATGAGATTGTCAGAGATAAAATGTTTCAGAGCAGACTGTGTTGGCCAAGGAAACTGGTATTTTTACACATTGATTGTGAGAGTTCACATTAGCATAACCTTGTGTGGTGCGATTAGGGAATATTTATCCAAATATTAGGTGAAAAAAGCAACTTAGAAAAGCATATGAATAGTATGGTAATATTTATGGACATTTTAAAGGAAACAAAACTATCACCATGTATCAGTTATGGATACATACGTAGGCAATAAAATTATTGAAACCTGGAAGAAGGATACCTGCCAATAGCAGAACAGAGGTTATCTCTGGAGAGGCAGGGAGGTGAGGAGATGAAAAAATAGACACACAATATTAAGTCTATGCTTGCAAAATGTTACCATTTGTTAGATCTGTGTGATATGTATACATGGGTATTCTCTTTACTTTTTCGGATTTTGAAACATTTCATAATTTTTTAAATAAAAAAATATAGCTTACCGAGGGATATTACTAGGGTGATGGAAATGTTCTAAAACTGGATTGTTGTAATGGTTGTACAACTGAAAAGGGTACTAAAAAATCACTGAATTGTGCATGCACTTAAAATGGGTGAATTTATGAATCATACATCAATTAAGTTGAGTATGAAAATTATAAAGAGATTACAAAAATTTCATATTTGTTATGGTTTATTAAAAAATAAAAATGAGATCCAACTTTCTGATGTGCAGTGACCTGCGCAATTTGGCATTCACATGCCACCTGGTGGATAGAATTGGAAGTGCTGGGGTGGACAAAGGTTGCCTAGAAAGGATTGAGCGCTACTCTCTTTTTCCTGATGGGGAAAATGGGGCCCAGGATCACACCGTGAATTACTGGCCAAAGCAAGACCATAACCCTGGTTCTTCCAGTAGTTATTAGCTCCCGGTTTAGTGTTTCTCTGCCTTGAACTGTTTACCTTTAATTCTGTGCCTACTTTGTACTTTCAGCTTTCTTTATACTAAGTGCTGTGGGAGATACTAAGATACTACTCCAGGGGGATGTGTGGCACTTGGGGAAAATTCCTTCCTTGGTATCCTTAAGTATTAGGAGGTGATTTTTGCAGTTTTAAGATACTAACATTAAAGATAGTAATAACATACGACGTGTTGAGTGCTTTCTTTCTGCTTGGCTCTTTACATAGACTATAGCATTTATTCCTCACATCAACCCTAGGAGGTAGGTCTTTTCAGCATCACAGTTTCACAAATGCAGAGGCTGAGGCTTGGAGACATGCAGTCACCTACTTAGGCTCACGTAGTTGGCAAATGTCAGAGCCCAGATTTGGACCCAAATCTGTTTGATTTCAGGGCCAGAGTGGCTGTATATTCTGTCAAAAGTGTAGAAGACGACTATGAAAACTGAAATGTCACTGTTCCTTCTTTTTATTTTGTGAAGGGTTAGGATTAGGTATTGGCAACATATTCATCAAGATGGAAAAGAAAGACAAAGAAAAACTAGAAAAGTCAATGGGTGGAGACACCCATAACCACTACATCTGAGTAAATCTGTCCCATGCTATTCAGGCACAGTGCACCCATGGGCCTCACTACCCTTGAGCAAGAGAGTTTCCCATCAGAGCAAATCTGCCACGAAATAGGACAGGAATGAAGGGCGTACCACCCTGTTCTAAGTGAAAAAAAAAAAAGGAAAACACCATTTAATGAGCACCTGCTTTATGGCAAGCATTTTTCCATACAGCAAGAAGGATGGGCTTTTGGCTCCCTTGGGGGCCATCTTCTTTGTTACCTGAAATGATTCAGGCGTGCCAAAGGGTGTGGAAGCTGCTTCCCAGGGAGCAGGTAAGGACAGGCCCAGAGCCAGGTCACTGCTTCAGCCTTAGGCTTTGAAGACAAGGGGTAGGAATGGGAAAAGAAAAAGGCCAATTCATCTTACTTGGATGCCAAACAGACTTTCAGGGTAGATGGAAACATTCCACCAAGGTCAGTGACTCAGCGATCCAGATGCCTGTTAAGAGAGGTCCATAATACTCTGGCCCTGCCAAGTTCAGGGAATGGGGTACTAAGCCTGTCAGTACTCTTCTGGGGCCAGGCCAACAGAAGAAACCTAAGAATGTATCTGAGCAACCAGAGTCCTGGCTAGGAGCCTCATATGTGTCCCCTCCCCCTTGAAGGTGCTGTAGTTTTCCATACTGGGAAATTCTTAAAACTCAGGTGACTCACCAGCTCTTTCATTTGAGCCAAAGATGAACTCCAGGTCTCCTCCCTCTTCCCCTCTTTCCAAGCCCAGCCTCAGCCAGGTAATACTTGGCCATATCATCTCAGAATGATACGGGGGTCAGCTCACCTAAGGCTCCCACCCTTCATTCTTGCTGGTTAGCATAATTTCAAGAGTGTGGAGTTCTCCTTGAAATAGGGTTGCCAGATTTGACAAATAAAAATACAGGACATCTGGTTACATGTGTATTTCAGACAAACCATGAATACTGCCTCAGTATAAATATGTCCCAATTTATCTGACACTCTACCTTGGGAGCATTTAAATGTCTTCCATTATCTTAGAGAAAAGGTTGGCAAACTTTTTTCTATAAAGGGCTGGAGAGTAAATGTTTTTGCCAACTTTGCTGTGTAGCATTGAAGCAGCCATAGATAATGCAGAAACAAATAGGCCTGTGTTCTATAAAATGTTATTTATGGACATTGACCTTTGAACTTTATATAATTTTCACATATGATGAAATATTATCCTTTATCCTTTTTCTTTTCCCCAACTATCTAAAAATGTAAAAACTATTCTTAACTTATAGGCTGTCCAAAAAGCTAGATTTGGCTCATGAGTCATTGTTTGTCTACCTCTGACCTAAAGGAGAAGAATCAAACCTTTCTCTGACTCCAAATCACCAGAGGATTTGTAAAAACACTAGGCCCCACTCCCAGAGTTTCTGGTTCAGTAGGTTTTGAGCAGTGCTTGAGAATCTGAATTTCTAACAAGTTCCTAGGTGGTGTTGATGTTGCTGATTGGGGACCACATTTTGAGAGCCACTGACTCAGAAAATCACTTCCCCCTAACACCAGCCTCTCTGTCTGGGGTATATTAAAGCTCTTCTCAGTCTTAGGAGTGCTTTTCCATAAGGATCACAGATTATATCTTTGTTGGAAGGACCCCTGTTCTTAATAATAATCTCTCTGTATACTTGCTACTGGAATATTCTCTTTTAGCTAGCCTTGGGACAAAGCTGGGGTGAGAACTTCTAGGGTATATGGTTTTTAAAAAATAGCTTCCCTCTCCCTCTACCCCCCAATCATTAAAAATGATACACTTATACATTTAAAAATCTTTTATTTGGGATAATTTTTAGATTATAGAAAAGCTGAGAAGAGGGTAAAGAATGTTTCTATATACTCTTCACCCAGTTTCTTTCAATGTTAACATCTTACATTACCAATGTACAGTTTTGTCAAAACTAAGAAGCCAACAGTAGTGCAATACTATCAGCTAAATTCTAGACTTTGAACTTTACCTGTGTTTCCACTAATGCCCCTCTTCTGTCCCAGCATCCCAACCAGGGTGTCACATTACATTCAGTTGGCATGTCTCCTTAGGCTTCTCTGGTCTGTGCAAGTTTCTCATTGTTGCCTTACTTTTCACAATGTTGGCAGTTTTGAAGAGTACTGGTCAGACATTTTGTAGAATGTCTCCCAATTTGCCTGATGTTTTCCTTATGATTAGTCAGGGTTTGTGGGTTTTTCTGGAAAAATATTACAGAAGTGAAGTTCCCTGTTTCTCTCCTCATATCAACATATCAACATGAATTTTCACTGGTAATATTAACTTTGATTACTTGGTTAAAGTAGTGCTTACCAGGTTCCTCAACTGTGAAGGTATTATTTTTCCCTTTCTATATTCAACTCTTTGGAAACTGGCCAATAATTCAAGTCCACCCTCAAAGTCGGGGGAGTTAAACTTCTGGCAGGGGGAGTATCTACACATATTGCTTGGAATTCTGTATGGAAAATGAGTCTCTTCTCCCCCATTTATTTATTTATTAAATACTTTATATCAGCATGGGCTCATATATTTTTTCTTTATACTCGAGGCTATAATCCAATACCATGTTATTTATTTTGTTGCTCAAGTAGTTCTAATTTAGGTCATTAGAAGCACATTCAAGTTGGCTCCCGTGTCCCTTTGACATGCCCCCCTTCCTTTTAGTCTTTTAGTACTTTCCTACTTTCTGGCAATACAAGATGCTCCAAGGTTATCCAGTATTTTCCATGCCTCACTCCTAGAATCAGCCATTTATCCAAGGAGCCCTGTTTTCTTTCATCAAAGATTAGTATTAGAAACCAAAATATGGATGCTAGTTGTACTATGGCTACTAAAAAATTAAAAAAAGAATAACAATTCAAGTAAGGAGAGGGTTAAAGAATATATCCCTAAATTCCATCATTAAGAAATGAGGAAGCTTAGCACATATAAATGTCCTTTTAGATCTCTCTCTAGATATATATGACATCTATCTGTGCTAATTAGCTCTCCATCCACATAATTTTTTCATGCTAAACATACCCTTCTATAACCTGACCTATGAACTTAATATGTCATAAGCATCTTTCTGTATCTATAAATTAAACTCTATTTCACTAACTTTAATGACTGCCTTTTTTCCATTTCATGATGTATCATAAATTACTTTACCAGTCCCTATTAATGGTCAGTTAGGACCTTAGGATTGTTAGGAAACAATCTCTGTTTTATATTTTCCTGCACTCTGCTGAGTAGTTCCTTGAAACAAATGGATTTTATTTTGGAACAAAAGACTCGACATTGTCTACCTTTCTTGTGCATGCTACCTTTATAAACAAAAATTTTTTAACTTTTTAAAAATTAAAAATGTAATAATGCTCACTGTAAACAATCAAGCAATGCAGATGTGCATGAAGTAAAAAGAAAAAAACATGTGTTTCCTCCTAAGAGGTAACCCCTGTAAGTGCAGATTTGGAAGTGAGACCACCACAAATTTCACCACATACTACAGTATGATCTTGGGCAAATGATCTAATATCTGCACACTTCAAAATTCTCATTTAAAAATGAGGCTCACAATAGTACATATTCCACCAGTTTGTGAGAATGAAATGAGATGATGTATGAAAAAGATCTTATGAATGGATAAAGAAGATGTGGTACATATACATAATGGAATACTATTGAGCCATAAGAAGAAAACAAATCCTACCATTTGCAACAACATGGATGGAGCTGGAGGGTATTATGCTCAGTGAAATAAGCCAGATAGAGAAAGATCAGTATCAAATGATTTCACTCATTTGTAGAGTATTAACAACAAAGCAAAACTGAAGAAACAAAACAGCAGCAGACTCACAGACTCCAAGAAGGGACTAGTGGTTACCAAAGGGAAAGTGGGTGGGGAGGGAGGGATAAGGGGATTAAGAGGTATTGAGATTAGCACACATAATGTAGGGGGGCCACGGGGAAGGCAGTATAACAGAGGAGACAAGTAGTGACTCTATAGCATCTTACTACGCTGATGGAGAGTGACTGTAATGGGGTATGTGGTAGGGACTTGATAATGGGGGGAATCTAGTAACCACAATGTTGCTCATGTAATTGTATATTAATGACACCAAAAGAAAAAAAAAAAAAGAAAAAAATCTTAGTGCAGTTTCTGGTATATAATAAATGCCCAGTAGATGCACACTATTATTATTGTTAATTTTCATTATAGTTTTTTTCTAGGTATGTGTATTTTTTAATAGCAATTCCTAACTTGCTGTTCCAGTGGATTCTAAAGACTTTTGATCTAGACTCCTTACCTTAATTCATATTTTTCAAAGAGTGGTCCTCAATTTGAATCAGAACCTCTGGAGATAGACTCCAGGAAGTTCATTTTATCAAGTTTCCCGAGGGAATCTGATGTCCACGAAAATTGGAAAATCATACTCTTGGACACTAAAAAGCCCAGAAAGGGAAAGGAATGGAACATCAGAAGAAGGGGTCAACCCCAGCTGGTCAATGCTTACATTGGGGACATCGGGCCTGAGAGAGACCTGGGTTTGAATCACAGTGACTAGTGTGGCCTTATGTCATGATATGACTGAGGCTGGCACACCTGATTGGTTCCCTCTCGCTCACTTTACCTTTAAGTCCTAGACAATCGTCACTTTTTAGCTAGGCTTTTCCTGACCACACTGAAATTGTCTCCCTCCTCCACTCCCCAGCCCGTTTTACTTTTCTCAGTATCATTTATTACCATCTAACATACTGTCTTACATGTCTCATCCCTTCAAGTTCCATGAAAGCTTTACTGTCGTATCCTCCGTGCCTAAAACAGAATGCCACGTCATATGGACTCATTCTGTGTTGCATGAGTAAACCCACTGGTAAAAACTAAAATATTTCTACCTACTGGAGTTACTAGGGCTCTTTGGAGTATTAATGAGACGATACATGTAAAAAGCTTGCAACTCAGTGTCTAGGCACATACTGACCGAGTTACTTTTCCTCCAGCTTGACGGAGGTATAACTGCCAAATAAATTGACTGCATTACTATTAATCTACTATGCTCCTTAGTCGGCTGAGCCCCGGGAGAGGGGTGAAGGGATCTCGAACTTTTCTGGGAGATTTTTACTGTTGATCACCTCCCTTTCCCCTACTGTCTCCTGGGTCACTCTCCCAGAGGAGTTCCTGGTTCCTCAACAATTAATCAAAGACAAGTCTAACTGGTCCTTCAGCACAGAGGATAAATAGGATAAACAGGAGCAGCCGAGCCCTAACTTCGACCAAGGGTATTTCTCCTCTCCTCATTCCCCGGTAGGTTAACTCGGAAGGGACTTCAACAGCCGCCTCTTCTTGCTACGTTTAGTCCTCCAACCACGGGAGAAAGTTTTTAGGAAGGAAGCAACAGGAGGAAAGACGAGACGCGGAACTTCCCTTTCTGCACCGGCGCGTTCAGTGGCAGGCCTGAGACTATCGCGATAGACAAGCGAGATCGACTCTGGCCCTTTAACAGCCCCTTCCCGGGGCCCTGCCCCGCGCGTGCGCACTGCCGTTCTGCGCTTGTCATCATGGCGACGCGGGGCCATGTGCAGGACCCTAACGACAGGCGCCTCCGGCCCATTTACGGTGAGTGCCTGGGGCCAGCCTGGTGTCCGGCTGGGCGCGTCAAGGGTTGCCAATACCGTGGCGAAGGCCCCGGAGGGGCGCTGAGGGGTCTGGCGGGGAACTGGCGGGCGCGGGGGGCGGGCCGCGCGGGCCTCTAGGCCTCAGTCGCCGGCCTCGCGTAGTCGCCGGCCGGGCCTTCCTGAGCCCTGAGGTGGCAGCCGCGCCGTCCGGGCAGCTGCAGGTCATCAACAGAGCTAGTCCGGCAGGCTGGCCTGGTGAGACCCATTCTCTCGCGGAGACCTGCGCTGCCCACAGGCTGCGCTGTTAGTGCCGCACCAAGGAAGACCCAAGATCTCACCGCAGGTGGAAGCTGGTTCCGGCGTGGAGTGGGATACCTTACTTACGGGAGAATTACCACTGAGGACTGTATTTACGGGAAACGGGCCTAGGCGGTTGTCTGACCAGCTGTGAGAAGTGCACATAGAGAAATGGAGGTTTGAAGAGGGGAAGGGGCTGTTACAAGGTCACCCACATCGAGTCAGGAGCAGGCCCGGATTCGAGGCCCCCAATCCAAGGCTCTTTGCTGGAGAAACAGCTGCTTGGGCACAGGTGGGAGGCAGGGATTGGGGGCGGAGGGAGGGTGTCTTGGGCCTAAAATAGCTGTGGAGAGACTGCAATAGCTCACATCAGAGGGGCATGCAAGGCTGCTGCAGGGCCTTTCCTTTCTGCGGCTTCTCTGCTTTTCTCTGTAGCACAGCTAAGTGGATCCTCCTGCATAACGCTTACCTCAACCCGTAGGCTTTAAGACCTTGAGGTCATCCTGCTCCTCAGGTTGTGAAAAATCACAGATTTGAGTCTAGGAGAAACACCTTTTCAGTAACTGAAATGTTCTGTAACAGTGGTCCCTTTTGCATTTCCTTTCCTCTTAGATGGTTGTATGGTCTTGGTCTTTCTCAGTTACTAGGGATTGAAGGCGTGTCAAGGACAGTGGTTTTTGCAAAATTAGACCTCGTGTTTGTAGTGTGGATGTTACTAAATGGAGGCTGCTCTGAATAGCTGAGATTATTTAACTTTTTGAGGAGGGTTATGTTTCTGGCACAATTGGTACTGCTTTTATTTTATAATTTGTATGATGCTTTACTCACATCTCATTTGATTGCAGCAACAGTCCTCTGAGGTGGGTAATAATTATAGTTACTGGGTATAGACCCATATTGCTGTTGTTGGTCACAGTCCTTGGCCTTTATGTGGGTTATCTCACTTAATCTTCACACATTCTCATGCGGTGGGCAGTTTTTTCTAGTCCAAACCCTCCCTCCGTCCTTTTTTTTCCCCCACAGGTGAGAAAACTGGGGCTTTATTGATGTGTAATTTGTCTAAGGTCACTGAGTTAACATTTGGTGGAACTATGATCTGAATCCCTGTGGACCATTCCAGGCTCACCCCCTTAACCACTGTGCTAGAAACCACCTCACTTTGAGCTGAGGACCCTGACTTGTCAAAAGTCATACAGGTGGTGAGTGACAGAGAGATAAGACTCTGATTTCTGTTTTCACAAGGCTGCATATTATCATGCTCTCCAGTATATATTTTTAGAGGGCATTGATGAAATATACAAGGGTGTTTGAGGGCAAGTACTGAATCCAGGGCTTATTGTGGCTTATTGCAGCTCTGTGCAGTAGCTGCCTGCATACTTTTTTCTTTTTTAACTAAAAGGATTCAAAACTTTTAAGAATAATGGGATTTCTAAAATTGTTCTTGAGACCAAAGAAAATGCCTTTGGTATCCCATAAGTCATTTAGAAATAGTAGTGTTTTGAATTGTCCAGTTAGAAAAACTGTCAGTTTTACATTGTTAAACCTCCGGGTATGTTAACCAGAAGTGACATGTTACATTCTCAAAACTGGAGCCAGAATTATGTAGCTTTTGTTATAGTTATATGGGAAGAGGATTAGAAAAGGCTTTCTTTAGGACTTCCAAGGCAATTGACATAAACTGGCAGAATTAGGATAAAATATGATACAGACTACCCTTGCCTTAAGCACTTTTGACTTTTGACCTCCAGAATTTGGGACAGCTACTGCTTTTTTGTGTTTAAATACATTAGTACCCCATAACCACTATTGTTCCTTGAATCCAGACATTTCATTAGTTGGCAAATGAACAAGCTCATGCCGGGTGGCACTTGCCCACCAGCCAAAAGTTCAACAACTGTCCACATTGAGTGCTTATTCGTATGCTAGCTGTCCTCTTAGGCGAGATTATTGTGATCATAGTACTAAACTGAAGGCCAGAGATTAACTTGCTCAGAGTTGCACCTAGTAAATTGCGGAGCTACGTTTTGAAAACAGGCAATCTCACTGAGAGCCCAGTCCTTCACTGGGTTTAGATTCAGCAGCATTGCCATCTTTGTACAGTAGTATTTGTACTGCCAAGGTTTTAGGGTTTTACAATATTGGAAACTCCCTGTGACCTCAGCTCTTGCTGAATATTGTTGAGAGTAGAGGTAGACAGGACTATAAGGGTGATTAATTGTGAAACTGTGGTGGGTTGATATGTGGTGGGTTGAAGTTCTGTTTTCAGTGTCTAGGTTTGGAATAGCTTTTCTGTGTAGAAATTTGATTAATTGATTAGTTCAGAGTGCATCTTATTACTCAAACTGGTTAGTTTGGATATTGTGTTTTCAGTTTTGAAAACTACCCCTGACCTTATCAGAACATCTGCCTAATTATTAATTGTTTCACTAAAATTTCTCTTGTGCTATGTTCTCAACAGATTTTTGTACTCTCAGGTGATTGGTGAGCCCCAGTGCTTTCTTCTACCATTATTATTAATTTAAAAATGTATTTAGTGATCAGGGGGCAAGGAGGGGTGGATGTGATGATCAGGTATGGCACTTAATACATCTGTATAGAATACATTAATTGCTAGGTCAGCAATTGCAAAACAAATAGAGAAGTTTCAAATAAAAATAATCCCATAGTCATCAGAATACACATACATATTTATGTTTACTTTTCTAGCATAAGATAATTTGTTCTGATCTGTTTTACTGGCTTACAGTCTTGCTGTAGTCTGGATCAGGTGTAGCATATGTCCTAGTTGTGTTACCAGAATGATAATCACTTCTTTGGTGAGTTAGTGCATTTCCCTTTGATACCTGGCCAAACTCCAGGTAGTTATTCTGCTGTAGTTCATTAGTAAAAGCTCCCAAGTCTTCAGTCAAATGGGGTATTTATTCTGAGCCTTCTGTTGGACAGTGTTATCTCTATGAGTTGTGCCCCCAGGAGTTGCAGGGCATCTTGGTGAGTGAACTATCTTGCTTTTTTTGTGTCACTTGGCACAATCTATTTTCTTCTCTTCTGAAATTATGACCATTTTAAAAGCTCTGACTTTTATTTTTAAATTCTAAGCATTTTAAACTTACGAGAAAGACTTTAATGCACAGAAAATTCCTGGAAGAATGTGTAGAGTAGTGGGACCATAGGGCAAGATTAAGAAACTAATACTTTTCATGGTATACCTGTATGAACTATATGAACTATTAGGACATATGTATGTATATATATGTATATATTTTATCATGGCATGCATTACTTTTGTTATTTAAAAAATTAGTTGAAAAGAATCTGAAAAATCTGATTTAATGTGGGAAGCCGTCATTAATACTTGGTTCTTTGAACTTCCTGTTGTTGTCACTTTGTATGTACGATCCTCTTCCTGATAGACTATTCAGATTTCCCCTGCCACCACCCCCTAGACAGTTTGTTCATTTATGTATTCCTTTCTTCAGTTTATTTATTTATTGAGGGCCTAATATGTGCTAGGCACAGTGTAGACAATGTAGATTTAGGTAACAAGCAAGTACCAAACAGCACAGACATGGTTTCTGCTTTCAAGCAACTTGTAATCTCAACAGATTTTTTATGTTAAGGTACATGTAATCATTACATTTGTGTTAAGGGCTTTGAAGGAAAAGTACAGGTTCCTATTAGAGCATCCAGTATGGGCATCACGGCTGTTGTGGGCAAGTCAGGAAAAGGTTCCTTGTGGAAGCAACATTTTACTTTGAATATGAAAGAAGAGTAAAGGCTAGTCAGGCAATGAGATGGGGAGAGGGAATGTGTAAAGGAGCTTGTTCCACTTAGGGCCTAGGAAAGGCTCGCATGTTTGGAATGAGAGATGGGTGAGATGAGGCTGCAGAGGTAGAATGAACCCAGAGCTTTGTTAGTCATTTAAAGGATTTTGAAATTTGTTTTAAAGACAGTGTAGAGCACGGAAGAGATTTAACCAGGAGAATAAGGTGATCAGGCTTGGATTTTAATAAGATAACTCTGAATGCTGTGGGGGAAATAGTTTAAGAGGGGGCAAATAGTAGGATGTGAGGTGATCAGTTAGGAGGCATTATTTGTTTTTAAATTCAAGCCCCAACCCCATCTTGCACATGGTAGGTATTTAACAGATTTGTTGATTAAAGGAGTGGTTCATCTACAGTTTGTATGTTCTTTTTTCTTTTTTTAATTTTGCACTTCATTTATTCCTTTAAAACAAGTCCTTCATACAGCATGCAGATATTAAAATCAGATACAGTTTGTATTTTTGATAAAAGCCAGGCCCCTCTTCTCAAACATTTAGGGTTTTTAAGCAAAAGACCGGGTGATTCAAAGACAGGACTATCTTGTATCCAGTCTTTTTTTCTGAATTGGAGCAGTATCTTTAGTAGTAGTCTCTGATGCTCTTGAGGAAGTAGAAACAGTGCAGCTTGTCATTCAGCTTCTCTTGAGATTTTTCATGGCAGCTGCAAGAACTTACAACTTAAAGGCTTTCCTTGCTATTTGCAAGACGGATCCTTTTCCTACTGTCAGTATCCCTGTATGATTGGACAAGTTAGTCCTGTGGTTTCTTCCACAGCACAAGTAGACAGTAGGCCTCCATGTGTTAGGGCCTACTGCTGCCTGCGTCTGTAGAGATGAGCTTCTGATGGAATTTTACCTAGGAAGGTGGCTTGCTCATTCATTCAACCAGTTTTGATAATCTCTTGCCAATTGTCTAACCCAGTGTTTCCCAAATGTCTATTATTCTTTTGCCCAGTCTGATTATTTTTAACTCTATTATAGTAGTATTATTTACTTAATATTTTTCTAAGTTAACTTTTACACTTAAATTTATTAAAAATAATCTATATCGTTATCAATAATGGAAAACCTGTCACTTGCCTTGAGAAAACAAAACGATAAAAACAAGTATAATGAAAACAAAACAATGTTATTAAAGCCTTAACTAGATTCTGATACTCTGAAACTCTGAGTCTGAGACCTGTCCCTTTTCTGTTTAAAAAAGGACATTAGCCAGTATTAAAGAAGTGATAGGCCAACACCAAATTGAGACTATCTCCCTAATATAAAGGAAATGATAGAAGAGAACAGCTTTCTCTCATTGAATTATCTAGTGCTGTTTGCAAGGACTACCTAAAAACATGTCACTTGGAGTGGTACCCAAGAAAACATTGGTACCATGAAAACAGTGGTACGCTTTGAAAACATTGCCATAACTGATGCATCATCGTCCTACTGTTTCCTCTGCCGATTTGTGGATGGCTGATTTTGGCTCACTCATCTTATTAAGGGAACACCACTAATCCTCATGGTCAAACCACTATTGTCCTTGAGTCAAGTTTTAAAAAGACTTAACTAAAAAGACTGGCTTAGGATATCATTTTTATTGGTTTTCCCCCCACTAAAGGCTACTTGATTTGTATTCCAGAGTCAGAAATATAAAATGAAAATAAACTTTTCCCAAAAGACTCAGCAACCAATGTCACCTAGGCATCCAGGAAAGGAGAGCCTGACAGCAAGCTGAACGAGGTGGAGTGTATGAGTTCAAACTCTTTTGGGTGTAAGGAACAAAAACCCATTGACACTAGCTCAAGTAAAGGGGGGTTTCTGCAAACCCTTGTGGGAGTCTAGGCAGGAACACAGTGTTCCCTGGCCTTAGGGAAACTGGAAAGTTGTCAGGATCTGAAGCATCTTTCTCAGGTGCTTATTTCTGCTTTTATCTGTGTGTGTCTATGCTTTTCTCTGATTCTTCAGACCTTTTTTTTTCTGCTTACTCATCAGTTTAACCAGGGCCCAGCATGTTGGCTTTGTTGCCACACCAGGCTGTGGTTAGAGAAGGGAGAGGTCATTAGCCTCTCCCCACAAGCTTATCAGCACCACCCCTCCCAATTTTTAAATGAAGATAATTGACATTTTACATGCCTTTATAAATGTTATATAAATGAAGAGTCAAGAGATAATTCCTTTTCTTCTCTCCCCATCATCCAACTTGCATCCCCTAAGACTCCTTCAAAATGGAAATTCTGGAGCTACCACTGGTAACCTCAGATTTGAGATATTTGTTGACTTCCAAATGAGGTTCCCCACAGCTTTCTGACTCTGGCTTTCAGTGTTGCAGTTACAGATTACTAGGAAGAGACTTGATTTACCCAGTTTGGGTCAAGTATCCACCCATTGTGCTGCAGATTCATGGTCTAAACATGGTCATCCAGTCCTACCCTTTCAGCAGAGTTATTGGAAACCATTGCCAAAGAAGAGGGCACAGGTAGGTAGGTACAATATTTTAGAGTCTTGTCAGCTACAGAGAGAGAAGGTTAAATATCCTGAAAGCCCTGATCTCTGGCCTGATCCACTTATGGTCAGATCCTAGAGCTGGGGTCTCATCAAAGATACCTACTTTTTAAGAAGACTTTGAAATATGCTCTGTAAACCTGGACTCTTGCAGTCTAGGTAAGAAGTAATTCAGAACTGACTCAGAATGAGATCAGCAACAAGTTATTAGGAAGAGAAGGTGTCACTGAGCTGAAAAATCTCTTGTCAGATACTCTGTAAGGACAAGTGATGGCCTGTCAGCTGAGCTATTTAAGAAAACTTGTATTAGATATTTGGTAGCAAAAGATTGTATGATTTTAAATTTCTGTGATTCTGCTCTCTCTACTTGAGTATTAGGTCATTGATCTTCCTTTCTAGATTATGGTTCCTTCTACAGTAAGGCTCTTTTTGACCTTCTCCCTAGATTGTGATTCCCTCAGAGTAAGGCTTCTTAATCTTTACATAGCATTACTTTGTGCTCATCAATATTAAGTGCATTGAAGAAAGATTGAAGAGATGAATCAAGAGATGAATCATAGACTGTCATAAAATGATAGTCTATTTCTGTTATTTGGGATACTCTGGTCCACTGTGGCCATAGATTATTTTAACTTGTTATGCCTCCTCTGTCCCCGTGCTGACTTGGGACCCTGATGAGCAAAGATGGACCAGTAGTCCTAGTAGATTGTGAACTGGCCTCTGTTCAGGCATCTTCTATATTTAGAATTGACAGCTACCATCCAGTTTTCCACTTATAATGCTTCTCATTTTTCTTTTCTGGAAATGAATCTTTGCTTTAATTTCATATATATATGTGTACACACACACATATATGTATTTACAGATAAATATATATATATTTACTAATAGACTTTATTTTTTAGAATAGTTTTAGGTTTATAGAAAAGTGAGCAGAAAGTACAGAGTTCCTATATATCCCCCTGCCGTACCTCTGCCAGTCTCCCCTATTTACTTCTTGCATTGGAGGGGTACATTTGTTGCAGTTCCCAAGCCAATATGGTATGTTATTATTAACTAAAGTCCATAATTAACTAGTTTACATTAGGGGTCATTCTTTGTGTTGCACATTCTATAGGTTTTAACAAATGTATGATGGCATGTATCTTGTTATTACAGTATCATACAGAATAGTTTTACTGCCTTAAAAATCCCCTGTGTTCTACCTACTCATCCCATACTTAGCCTCTTACTGTCTATAATTTTTGTCTTTTCCAGAATGTCATATAGTTGGAATCATACAGTATGTAGTCTTGTCAGGTTGACTCCTTTCACTTAGCAATATGCATTTAAGTTTCCTCTGTGTTTTTTTGTGGCTTACTAGCTCATTTCTTTTTTATTGCTAAGTAATATTCCATTGTATGGGTGTGCCACAATGTGTGTATCCATTCATATAATTATATGAATTATAATAGATAATTCATTCATTATCTATTCATTTATATTTATTAACTTCTTGATTGCTGCCAAGTTTTGGCAACTATGAGTAAAGCTGCTATAAACATTGGTGTGCAGGTTTTTGTGTGGAAGTAAGTTTTCAACTCATTTGGGAAGATACAGTACCAAGGAGGGTGATTGCTGAATTATATGGTAAGAGTATGTTTATTTTTTATTTTATTTTATTTTTTTTGAGAGGGCATCTCTCATATTTATTGATCATATGGTTGTTAATAACAATAAAATTCTGTATAGGGGACTCAATGCACAATCATTAATCAACCCCAAGCCTAATTCTCAACAGTCTCTAATCTTCTGAAGCATAATGAACAAGTTTTTACATGGTGAACAAGTTCTTACATAGTGAATAAGTTCTTACATGGTGATCAGTGCAAGGGCAGTCATCACAGAAACTGTCGGTTTTGATCACACATCATGAACCATAAACAATCAGGTCAATTATGTTTATTCGTTTGATTTTTATACTTGATTTATATGTGAATCCCACATTTCTCCCTTATTATTATTACTATTATTATTTATTTTTTTTCTTCATTTTTTTTTTTAGATAATTATTTTTTATTGAAGGGTAGTTGACACACAGTATTACATTAGTTTCAGGTGTACAACACAGTGATTGAACATTTATATACATGATAATTCTAGGTACCAGCTATCACCATACCAAGTTGTTACAATATTTTGACTATATTCCTTATGCTATACATCACATCCCGGTTACTTATTTATTTTACAATTGGAAGTGTGTACTTTTTTTTTTTTTTGTGAGGGCATCTCTCCTATTTATTGATCAAATGGTTGTTAACAACAATGAAATTCTGTATAGGGGACTCAATGCTCAATGTATAATCATTAATCCACCCCAAGCCTAATTTTCATCAGTCTCCAATCTTCTGAAGCATAACGAACAAGTTCTTACATGGAGAACAAATTCTTACATGGTGAATAAGTTACATGGTGAATAGTACAAAGGCAGTCATCACAGAAACTTTCGGTTTTGATCATGCATTATGAACTATTAGGGATGTGTTGATTTAGGGATATGGATTCTCCTCTGGTATTTTTTAAGAAATTATCTATTCCACAAATATTGGTTGAATGTTTCTCTATGACAAATACCATATCAGAAACTTTCGGTTTTGATCATGCATTATGAACTATAAACAGTCAGTTCAAATATGAATATTCGTTTGATTTTTATACTTGATTTATATGTGGATATCACATTTCTCTCTTTATTATTATTATTTTTAATAAAATGCTTACGTGGTAGGTAGATGCAAGATAAAGGTAGAAAAACATAGTTTAGTGCTGTAAGAGGGCAAATGTAGATGATCAGGTGTGTGCCTATAGACTAAGTATTAATCCAAGCTAGACAAGGGCAACAAAACATCCATGGGTGCAAAAGATTTCTCTCAAAACAGGGGGGGTGAGGTTCTAAGCCTCACCTCTGTTGATCCCCAAGAAATGACTTATAGGGATGTAAGATTGTATTCTGGACCATGCTAGCCATTTAGAGTTGAAATCAGCTCCATGATGTTTTTAATACAGAATTAAGATAATTTCCGAAACACCTGATATTAGCTTATGTATTTTTCATGTTGTTGTTGAAAGAATGTAATAACTGTCATTTGTTTTCATAGATTATCTTGATAATGGTAATAATAAAATGGCAATTCAGCAAGCGGATAAATTGTTGAAGAAACATAAGGATCTTCATTGTGCTAAGGTAAGTTCATTTGCCCTTGAGTTACTATATTTGGTGGGTTTTATATAATAACCTTGAAAGGAAAAAGGTGTTTATTAACTTCTTTAGTAACTATCTGTGTTCCTTCATAGTATTTTTAGGCCATTTTTGTCCTGATAACTTAAATGCCATAAATAGTATTTAATTAAAAGCTAGCAGTTTATTTCTGTGGGCATAACTTTATATATCTGATTTAATTATTTTATTTTCAGAGTCCTTTAAAGTAATATTATACATTCTTAATATGACTAAAACAGGAAAGAATCTTGTTTGCTGGTATTTTTAGTAAAGTGGTTTATTTGATTAGCAACATAGGCATATCTTACAACTTACCTTGTGCTTTCAAATTGGCTTTCTTTGGTTCATACTTCCTTTTACATCTCTTTCAAACTAATTTGCCTTTCCTTCCTATCAGGTTTTAAAGGCAATTGGTTTACAGAGAACTGGAAAGCAAGAGGAAGCCTTCACTTTGGCACAGGAGGTGGCAGCCCTTGAACCCACGGATGACAACTCGCTTCAGGCGCTTACTATCCTTTACCGGGAGATGCATCGACGTATGTTTCTTTCTTTTCATTGTTTTTAAACCTGAGCTAAAGTTTTTGGATGTTTCTGAGTGAGTTCTTTATTTGTTTGATTTACTTACCACTCATGATTTGAGTGGATGGCAACAGGCAAAATAATGCATTAACCATGGTTTGTGAAGACTATAGACAGTATTTTACATGTCTTAGGACCCATAAGTAGAGTGAGAACTTTAGTTTCCTTTGTGACATCATGGTTTGCTAAATGGAAGAGTCACCTCTTTTTTTACTTTTTGATATGGAAAATTTGAAACAAAAATAGAGAATAGCATAATAAATCCCATTGTCCTCACTACCCATTGACACATGGCCACTTTTATCTATACCTCACGAACCCTCCTGCCAGATTCTTCCTCTGCATATCCTAGATAGTCTACCATATTACCTGCAAAGAAATAAGTAAAATTTTCATTGTTGATTTCTTAAATATTTTGTCATGGAGTAATATATGTCTTTCATAGTACATACTATAGAAGAATGTATTTTATGTAGCACACTAGAATATTTGATGTGGAATAATGAACATTCATGTACCTTCCACCCAACTTAAGAAATAGAGTATTGTCAATTTTAAGAAGGCTTCTTATGTGTTCCTCATCAACCTCATTTCCCTTTTTATCTCCTGAGAGGTACTTCCTATCCTGAATAGTTTTCATTTTCTTGCTTTTAAAAAAGTTTATCACATTTGTTTTTCAAGTAATACTTTATTACTTTATTAGTCTTGCTTAATTTTGAGCTTAGTATAAATGGATTCATACTGTAAGTGTTCTGTGACTTGCATTTTCCCTCTAATATCCAAGTGGTCATGGTTATTCATTTTTACTGCCACAAAATATTTTATTAGGTAACTACGATCTAGAAGTAAAGATGCTAGGCCACAGAACATGTTTATCTTAAAGATAAAGACAATGTTAACTTGTTTTCTAAATTTACTGTCCTACTAGCAGTGTATACGGTTTTTGATTACTCCATATCCTTGTCCACACTTGCTATTCTTATAAAATTTTGCCATCAAAACATCACCTTGTACACCTTAAAATGTACAATTTTTGTCGATTATTCCTTAATAAAACTGGAAAAAGTGAAGTAAAAATTTTGCCAGTCTAGTGGATAGAACTTGCTACTTCATAGTCTGGCTTTGCTTTTCATTCTTATAAAAGATAAAACTTAAAGAGTTGAGGTATGATATCTGATGGTTTAGGGATGTGTTGATTTAGGGATATGGATTCTCCTCTGGCATTTTTTAAGAAATTATCTATTCCACAAATATTGGTTGAATGTTTCTCTATGACAAATACCATATCAGAATCAAAGATAAAAGGTGCTCTTTTTGTGAAGAAATTCAGATGCCAACAGGCACATGAAAAGACCTCCACATTGCTAATCATCAGAGAAATGCAAATTAAAACCACAGTGAGATAACACCTCACTCACTACCATCCAAAAGACAAACAACAACAAATGTTGGCTGAGGATGTGGAGAAAGGAGAACCTTCCTACACTGCTGGTGGGAATGTAAATTAGTTCAACCATTGTGGAGAGCAGTATGGAGGTTCCTCAGAAAGCTCAAAATAGAAATACCACTTGACCCAGGAATTCCACTTCAAGGAATTTACCCTAAGAATGCAGCAGCCCAGTCTGAAAAAGACAGATGCACCCCTATGTTTATCTCAGCACTATTTACAGTAGCCAAGAAATGGAAGCAACCTAACTGTCCATCAACAGATGAATGGATAAAGAAGATGTGGTACATATACACAATGGAATATTATTCAGCCATCAGAAGAAAACAAATCCTACCATTTGCAACAACATGGATGGAGCTAGAGGGTATTATGCTCAGTGAAATAAGCCAGGCAGAGAAAGACAAGTACCAAATGATTTTACTCATATGTGAAGTATAAGAACAAAGAAAAAACTGAAGGAACGAAACAGCAGCAGAAACACAGAACCCAAGAATGGACTAACAGTTACCAAACGGAAAGGGACTGGGGAGGATGGGTGGGAAGGGAGGGATAAGGGTGGGAAAAAGAAAGGGGGCATTACGATTAGCATGTGTAGTGTGGAGGGGGGGCATGGGGAGGGCTGTGCAACACAGAGAAGACAAGTAGTGATTTTACAGCATCTTACTACGCTGATGGACAGTGACTGTAATGGGGTTTGTGGGGGGGACTTGGTGATGGGGAGAGTCTAGTAAACATAATTTTCCTCATGTAATTGTAGATTAATGATACCTAAATCAAAAAAATAATAAGATTATTTAAAAAAGTGCTCTTTTTGTCCTTATTCATAGTCTATAAGGGATGGAATAGATCAGTAGACAGTATACTGCTTTATGTATTAATAGATGCTATAAGAGAGTTTTTAAAAGATTTAAAGATTGCATAGGGAAGCAGCGATGAAACTGGGGTGGAGGAGCAGAGATGGTGTTCAGGGAAGGAAGTAAAAAAAGAGAGGCAAGGAGACCCCATGCAGCAAGCACTGTGTAAAGGCATGGAGGTATGATACAGCACAGAGAATCTCGTAGAAGTACAAATGGTTTGATGTGGCTAGAGCATAAAATGTTGGGGGGAAGAGTTAGGGAGGAGACAGAGAGGTTAACTCCTGGGGAGTCTTATATATTGTAAATGTGATGGAGAGGCCTAACCTATTCTGTGCTTCATCCATGAACACCTAACCAAGAAAAGAGTAATTATCAGATGAGGCAAATCAAGTATAAATTGTCTTTGTCTTGAGTGATAGGGAACATCTATTTCCTCCAAATAGGAAAAAAATTAAATGCTGTTAAGATTTAAGTCATGCTTTAGTAATTAAAATCCTATTTCTCTTTATCTTAGCGGAGTTAGTTACAAAACTCTATGAGGCAGCTGTGAAGAAAGTCCCCAACAGTGAGGAATATCACTCTCACCTCTTCATGGCCTATGCCAGAGTGGGCGAATACAAGAAAATGCAACAGGTAACTTGATCCCAAACCTCCCGGGCTACGGGATTTTCTGTTAGAGGTAAAAGTCTCTTTACTGTGCTTTTAACCACAGTGGTCTGTGTGCATGCATGTGTGTGCATGCACATATATGTGTAGAACTTAATCTATGTATTTGTGCGTGGAGTTCAGCCAGTTATTTTCTTTGTGTGTTTTAACGAGGAATTATTATTCAAGTTTTTTAAATGTTTTATTTGGGAAAACTTGATTGTTCTTTTGTGGCCTCATGGTATGTTTTGTTTATTCCTGGTAAGTCAGCTTCAAATTGTCCTCCTCTAACAGAATGCTGTTACATTTTCGGAAAAGGAGCATAAATCACAGAGCAAAAAATGAACAGACTATAGAAAGATTAAAGTTTACATCTAATTTGTAAAATTTAACTGTTTGTAGCCTCCTGAGATTTAAAAATCTACTAAGGGAAAAATCCCCATTGCTTGGGATCCTGCTTTTTTTTTTGGCCAGAGGCAGCGTTATTTGCCAGTTAGCACATTTTAGGTGTTCTTACATACATGTGAAGGAGTCTCATCTGGACACAGGTGTGGACTAGTGGGTGGGGAAAGCTGACATCTTAGGGAAATGAAACCTGTACTGCTAAGCCCACGAAAGATTATTATGTCAAGCTAGTATTTATTTTTAAAATGCTTTGTGGGCATAATGACTTCTAAAAGCAAAGCTTTTTTACTGGGCTTTTATTTGGCTTGTTCTTTGCTCGAAATATCAAACTATAACAACAGATAAATCAAGGCAGGTAGAAGAAACTATATTAATATAGATCCTTTCTCTTTAAAATCAATCTTTGTATTTGCTCATGCAGATTTTTAAGTTGAAGTTTTTTTGGTCCAAATATAATCCTTTGAAGAAATTTGATTTTATTTACTAATGGAGTATATTCTTAGGAAAAGTATTCACAGATTATAATTTTTCTTATAATGCAAAATGGGCATTTTAAAAAAAATTGGCAACACTAACATATATACATGTAAATCCTTAATATATTTTTACTTCTAGGAATATGTTTTAAACAAAGTATATTAAATGTCCATTATTAATGATATAGTTAAAGAAATTATGGTTCATGTGTGTAAAATACAGGTAGAATACATGCAGCACACCATCCTCCTTAAGTACTGTGTAGCTTTATTTACATAGAAAGATGTTCCCAATATATATGAATTGAGAAGAATAGGTGGTAAGATGGCCTTCTCCCACCTTCCTCACATTCACCCTCCTTAATAAAGGATATATCTCTAAGGATATATGCGTGCCAAAATGTTACCAGGATACAGGGCTATGAATACTTCTCTTTTTTCTTCCATCATGATTTCTTAACTTTTTTTAAAGAACGTGTTAATTTTATGATCCCACAAAATATATATTTGAAATATATATGTATTACACACACAGTCACCACAAAATAACAGTAAAAGACAAATTCATACAGTAGCAATATTAAGGTAAATTTTGGGGAAAAAAATCTGCCACTTAAACAGAATTTTAATATGTTTCAACTAGCTGGCTTTTACATTAATTCATTACATTGTATTGAAAGAATGAAGTACTAAAGTGTGGTAGAATGGAATGTTGAATTTTTATTCTACCTTTGTTACTGCTTAAGGTAGTTAGAATTTCTTTGTATGTATGCTTTGAAGTTGGTGTGTGAGTCTGAGAATACATGTATTTTACAAATTAAATGTCATGTTTCATGAGGATGAGAGCTTTTTTTATTGAAGTATTGTTGATATACATACAATCTTATATTGGTTTCAAATATACAACACAGTGGTTCAACAGTTATCCGTATTACTAACTCCTCAACCCCACTGGTGCAGTTACTGTCTGTTAACATAGGAAGATGTTACAGAGTCATTGACTATATTCTCCATGCTGTACTATTATTGTGAGGGTTTTTGTTTATTGCTGAATCCTCAGTGCCTAGAATAGCATCTGCACAGTAAATATTTACTAAATAGATGAACAATTTGCATAAACTGGTAGAGGTAGGAGAGGGAAACCAGGGAATCAAAACCTAAGGACTTTTACTGCCCCAAATGACATCTCTGGCAGGTAGTATTTAAAACCATGTTGAATAAAGATTGCTAGTCATTCATATGATAATTAGACTTTCATTTTCTGTAAATGACATTCCCATTCTTTGAGTCACCAATATACAGCCATGCTTTTCAGACTTGTCTGTGTCAAGTTTTCTGTATCAGCAGAACATTAATGTCTGCAAGATTGTAGGGTGTGGGCTTGAATTTTTGTCTTAACCCTGTATGTTGAAAATTCATGTTAATATTATATTCTACTCCTTTTCATTTCTGCACATCATTATAAAAATGTTTTCTTTCCCCAAATTAACAAGTAAAAATTGATTTTCTAACACTTATTTTTCTGTTCATCCAGAGCAGTTCGGTATTAGAAGCAGGGACCACAAGCATCTTAGGCTCTCCTTAAGCTGTATCTCTATTTTGTCTCTATAGCGTCTTGACTCTGCCTCCACAGTGTTTTGAGATCTCTTTTCTAGTTGATCTACCTCAGCTTGCTTCTCACTGCCTCACTTCTTCCTGTTCTCTTTCTTCACAGTAACATACTTTTTCTACAAGAGTGTAGATTTATATGTACTATTGCCTTCTGTGTAATGCCTTAAACTTCTTTTTGATGCTTTGCAAGAAAGGTACCTCAATTTATTTCAGACCTTTTCCCTCTTCCTCCTCTTAATCCTTTATTTTAGCCAAATATCCTACTTGTTCTTGTCTGCATACATCTTTTCTTTCTTTAATGTTTCTTGGACTTACTTTGCCCCTACCTAGAATTGATTGATTCACTTACCCATTCACCCTAAATATTTGCATTTGTATATGTATCCTTACCCTGATCTTTGCCTGTAGACATTTGTTTTGACCTTCAAGGTCCATCTGAAAGACTGCTAAGTCGGAGAAGTCTTTACTGATAAAGCTCCCTTCCCTATTTTCCCTTAAAGAAATAAAAAAAGGAATAAACGAACAACCTTGCCTTTCTTGGGAAAACCCTACCAGGGTGTTTTTGTATAGGATGTTTATTTTTATTGGCAAATATATTTTAGTCATTTGAGTATTTGTCTTATCTCTTCCTCTAGCTTATAAGTGCCTTTGGGACCAGGACTCAATCTTTGTAGCAGGAGTAGACATTTCCTTCTACTTAATAGAAGCTCCATGAATTTTTCAAATGGATTGAAGATACATGAAGGATTAAAAAACACAAAATAGTAACTGATAATTAGCTGATGGAGTTCTTAGCATTGATTAGTAGTTGGCTAATTATGGGCAGATTCTTAGTTATGCATGAATAGATCTACTTTGTTCTGTTTTGTCACATCCCTCCTTTTAAGTATTTACATGTAGTGCATTTCACAATGAAATGTTTCAGTTCTAATTAATGGTATCTTGAAAGAATACAACTGTTTTCCTAACCTAAAAATTAGTTTTTGGAAGATGTCAGTAATCTTTTATAATTTTGAAGTTTAAATATATTGTGTGAATTTTTTTGTTTTACTTTAACTGTTTACTGTGGTATTTTCAGTGAAATTTGTTTATTGACACACATTTTTAAGCCAAATTGTATTTGCTTGGTATTCTACCAGAACTATATTGGATTACAGTCTTTTATATAAATACTGGGACTTAAATGGAGAAAAGTTGGCTTAAAAAGTGAAGTATCACTCCTGATGTTATAAAAATGCATTTTTGTGAGTACCTGTATTGCTATCCAGTAGAGCATTTCTGTCAAGTCACTTGGCATTTATAGTAACTGGAATATGTAAACATGTTGCTATGTCCTAGGAAGCTTCTTGCGGCATGTCTAGATCATTGACTGCTTTCTGTATGATGTTTTCTAAACTAAGTATTTATGGCCCTCTGTCTTTCAGGCTGGCATGGCTCTATATAAGATTGTCCCCAAAAACCCTTACTACTTTTGGTCTGTGATGAGCTTAATTATGCAAGTGAGTATGGTATTCTAGTGAGATAGAGATTTGTTTTATTTTTGTATAGTTATTGTCTTTAATGTGTCTTCTGAACATCGTGGGTAATGTGTTGCAGCATGTGTCAAACAGGTACTTTATATTCTGTCAGTTGACTTTTTGAGTTTGGGGAGTTTTGCTATTCTTTATGAGTTGACCTGTTGGTTTGTGTGTAGCACAGATCTAGATCCATTACTAGGTTATTTGATGAAGTGGGAGCCTTGAAATGTTCACTATTTTGACTTGAGGTTTGTCTTCAAGACAGTAGTGTTTGTTAGTGAACAGGTCATTGAACTGGGTGGCCTCATTTTATTACTTCTGCATCTGAGCCTCAGTTTGCTCTTGAAGAATGGAGATGCTCATCTCCCAGAGTTACTGTCAGGCCCAAAATGAGGTATTGTTTAGGAGAGGATGGGTAAAAAGGAGTTAAAATGTAGTAGTTAAGAATAGAGATACCCATTTACATTCAGATACTGGCTTTACCACGCATCTTGGAGAGCTGTTGGGTAATCTCGTAACCTTAGTTTATCTATAAAATAAGCATGCCTTGAAAGTCTTTTACAGGGGTAAATGAGTCTGAGCAGAATCTCTTACTGTGTTAAAATTGTTAATATCATGCATTGATTTTGATTATCAGTCGAAGGTAACAAGTAATAGTAAACTGTATAAATAGAAGGAATTGGGATTTCCCTTCTTATATGTGAACCTCTCAAACAGACAACTAAAAGGCTTTTCAAACACTGGTACCCTTTAAATATAATAAACAGTATAGGCATAACCCCTCTTAACATGTTTCTAGAAAAATGTATAAATCTATGTAAAAGTATTTAAACGTTAGGTTCATATTGTAGAAACTGAGTACTTGAAGAATGCGTAGAATAATAGGTCTTTAGTAAAGAAATCTCTTACAAACAAACTACTCTGTAATGTATCTTCTTGGCAAATGCAGATTAGGTCTGATATTTGATAGTGCTTTGATAATTATGTTCAGGAATCACAGTAGTGGTCTGTAGGTAATAATGTAAATAGAGTAAGCAGAGGAGAAATTAGAATGAAGCATTTTTTTTCCTCCTCTAGTCTATATCGGCACAGGATGAAAACCTCTCAAAAACAATGTTTCTGCCCCTCGCTGAGAGAATGGTAGAAAAAATGGTGAAAGAGGACAAGATAGAAGCAGAGGCTGAAGTGAGTAATTTAAACCTTGCTTTTATGTTTGCAGGTTTTGATATTGCTACAATATTGTTACAATATTACAAACAGTTGCTTTATTCCATTTAGTGAGCTGGGTCCTCCCTCTTGCCTTTTGTGTAAATGTGAAGCTTTGGAAACATCCAGCCTAGGTGTAATGAACATGGACCTCTTTCTAGCAAGCACTCCAGGCTGAGATGTAGAGGGGAGATACTGTTGTCTGATTCTTACTGTTAGTTTGAGCTCATTTGAAGATAGTGTTCTTTTCCATTAGGTAACTTTTTGAAAACATACAAATGAGTATCTTTTTATTATTGAAAAGTTTCAGTGTTTGCACTTTTGTTTTTTTCTGTAAGGTTGAACTTTATTATATGATCCTGGAACGTTTAGGAAAGTACCAGGAAGCCTTGGATGTCATCAGAGGAAAATTAGGAGGTAATTTTTAAAGTTTCCTGAAAGCTTTTTTTCCTATTTAAACATGAAAAATGTTTATTGTGGAAAATTTCTTCCTCATACTTAAAGATAGAAGAACATTAAAAAATCACTTGTGATCATTTTATGTTCTTCCAGATTTGTCTGTAAGTTGTATATTTATTTTTTTTAATATTTTTTGATTGAAAATAATTCATGGATTCAAAAAAATTAAAGACTTGTGAAGGATTATACCCCAGATTCCAGCCCTGTGCCCTCTATATTCTTCTCCAGTTACTTATTCTAGATGTCCTTCTAAAAATGTCTCTCCCTACCCCTTTTCTTAAACCAAAAATGAGAACATTCTGTACCAGCACATAAAGGAATCTTATTCAGTTAGTGCATGTTTTTATTTAAAAAAATGTTTTTAAAGATTTTTAAATTTAATGCATCTAATCAGAATTTATACTCTGGATATAAACATGTTTTGTTTATCTGCCTGTCCTATAAAGGCCTTTGAGTTTGTGGCCTTTGCTCTGCATACTCTTATACCCATTGTTTGTTTTTTTAACTTAACAGTGATATATTACTCACTACCTAATTTTATTGACTGCCCAATGTTCCATAGTATAAATGTAGACATTTGCTTAATCAGTCCTTGACAGATATGTAGGCTCTTTGCAAGGAACGTCTTTGTTACAAACCAACTTGCCCTCCAAGAGGTGATGGTGTGTATTCTCATCATCTGTATTTACTATCTGTATGTAAGAGATCCTGTTTTGTTGTGTGCTTAACCAACCTGTTTTATCAAACTTATATCAAACTTCATGTTTTTCAGCCTGATAGGTAAAACATACCATACAGTTTTTATTCAGTTATGAGGGAGGAAAATTATTTTTTCATTTGTTTAAAAGCAGTTAGTATTTTCTTCTCTGAGCTGCTTTTCCTTTTATCCTTTTCATATTTCTAAAAATTTTGTTACTCTTCTTACTTTACATGTTGAAGAAATTAGCTTTTTTCCATCATTATGAAAATGGTTATTCCCTCTATTGTTGGAAAACTGATTTGTATGACCTCATAGATTGATTTAACCATTCCCCTGTTTGGGGACATTTGTAACAAAGATTTTGGTTCATAAATATTTAAACATGATGATTTCCTTAGAAGAAAGTCCTGGAAATGTAGTTAATGTTTTCAGAAGCCTGATTCTTAAATTATGTCTTTACAGTCATTGGGAGTAACTAACTGCATGAGTAGCCTCAGATCTCTCATTAGGTACAGTCATTTAAAAGACTTTGTTTCATACAAGTGTGTACATCCTCTACTAAGTTGTGTGCAGAAATAAAACTATAATAGTCATTGTTAAGTATTTTAATTACATAAAATGTAGGGGTAGTTTTTTTTAAATTTTACTTACTCTAACTTCAGCCTCCTTGCAGATTGGTTCAAGTCAGCCTTTTTGTTTTTATTCAGCTAGATTGTAGTTCTATGGATAAAGTTTAGATTCTCTATAGGAAATTGTGGTGTAATTAGTAGTATCCTTAGTTTGCTAAGCTGTTCTACAGAGACAAGGTAAATCTAATTTGTTGAGAAATATTGTCCTAGTTTTTCTTTTCCCAGCTGTTGGTAGAGAATTTGATTCATCACTGTTCTTCTTTATCTTCCTGGTAACATTTTACCTTCCTCATCCCATTCTAGTCCAGGCTTATTCAATGTTCTGGCTTATTCCTGTCCAGACTTCCTACTCTATGGATGGGAAGTCTGTCTAAGGACTAAATATACCAGTCCAAGGATGCTGTTGGGGTTTTATAAGTGAATCCCATATGCTAGATCTTTAACTCAATACATTCTAGATCCTTGAATTTTACAGGAAAAATGATTATAAAAGTTTAGTATCATAAATGTACTTTTTTCTTCAGTATAATCTGTAGTAAGATAGTAGTTTGTATCTAACAGTAGTCCCATTTTCTAAGAAAGTGAATAAGAAAATGTGACATTTTCTGTCTTGTGTTTAGACTTTAATCTGGTTTCTAAGCAGATAAGAAACCAGCTTACACATTTCGTAACTTTTAATTGTAGAGAAGTTGACAAGTGAGATTCAGAGTCGGGAAAATAAATGCATGGCTATGTACAAGAAGCTGAACAAGTGGCCAGAGTGCAATGCCCTTTCCCGGCGCCTCTTACTAAAAAAGTGAGTAGATGCTTCTTTTTGGACTGTTAGGGACTTTCAGATGTCACTGTTGATTTTTTTGTCTGTTTTCTTTGATATTTCTGGGCATAAAGTGAAATCTTTCAGTTGTGTATCCTAGATATTTTTGAAGTTTTTGATGTGCCTTCATCTATTAGTAAAGACATAAAATGGTACTTTTGCCACCAGGGTGCTGAGTGTTAGGTCTTCAAAGTTAAACAATGAAATTCATGAATTGGACTGTCCAGTTCAACATTGGTCTAAAAGAGACCCCTCCATCCCAATTTAGGAAGTGCTAATGGGGGACCTTTCTGTTAAGAATATTAGTTTTCTACACTTGGTCATTTTGTGGAAGTAAAGGTAGTCCTTTAAAAGTTTCTTACTTAGGACTTTAAAAGTCCTAAAAATGCCTCTGGAATGTTGCCTTTTAGGGCTGCAGAGGAAACCCAGAGGGAGGGTTGGGTGTCTCCTAGTAAAGACTAAAACAGAACTTAAAAATAAGTTGAATGTCATGGTTCCTAAGGTAGATTTGTCACAACTTGGGTTTAATCCTGTGTGCACCATTCAATCTAATTTTAGCTCAGATGACTGGCAGTTCTATCTGACTTATTTCGATTCTGTATTTCGACTGATTGAAGAGGCCTGGACTCCTCCTGCTGAAGGTGAACAGTAAGTTGTCTTTTTCCTGAATTACAGCGGCACTTTTTAATAAGTTGTGCAAAAGGATTTCATTGTAAGCCTAGAATTCTTTTTCTGTCTCAGTAACATATCTCTTTCAAAGTAAGGTTTTTTCCATTTCCATTATTTTAGTTAGAAAATAAATATGTGGTCATTATAAAATTCTTAAATTAGTGTAGAAATGTATGGCGTAGAAAGTGTAGTTGTCCTGCCATCCCCACAATAACTTCTTTTTCTTTTTCCAGATTTATTGAGATGTAATTGACCCAGAAATAACTCTTGAAAACAGTTTGGTATCTTTTCTTCCAGATTTATTTCCATCCATATACTAACATAATTATTACTATTTAACATAAAAATGGGATCGTATTAGACATAGTGGATTGCAGCTTGGTATTCCTCCCTTTAAAATACTTGGGCATCTTTCCATATGTGGTACATATAGATCTGTTTCATTCTTAGTGACTTAGAGAATTCTGTTTTAGAAATGTACCATAATTCATTTAACCTGTCCCTTGTTGATGTACACTTGGATTGTTGCTGATTTCCTTTTTTTGGTGTGGGGTGTGGGGTGGGGAGGGTGCTATGATAAACAATACTACAATAAACATAAATGAATCTTTTTAAAAAGTGAATATGGAAGTAGGACTTGAGATACTATTTATAAGCTATTGCTTACTTTATAATAACTAAGTCATTAATTTTTCTCAGCCTTCATTCTTCAAGCAATAAAATAAAATGTATTTATACTTTTATTAGGCAATATTTTATAAATACAGATTTATTCATTTTTTTTTAAGAAAGGTAGAGGTTGTTAGTCACTCTTCAGTAATCAAATGTCAAAAATGGGGAGTAATCATATGCCATGTTATGTGTCAGAGATTGCTCATAGCTCTCTTATTTCTATTTCTATTATTTCATAATTATCAAAATATTTTTTCTTATTTTTTAATTCGCTTCTTGAAATCAGTTTTGCTTGATTTTAAATTTTGGGACAGGCAGTAGAGGCACAAAATACCATTTTCATGTGTTTATACCTAGCTCTTTAGAAGGAGAAGTACATTATTCTGCAGAAGAAGCTGTGAAGTTTATAGAAGATCGAATAACAGAAGAATCTAAAAGCTCTCGCCATCTCCGAGGACCACATCTTGCTAAACTGGAGTTGATTAGACGTTTACGTCGTCAAGGTTTTAATGATGAGTACAAACTGGGTAAGAAATTGTAATGATGTTTAGAAATCCTGGAAAAGATACAGGATGCCCTTAAGACCTAAGTGCAGTTTTCTTTGTCTAAGGCCTACAGTGACAAAGTTGTATTTGGAAAGCAAACATCTTCATAATCTGAAAATATTTACTAATGAATGGGTCACTTACAAATTTAGCTCTCAATCACGTATTCAGCTTGACTTAACATTAGCATCGCTCCTTGTTCCATCAGTCTTTGTTGGGCATTCTTTTGCTGACCCAACAAAAATGCCAAAATCAATTTTGAAGTAAAATAGCCAGTTTTTAAAAAATTTCAGGATTTCATGAAGTAGATGAAAGATTTCTTGAAAGTCTTCCTCTACACACTCACAAAGCTATTGAAGGAAGAAGATCTGGCAGAGTTAGAGCAGTTAACAGTTGAAGAGAAAATGTACAAGGATACTGACAAGATAGGAGAAAAGAATAATGGATAGCAAAGCATTAAGAGAGGCATTCAGGAAATGTGAAGACCTGAGATGTTTTTGTCAAGTGGTTCTGAGTATACTGCACAAGAAGTGAACGTATCATATTATGCCAGTTCACAGTTTTGTTGGAAAAATAGCACCCCTCCCAGCAAAAAGCAGCAATTCTTTCCTCATGCTGAGAATTAGCTCATATACTCTACATTTTGTTAAGTTTAAGATAATAAACTTAGAATTTTTCAGTTTCATTTTTTAGGATAAACTCCCAAAGAAACCTTTTTTTCCTACTCATTATGGAAATTAGGTTCTCGTTTAAAGTTGATTAACTTTAAAAGGCTTTTTTTTTTTATTTTAGGGAACAGTTGTCCTGATGATGAGCACTTCTAACCTAAAGCCTATCCTAGATAATCTCTGTCCATTTTAATCATAATTAATGTTCTTGCAGCTCATTCTAAAATTAACTGGGTTTTTCTCTACTGTTCTCTTTGTAGGTTATTCACAACCAATTTTAAATTCTATGTTGACTCTTTTCTTTGGGTCTACCTCAGTCTGTTAGTTCCAGAATTGCAAACACGTGATCCTCAGATTCCAAAGAATTGCTTTCTTTCCAAAGCTGTCTATAAGTATTTGGATTTGCTTTGACACATGCTATATCCTTCTCTTACCTTTCTCTTCCCTCTCACCAGCTCACATTTTACAAATATGTGAATTTGTCTAGTCTCCACAAATTTTTCTTTTACCAGACCAGTGAATGATTTTTAGTCTCTTTTGGTTTAGAGTCCTGTGAGAATCTGATGAAAGCTGTGGGTCTCTGTTCTCAGAAACATGTGAATAGAAACCGAGATCTAAAAATCTTATAGATACCTAGGGTTAAAAATATCTGCTTCTTAAATCTAGTATAATTTGAGAGCATTTGATTTTTTGTTTTTAATTTGGGGGAAAAAATAAAATGAACCAGTAACCTTCTCCATATCTGGGTTTAAATTTTCCATAGTGAGGGACATTGTGGGAGTTGGCCTGGGCTCTGCCCCTTAATTTTCTCTTCTGTTAGTGAGTCTTTAAGCAAATACTGCCTTTAACTTAGTTAACATTTACTTAATACGTGTTAAGTAGTTTAGGAACTGACGTGGACAGAAGCATGTTTGTTTAATGTTTGCAGATAAAGTCTTGATTTAAACTTTTAACAACATTTTTAACTATTTACATTTTAATTTAATGAAAAACTTGACATTTCCTAAGTGTAATAACAGATTAAACTGAGTTTGTAAGATTTGACTCCCTTTTTAAAGTATATGTTTATTTTATTTTTAATTGGGCAATCCATCTTCTAGCCCTTATTGTCATTCTCACTGAAGCAATATCTTAATGTAATTGAAATAAATGTTTTTCAAATCAGACCCCTTACTTAAATTAGAAGAAATTGCTTCAATCCATGAATAATGTAGTGATTTTTTTTCTCTCTCTCTCTTAGGTGATCCGGAAGAATTAATGTTCCAGTATTTTAAAAAGTTTGGGGATAAACCTTGTTGTTTTACAGACCTCAAGGTGTTTGTTGATCTCTTGCCTGCAACACAGTGTACAAAAGTAAGTATGGGTCAGAATTCTGTTGGGTGGTTGAATTTACTGCAACTAGGTTAAGGGTTTGGACAAAATGTGTAATAGCAGTGAACATGACATATCAAGATAGACTGCTGTATCAAGCCAAGTATTCTAGGTGCTATCAGATTAAAGCATGAGTTCTTGTTAAAATAAGCCACAATGAGAATAAGTGGTAGGTATGTGGATTCTCCTTTTTTGGTGTTTATGGTTTTTGTTTTTGTTTTTAGATACTTGTAGATTTACATGCAGTTATAAGGGAAATAATAAAGACAGCTCTGTATACCCTCCATCCACTTTGCCCCAGTGGTAACACCTTGCATAACTATAGTATAAAAGCATAATTAGGAAATTGACATTGATAAAATCAACTGACCTTACTCAGATTTCACCAGTTTTACATGCATTCATTTGTCTTTGTGTGGCATGTTGTATGTGTATCTAGTACAGTATATAGTGTGCATTGATTGATGTGACCACCAACACAGTCAAGATACAGAACAGTTCCACCACCAGGATCCCATCTGCTACTCTTCTTTACCCACAACCACCTCCCAGCACCTCTGCCATTCCCTATCCCCATCCTCCAGCAACTGCTAATGTATCCTATTTCTATAATTACAGCATTTTGAGAAAGTTATCATACTATGTGTGATCTTTCATGATTGACTTTTCTCACTCAGAATAGTTCCCTGGAGATTGAACCATGCTGTCACATGTATTAGTAGTGCATTCCTTTTGATTGCTGAATAGTATTCCACAGTATGGATGCACTACAATTTCTTTAACCTATTGAAGGACATCTGGGTGTTTCCAGTTTTTGACTATTACAAGTAGAGCTGCTATGAGCATTTGTGTGCATGTTTTTTTTTGTGTGTGTGTAAACATAAGTCTTCATTTCTTGGAGAAAAATGCCCAGTAGTGCAACTGCTGTGGCTTCTGGTAGCCACATGTTTAGTTTTTTCAAGAAACTACCTAAGTTTTCTACAATGGCTGTACCATTTTAAATTTGTTAGCAGTGTATAAGTGAACCAGTTTCTCTGCATCCTCGTCAACATTTAGTGTTGACAGAATTTTTTGTTTTAGCCATTCTGATAAGGTGTGTAATGATAATTCATTATGGTTTTGTTGTGCATTTCCCTAATGGTTAATGATTTTGAACATCTTCTCTTATTTGCCACCATTATATTCTCCTTAGTGAAATATCTATTTTTTGTCTTTTGCTTATTTTCTGGTTGATTTGTTTTTATTACATTGAGTTTTGAGAATTCTTTAGATACTCTGGGTACAGGTCTTTTGTTAGATACATGGTTTCATATATTTTCTCCTAGTCTGTAACTTGTCTTTTCATCCTCTTAACAGGCACCTTTGTAGAGCAAAGTTTTAAATTTTGATGAAATCCAATGGACTCTTTTAAATGTCTTGTCTGATTTGCTGAAAACTGTAACAATTAATAACTGATTACTTCAAATTATGACTGCTCTTGCTGAAGCAGTCTGAAACTTTAAGTCTTAAAGGCTTTTAAAAAAATTAACTATTTATTTTAGAATAATTTTAGATTTATAGAAAAGTTATGAAGATACTACAGAAGTTACAGTAGACCCTTCACCCAGCTTTATTAACATCTTAAATTACCATGGCACATTTGTCAAAACTAAGAAACTGATATTGGTACATTACTGTTAAGTAACCTCTAGACTTCCGTTGGATTTCTGCTATTTTTTATTAATGTTTTTCTTTTCTGGGATGGAATCCAGGGTTTGACATTGTAGTTAATTGTCTTGTATTGGGAAGTTTCTGATGTAAATGAACCAAGGTAAATCAGTTACATACCAAAATGGAAAACCTTCTCTCTAGACTCCTCATCCATTCCAACATGTATTGGGTCAGTTGGCTACCCATTGATCAGAACTTCATACCCTATTCATACTAAAGGTTTTAACATTTAGCCCATAATATTCTTGGTAGTGACAGAGTACGAAGTGGAAGAACAGTGTGCTTGAGCTGGATAGAGTACCATATAAAGAAGTACTGGCATGTATAAAGAAAGTATTTGTATGTGACTTTGGTCAGCTTTCTCATTAAAAATCTCTCATTAGTGAAGGTTAGAAGTATTCCTATCACAGGGCTGCCACCACCCTCCAGAAGGCCTTCTGTCATCCCCATGCGTGAACAGCGCACATTGGGATCACAGGGGAGATGACTGGAGTATTTGTATTGTGTCCGTATCTTCAGTCTTCCAGGGCAGGGTGGAGGTTACACATTTAGAGCAGATGGATTCCCAAGCTGGTAAGTAGCCAGTGTTCTCTCCTGGATTCTGAAATGACTGACACCATTCCCTTTGGTTTAGTAAAGCTTTTCTTGGCATGCTGTGCTTACAGGGCTCAAGCCAAGCTTTGGAGCTTTCTGGATAAACTGAACATCCAGAGAAGAGGGTTCTGGCATAGAAGGGAGAAGTGGTTGAGTGGAAGAGAAATTTGGTCTGGTGAGGACAGAGTACACTTCCTTTCTCATGTTTGTAAAGCTCCCTTGTACAAGAGGGGTGGAGTTGTGACCAGCCAGAAGTTGTTACAGAGAATGCAGAATTTGGCACAGTGAGAAAAAGATCTTTTTAGTAGTCAGAATTCTTTGGAAATGAGTTTCATGTTATTGGAGAGATTTAAGCAGTATCTAGAACCATGTGTAAATGTTGTTGCCCATATTCTGTGCTAAGTGCTAAGGTAGGGGACTTCACGTCTTACAGTGCTCACCGTCTTAACAGTTTGAGGCATCAAATGATGGGCTGTATTAGAGGAACACTTATGCTGCTTTCACCTGAGATTCAGAACGCTTTGCTGATATGAATCTAGTACCAGCAGCTCTTCTTTATTTGTATGCTTGAAAATCTTAGGTCAGCTCATGTGATCCCATACAGTAATAATCTATTGAGAGAAACTCTCTAGAAGTGCTGGACTACTACCAGTTGAACGTAGTCATTGTTCTGTGAGACAAAGGATTGAAAGCTGTTGCAGGGAGTTTTGTAGTCCTATGTAAATTTTTCTTTGAGAGGAATAATTTTGCTGCCACATCTTTTTAAATGTAGGATGACTTCAATAGCTAAAAATCCTGCCACTCAGCAGTATGTTTGTCAGAGAATGCAAACTGTCCAAGTAAGGTTCAAGCTGAGAACTATTGCCCCAATGAATTAGGAGCCAAATTTTTAAAAAATGGGACTAGCTTCTAAGAGTGAGGCAGGAGTCCATTTATCCTGAAGTGGCTTACTCAGAAAAAAAAAACTCACCGAAGTGTTTATATCTTCTGTTTCCTATGCCTTACAGTTTTAAGCTAAACAATAACATGAGTCCAATTTTTAAAGGAGCTGTTTGTGTAGTAGTCAAACGGTACAGATTAGAATGAAAGAATGAATGCATTGTTCCATGACAAAACCTGTTTGCAAGATTCTCTAGCATTAAAGAGGGCACTAATAATAAACATAACTAAAAGGTAAAATGGCTTACAAGAATGGAAGAGTGGAAGTAGAAACCATATGGGCATTTAATCAAAAACATGAAAGTGCTGCAGTATCTTTGTTACAAATATGACTATCTGATCATATTTAAAATTAAAATTCATACAATTGTAGACAAATTGAAGCAAAATCATTACCGATGTGAAATTGCATGGGGTTTTATATACACTTTTACTTGTTTGGAAAAATAACATGTAAAACTGAAAAAGTTAAATGATACTACAAGATTTAAATTGAAAAACAAGACCAGCTGTTTGCCCTATCACATTTCCACCCCTGGTTCTGGGTTTGTACAGGCAAAACACTTTCAACTCTCCTGTTGAAATATATATACCTTCATATATCTCAATTACAGGCTTATATAGCTATTTGCTTATTTTTACAGTTACAATCTTCAACTCTGGTGCCCTGCTGTGGAAGGCAATCATTTTGTTTAGAATATCCCACTTCTCTCCTTACATATTGTCACCCTAATATAGTTCAGTAATTATTCAGTATTTATATTTTTAAGGTTGTAGATAGTCACAGCTGAGCTACTTCACATATGCGGATTACCTTTCTTATACTACTTTCTTGAAGTTAATATCTTTTTGCTTTATTCACCCCAATCTGACAGAACCATAAAAGTATAAAACTCTATATAATTAGTGTAGTCTAAAACATGAGGTAATGGATCTGTTCTAATCTCCCTGAAGCCTCCCTTACACTGTGCCTGTCATCCCTCATCTCAGAAATACTCTGGGGACTTGAACATTTGGCTGGGAGCATTCTGAGACCTGGTTGGGAGGAGGGAGGGGAGCCAGGGCTCACATCACTGACAGAGCAAAATCTCCCTCTGACCCTGTGTCCAGTGGTGCCTGCTGTCCCTGTGTCTGCAATGTCTGGTCCAGCTTCTCCTGGGAGTAACATCCCAGCTTCTACTGGGAGTAGCTTCTGCTGAATTGAGGATGTCAATCTCTGAGCCTGGGGAGGGGGTCTAACTTCTTAGAATTTAGCAATCCTCCTATTTAGCTACATCAGCAACTTAGCTTTCAGAAACATATGGTGCTGCTAATTTGGAGTCTTAAAGGACAGGGTGGCTGCTGCTTATTGGTGCCTCCCCTTTGTATATATACTGTTAGATTTCAGCTTTCTTGGCCCTCTGCATTGATTATGACTTACCACTCACTCTTCTGCTTTTTATATTTTGAAATTTTGGTAATGTTTTTTATTTGCTGCCCTCTCTTCATGTGTTCTTGATTTGTGGGTTGATTGCTTTTTTGTTCTTTACCTGTCATCTTAATAGGATTTTAGAAGTGACTTAAAGTAAGCCTATGTTTAATAAATGTGTAACTGGAACTGGTGTTTTAAGAATATTCTTAGCAAATTTAAAGAATGAAAAACATTTTAATGCGAGATGTTACCTCTGGGAGAAAGTGGGTGAAGGGCACCTAGGATCTCTCCATGTTATTTCTTACAACTGCATGTGAATCTACAATTACCTCAATAAAAAACCTTAATTAAAAAAATTTTAGGCCACTAATATGGCATAACCATTCCTTTCTATGTATAATGTTTCCTTTAAGAATTTATTTGTGTATCAGTATAATTTTAGCCTTATTTTTTACAATCTGCTCTTTCTACCTTCTTAAACTCTTTTGTTGCTACATTGCATATTATGTGTTATAATTTGTGAAACATTTTCAACATTCTTTTACTCTTTTAGTGCTTATAACACGTGGTATTGACAGATTACTTTTGGTCAGCAATGAGAGTGTGCCAGTTTCACTGGTGTTGTGTGCTAGCATTGTGTGCTGTTAGAAATTTTTATTATTATTATTACCTTAGCAATTTTGGTAGATAGAAAACGATATATTAAAAGGGTTTTAATTTTTATTTTTTCTTGATGTCTTTTTCTAGACCATTTCAACATTTGTTGATTATGGTCTGCCAAAGACTAGCTCTGTTTTGAGACCTGTGCTCCTTTTTTTTTTTTTTTTTTTTTTTTTTTTACTTTGCAGTTTATTAATCAGTTACTTGGAGTTGTTCCTTTGTCAACACCAACAGAGGATAAGCTGGCACTGCCTGCTGACATCAGAGCTCTGCAGCAACATTTGTGTGTGGTGCAGCTGACGAGGTTACTTGGCTTGTACCACACTGTGGATAAAAATCAGAAATTGAGTGTGGTCAGAGAATTGATGTTAAGGTACCAGCATGGACTGGAATTTGGTGAGCAACCTATGAAAATATGCAGTAGTTCCTGATCTGCTAAGACTTAGAAGTCAGTGCTGTCACTCAGCACCCTGTTTTCATGAGTTTTACAAGGAGAATATTCTGTCAAATGGGAGACTATCCAAGTAATAAAATGCAAAGACTTTCTTAAGCTTGGAGTTTTAAATAATTACAGTTGGCTTCCAGTTGTCTGTATTCTTCCCAACTTGGTATGCTCTTTATCACATTGGGGCTCATATGAATTGCATAGAGTTTATGATAATTATCACATTTTCTGCATATAGGCCTTAAGGGTATTAATACTGGTTAAATGAAGAAAAGGAATGTTATAAATTGTGAAATAAGTATTTAGTTCAGCAGTAGATGATCTTCTGATTGCAAGGTAAATGTAATAAAGTATAAATTTTCTGACTAGATGATAACCAGCCAGCATTACTCTATTCTAAAAATCAGGTGAAGTGATGAGCATATTACTTTAGTTGTACATGACCCTTGGCTTCTGTTCTTTTCTTCACCTAAAACCCCTTTCCAAATCTTCCTGCTTTCATTTGGGACCATTGCAGATACCACCTTTGTTCTGGAACTCTGTCTTCTGCACCAGTTGAGTGTGGTCTTAAATTCTTTTGAATCCTTTGATTCATGGCTTATATTTTTCTTCTGGTATTTACCCAGTGTTACCATCTTCTTTTCCTCTTCTCCCTCCTGTCACTTTCTTGCTTTCACAAACTCCTTTGGGACAGTACTATTTAAAGGATTGTTAAAATACAGATATGACTTTTCTTTCCCTGTAGGGAAATCCTGTTTGAAAACCGAATTACAGTTTTCAGACTATTACTGTCTCCTTGCTGTCCATGTGCTTGTTGATATATGGAGAGAAACAGGTAAGGATCAATGATTTCAGTTTAACTTTACTCTTTGTTGTTGCTGATTATAAATCTTGACACTAATTATATAATCTGAGAATTTGATTTATTCATTTAGGTTTTTCTTCCTTGCCCTTCTCCAGGGTGTTTCTAGAAGGACCCAAGTCTCCAAGTGTCCCCCTCCCTGTAATCAGGATAATCTTAAATGTTTTTGAATAGTAATGGCTGTAAACAATCTATTACAAAGTTATAACACTTAAAACAAGAGAAACTGATTCAGAGATAGGTGGAATAGTATAGACCTTTCTATTAAATTTCAGTTAGTACTCAAATGCACTCTTTTGGAATACAGTTCTGATTAGCGTGTTAATACAAAAATGTAATACATAGTTAAAGATTGCATTTTCTTTAGGTCTCACCCTGACACTATTAGTAGTTTTTGGGAAAAACAACTTTAGATACTTAATGTGAGTAATTTCACAAGAATAAGCTACAGAAGAAACAAAGGACTTGAGACAGTGGTATGCAAGAAAGATACAACCTCTGTCCTCACGGGTCACTTCATGGAGTACTCAATTTTGATACTATCATGCTCAAGCTTAAAATCCTTGAGTGGTGCCCTATTTTCCTGAGGAAACCTTTGATCCTGAGGTCAACCTTTTTAGGATAGTTTATAGTGCTCTTCATAATCTAGCCTCTGCCTGTATCTCCAGATTCTTGGGTACTTATAGCCCTGAAATAGGGTTATTTTGTTTTGTTTTGTTTTTTGTTTTGTTTTGTTTGTGTTTTGCGGTTTTTGTTTGTTTATTGCTACTATCACTAAACATCATGTTGCCTCTCTTTGAAATAACTTTACCTCCGTCATCTAACTTACTCAAACATTGCTTCTGACAAGCCTGTCCTGGTTTCACCCTCTCCCTCACTGCAGACTTTATACCCCTTCTGAACTTTTGTAGGACATTGTATGTACCCATATGATAGTACTTGTTACACAGTATTATACCAGGAATGGGATGAAATCCTTTTTATCAGAGTATTTCTTATCTGAGTCCCAGATTCATGAATTTGCATAGAGTTGTAAAAGTCATTTTAATGTAAAAAACCATTGATCAACTGACCTCTTAGTGATTTATTTGGTCTCTACTCAAATCCCTTCCCCACTTATTCTTAGCTTCTATTGCTCATAGTGACTATGGCTTTGTTAATCTCTTGTTTTTTGAGCAACGTATCTGATCAAATAATAATAGCAGCTAACATTTGTTGATTATTAGGCACTCGAAAGTACTTTATGTGAATTACCTAATTTAAACCTCATAACAATACGGTTTAAACTGTTAGAACTTTACAGATGAGGGAAATATAGGGCAGAGGGAAAGAAGTTAGTTGTCCAAAATCATACAGTCTAAGTAGATTGGGAAATTGTAGATATAAAGCTGCAAGGTTTCTTGAAATCAGTGAAAGTGATGTTAGAGTGCTCCATCATAGCCATAGTCATTGTTCAAGGTAGATCTGGCAAGTCTCTAGAAAATTGGTGAGGATACTGAAAGTGACTGATTTGAATGTGAAGGAATTAAGAAGAACACTTTAGGAAATTGGTGATGTGCTCAGATATTTTTGCAAAAAGGCATTTCTTTATGATTATGCTGCAAAAGTAGAATGGGGAGTGAGGATGTCATTTTTTTCCTCCAGTTTTATTGAGATACAATTTATGTATTAAATTGTACTAGTTTAAGATATACAACATAATGATTTGATCACATATATAATGAAATGATTACCACATTAAGTTTAATGTCCATCACCTCATAGTTAAAATTTGTTTCCCTTATGATACGAAGATCTATTCTCTTAGCAACTTTCAAATATGGCACAGTATTGTTAACTATAGTCACTGTGCTATAAATGATTATATCCCCAGAGCTTATCTATCTTATTTTATTACATGACAAAATTTAGTTATGAAAGTTTTGTCCCCAACAGCCCTTGATGCACTTTTGATTTGCTGAAGAATTTGCAGGGTTGTAGTTATCCTAAATATTGCAAAATAAAATAAAATAATAAATTTCTTGATAACATTTGGTTTAATAGTCCAGAAAGAAGTATAAATTAAACTTTTTTTCTATATACTTTGAAATTATGTTTTCATTTTAAAGAGATAGTTTTTTTTCCCCCTAATACTAGTTCATCCTCATAGGACTTCTTAAAATTATCTATTCTCTGTAATTGTCCAGCTGTCTTCTCTACTCAGTTCTGAGCCTCTTAAGGCAGGAACCACTTGGGACTTTCATTTCCAGGTCATATCTAGAGTTGCTCCAGACTTTAGGTCAGTGAGTGTCAAATGAAATAAAATTAATGATTGTGAAGACCAGGTGGCAAAATTGTGATAGAAGAAAAATGATGTGTAGATAGAGCATCTGGAATCTTACAGGGAAAATCCTATATTGGGAATGTTGGTTGCCTCCAGTTCTCCTTCCAAGTCCCATCTTTTCTCAGCATGGGAAAGCCTTAAAAGAGAACACAAAATTGGATGTATGCTATGATTACAGTTGTGTAAAAGTAATTATAGTTCAAAGGCAATACACTAAAATCATAATGGTAGTTTGAGTAGGTTGTGTGTAGTTTGAATAGTTTGAGAAGGATTATGGGTGACATTTGTGTAAAGTGCCGATTTTTGTTTATATCATTTCTTTTCTCATAAAAAGAACATAGAATATAATTTTAAAAGCTCAGTTTACGGAGCTTTTATTTTAGCTTTTCTTTTCTGGCTTTAACGTTTTTTGGAAAATATTTTAATTTTGCTTTTCCAATTTCCAAAAAGCACTCTAACATTTTTGCCTATTCCTTCTCTCTTTTTCTGTGCATACTTTATAGACTTGAGGTCAATTCTTCACACAATTTGAATTCTGTGTGTGTCTTATTGAAACCCTTGTTATTAAAAACTCTTCACTTATGTCAAATGGCTGTATGATGTTTTCATTGTGGGTGTTAACTGTCATTTACTTAATCATCCCATTAGTAGTGCAGTGAATATTTCTGTATATAAAGGTTTATCTTCATTTCATAGTATTTTCTTCAGATAGATTCATAAAAAAGAAGGTACTTAATCTTTAAAGTTATTGATGGGTGTAACCTTTTTAAATTTTGGACAGCCAAAAAATTAGCATATTATTTTAGTTTGATTATTAATGAGCAATTTTTTCAAGTATTACTTGACATCCTACTAACAGGGTTACATATAGAAGAAAAATGATGTGTAGATAGAGCATCTGGAATCTTACAGGGAAAATCCTATATTGGGAATGTTGGTTGCCTCCAGTTCTCCTTCCAAGTCCCATCTTTTCTCAGAATGCAGGATTCTGTGAGATCCCTTAACTCCCCCCGCCCCCCCCACAAGACCTGGCAGCTTTAAGTTTGCATCATTTTTGCAGATGCCTGTTTAAGAATTGTAACTATTAAGGGTCTGTCTATTCAGGGAAATGGCTTATTTGCTTACAGGTGTGCATTTAAAATTTGTTCTTTGCTACCTGAACTCATTCTTAGAATAGTTAGGGAAAGTGATGATGTCATTAAGATTTTGTCTTTTGTTTTTGAGAAACCTCCATTTCCTATCAAGATCTGTGGATAATGTTGTTATACTTTGATTCCAGGTGATGAGACTGCTGTATGGCAGGCCCTGACTTTGCTGGAAGAGGGATTAACACACAGCCCTTCCAATGCTCAATTCAAATTGCTGCTTGTTCGAATCTACTGTATGCTGGGGGCATTTGAACCAGTGGTGGATCTGTATTCCAGCCTTGATGCTAAACATATCCAGCATGATACCATTGGGTTGGTAGTATATACTCTGAATAATGAGCAGCTGGCCATACCAGCATGGGGTCCTTATACATAGAACTCTAACCTTTTGATTTTAGCAGTAAAGTTGTTCCTAGTATTAAGCTTTTTAGTTTAAATATCATGTGTGGCAAAGTGGAAAGAGTTTTATTCTTCCAAGCAAATTTTTAAATTGGCAAAATTTAGAAATAATAAGTTTTCCTCTCAGGCAGCAAACTGCTGCAGATACTTTGAATGCTTTTACTAAGCACGCATTGTTCTGAAGTCTTTACTTCTGCCTTACAGCTGAGGTTGACACACATACCTTATTGACTCCAGAGATTCTTTAAATTTTTATTTTGAGTATTCTTTGATGAATCAAGGATATTTTCTCTATCCCCTATAGAACTATTTTAGGAAGACAGCATTTTGTTCTCTTACAACTTGTGTTCCATTAATCATCTGAGTATGAGAATGCATGGCATAGATTTTTAGACTTTCCACAAACTGAATTAACATTTCTCTTTTTTAAAATGTTTGATTCTGTGAATTAGATAATTTCTTTGGCAGTTATGTTTCAACTTCTCTGTATGCCTAGCTGTTTCTCTGCCATAGTCATTTGAAGTGTAGTGGTACTAGAGGTAGGTAAGTATAACGTGCTTTGTTTTTTTCTTTCCCTCTGACTAGTTATCTCTTGACCCGATACGCTGAAGCCCTAGGTCAATATGCTGCTGCATCCCAGTCCTGTAACTTCGCACTCAGGTTCTTCCACTCCAACCAGAAAGATGTAAGTGAAATAATTTTTAAAAAAATATGGTCTTGCCTGCTGAATGTACAGGATTCAGAGAGCATCTTCCCTTGTGTCAGAAGGGAAGTCCATGCTATACGTGGAAGTGGCCCTTAAGCCGTAGCTTAGTGGCCAAGGCTGTTAGGGAGAAGGAAAAGTTTTTGTGCTTGTTAGAATGGGTGTGTTTAATAGAATCCATGCAGAAATGCATTTAAAACTGGGAATTAACAGAATAGTAAGTATTATGCCTCTTAGATCTGTCTTTTAATCTCTAAGAGGCTTTCTCCAAAGGTGTGAGAAGTACCTATTAGAGTTGTAGCCTGGGATGCCATATAAGATTCTGCAATAGCAGCTGCTCTCTGTCACCTTAATTTACTTCTAAAGTTTATAACCACTGTGCTCTTTGCCAACAGTAAGTGAACTTATATTTTGTTAGAATTACAAAACTGACCAGTTGAAGAAAATTGACCAGTTTCAAGAAACTTAGGTCAATAGTATATCTTTTTAAATTAGCAATAAATATGGTAGAGCTTCTATGTGCCATAATGAAAGGATGGGATTTGCACCATATTTTTCACCACAAGCAGACTTTGTCAGGTTAGCAGAAAAACCTTATGAGCTCTGTTCAGTTGGCCTGCTGTGGAAAACCACCCAAGGAGCATATGTGGAAAGAAGGCATGTCCCTAGGACAGTCACTGCCTACTTGGTTCTCTTGTGCTTCTGAGACTCATCACCTGGAATTTGGCCATGCCAAACATCTGACCACAGCTATCCATTTTCATGGTCTAGCATCAGCTAAGGAACTTAGCAAGGAAGCTGGTTTTGGGGGTTCCTGGCAAACATTCATGAAGATTTTTTTAAAAACCCTTTTGTAACTGTAACAGCTATGGTTAATCTACTTTCCATCCAATTCTTTGGTATATTAAATAGAAAGCAGGGCAAAAGCATTTCTAAACAATGGAATATAGGTTTGTTGTTCTCAGCTTCCGATAATTATATACTGACGAGCTTCTGGGCATGGCCTAGAGGGCTGATGTAGCAAGGGATGGAGAGCTTTGTGTCCATCATCAGTTGGCCTTTAAGCCCTATTCTCCTCGCCGTGGCTCCCCTTTCCCATAGTGATTGGTATATCTGTTCAGACTATTTTGTACCATTGCTCTTGGGCAGGAAAGTGGGCATCAGCATTTGAACATATTGCTTAGGAGGTGCTAGCCTGGTTTAGAGAGAAAGGCATCTGTGGGACCTTGGGTTTCTATAATCTACCATGAGTAGGCAGTTGAGTTATAAATCTGTGAATTTTCACTGTGTGTTCAAGTATCTGTGCTTCTTGCCCTTCTCTGTTTCAAAAATTAAAAAAAAAATCAAAAGAAAAGTGTTCCTCAGATCTCATTCTGCCTCTCATTTCTGTATTTCTGAGAAAGAGGTTAAAGAAACATTTGATTTCCTAAAAAATCCTTTTCAAAGTTTTGTTTCTCAAATAGCTTTTAGGTGGGTGTCAGGGGCAAATAAGGGATTAACCTAAGTTTGGTGGCTGGTTTATACTCCAGTTTTCGTACAGCTTTATAGAAGAACCATATTGTTCATGATTTGGTCAGTAAGGCACAGTATATTATATTAATAAAAATCAATCTTTAATTTTTTTCCACAAATACTGTATCTGACGAGTTGTTTTGAAATCACACACACACACACTCCCCCCCCCCCACCCCCAAAACAAACAAAATTGTAATCGGGAAAGGAGATCACCATGAGTGATTTGAGGAGGGCATGTTGTTCTCAGTGGCTTTTGTATCACTGTTTGATATTTTGCTAATAGTTGTGTGTGGCAGGGTTGATTAATTCATCTGAATGTATATGATGTTGCTTCTGATGAAATTATAACATTTTATTGATCTGGGACTAGAATTCTCTGCTTGATATTTTTATTACTGTGAAGGAGACAGATCTTACTTAATTATATTAAAGTAGATAATCTTTGGCAGGGGGCGGGGAAAGGGTGGTCCTGGAGGCAGAAACAAAACACAGCGCAAGGAAAACGCACCTGAAACCTTAAAACCATAATAGCCCTAGTCCCAGAATATGAAAATGGAGACTGTAGTGTGGACAGTTTCCTATAGGAATTTGAAACTAAGAAAGATCACAATTGTAGTGTTGTACTGTAGGTGTTAAACCTTCTGATAGTAATAGAAATAACTCTCTGGAAAGCTAAAGCTCTGTGCTCTACATCTTTTATTCTTGGTAGTTTTGAGATCCCCAGATGGTTTTTTTCTTGAGCGACTGATTTATTTCAATTTCCAACCAGCTCTTTGAAAGAACACTTTTACTCCTGAAATGGAAAATTCAGTGTTCTGCTTTTTAAGGCTTTTGTGCTGGGAGACTGAGAGTTATATCTGGAAGGTCTACATAGGAGTTTTCTTTCTGGAAAGGTCGTCATTGTCTGCTGTCATCTTACTTTGGAATAGATTTTTACAGTATGAGAATTAAAGCTAGATTTTTCTATCTCTGAAAGTTACTTACATGTTTGTACTTTAACAAAATTTCCCTTTAAAAGTGAAGGTCATTTTTCAGGATTTGATGTCCATATACTTTTCTAATTTTTACAGTGACCAGGGTTCATTTCAGGAATCCATATGGGATCTAATAAGTAGCCTCATTGGTGCATAAATGAGTAGCAATAGGTACGGACAACATTCTCTGGTATTCAAAAGTTTTGAAAGTGCCCGTGGCTTTCAGTTTTGCCTGCAGTCCATATAGAGGGTTCTTTTTTCAAATTGTAGTACTTGCTCAGTCTTTGTCCTCTTGGTAGCTGCCCAGGCCCTTTTCTAGCTCTGCAGTCATACTTTACTGCACTGTTAAAGGAGGACTACCTTAAAAAAGACAAGCCAGAGAACTAGTCACCATCTTGGTTTGTTAAAGGACAGCATTCCCTCTTTGTGGCCCCTAATTTTTTCTTTTTAAAGCTGTTGCCGTTTATCTAAGGTGGAATTCCATGAACCACTTAGAATTTACAATTGTCTGTACACTTAGTAAGACTAGGTTCTTTCTTTTAATCAGCATATTTTGGAACTGTAATTGATAAATTTGATTGGAGTCCCCAAAGTCATATGTTTTTATCCTAATTAATTGCTGGCTCATATGTTCCTAACCAGCTGTATTTTCAAGCTGTAAGTCCCTATCACAAGGGCTGATGGTAAACCTTGCTGTGTTTTCCAAGTCAAGAGGCCATCAGACAGGCATGTGTGTTTAGAGAGTATTCTGGCCTCTTCTTGAAGGGGCGTATCACTGTCCTTTAATCAAGCTAGAAGGTACACTTGAGCTTTTTCAGATAGTCCTTCTTTAAACCTGCAGGATCACAAGTAATCTTTTTAATTTTCTTGTGTCCGTCCGTCTTTAATTTCTCCAGATACTGCAGGCAAACAGCTCGCCGAGGTGTCCCATGGGGGTTTAAAAGCCGCATCGAATGCAGTTGAATTAGCGCCCGTGGCGCAATCCCGCGGCCTGAAATGAACCCTGCGAGGCTGTGTATCAGAGGGTATGTTGTTGACTATTGGCCTATTTTCCTACTGGGCAAATTATTCCGTCATAATGGAGATGGGGGCAGAGCTGACTGAGGTTGTGCAAAAAGACTGGCCTTTCTAGAAAGAGTCCTTGGGGCAGACATCAGCTGTGAGCTTAATACTTTTTCCTTGTCCTGAAAGGGTGCCCTCCTGACTTCTGATCTTGATGACATAGGCCCATACCCATGAACTGTTCTTTCCTGAGATTTTCTTCTATGGTGCCAGAATTTCTGTTGAGAATTCTTTATCTTGCCTCTGTTCACAGTGTTTCATCTGTATATATGTATTAATCTAAAATTAAAGCGCATGTGGTGAGTGTTCCCGTCACTTAATTACTTATGGACTTTTCCAGCAGAGGTCTTAGGTAGTTTGGATGGACAAGAAATCTGGTTCTTGAAGTCTGTCTGCCCTCAGCAAGGATTATGACGTGAATTTTTATAGGTCTTCTATTTGTTGTCTTCTATCCTGATGTAATGCACATATGCCCTATGTTTGTGATAACAGTATTCAGAAATAAAACCAATGAGAAGCCTTTTTCTGAAGGAGAGTTATTCTCTTTTGGGGTGGTGGTGGGGTAAATATTATCTTATGTTTCTGGAACCTTTGTATAAAACAGAGTTTCTTAGGTGCAGAAAAACATGGAGTAATATCCCTTCCACAATGGCACTAATCAAATTTTTGACTGATGTGGTATAACAAAACCTCCGGTCCTGTTGAATTGAAAGATATAACTGCTTAGAGAAAGTCTATGTGGTGGTAGCAGCAACTGGGTTTTATTATTAGTAATATTAGTAAAGAAGACATTTGATATTAGTAAATAAGACAGTATAATAAAAAAGAAAAATAATGTTTTTAAAAGCTGTAGTCTACTTGGTGACCAAGACGTTTAAAGATTAGATTCAACATCTTACTTAATTTTAGTTTGAGTGCTTTGTTTTGTTTTGGCTGGCAAGGTTTGCCTTTGCTGCCTGACTTGTGAAATATTTATACCAAGGTAATGTCTTTCCTTCCCAGACCTCAGAATATATTATTCAAGCTTACAAATATGGTGCATTTGAGAAGATCCCAGAGTTTATCGCGTTTAGGAACAGGCTGAATAATTCTCTTCATTTTGCACAAGTCCGTACTGAACGGATGTTGTTAGACCTTCTACTTGAAGCAAATATGTAAGTATTGCCTAAGAGCTAAAAGGGAACTGAGATATTAGATTAGATGCTGGGAGCCATTAATGGATTCATGGGTGACATTAGCAGGCTTAAGAGAAGGAAAAACGGAAAAAACAGAGCAAGTGGGGGGAATGGGAAAAAAAGGGGTACCTGGTGCATATCATGGGGAGTGATAGAGGACTGCCAGCACCATCTCAGGTTCCATACAGAAGCCAGCTAGGCCATTCTTGTCACCCAGGTCCATAAGGTGTTTACAAGGTTCCCTTACCCTGTATACATAGGATTTCAGTGATTAATGCTGAAATACTTTATTTTGGTAGGGCTTCCAGATGCCTTTCTTTTGCTATGTAGCAGGCAGCATGCTTTGTGCTTGGTTCTATGTCACCTTATATGAGCGTTTACTACTTAATAGGAAATTCTTCCTCCCTTCCTTCTTCTTTCCCTTCCTTTTCAGTAAAGCAAAGTCCTGGCTTATGTATTTTCATGGCTGTTCTACTATTGAAATAATAAATAAATAAATTTTCTGTATCACAGATCAACCAGCTTAGCAGAAAGTATAAAGTCAATGAATCTTCAGCCAGAAGAAGATGACATTCCATGGGAAGCCTTGCGAGACAACAGAGACTTAAATGTTTTCTTTAGCTGGGATCCAAAAGACAGGTAACTGGAATTTAACCCTGAGCAGTTTTCTTTTAAAGAATTAGGATGACTCTGAGAGTTTTTTAAAAATCTTTTTCCACAAACATAACATGTTTGTTGTAGGGATCAGAAGATAATAAGTAAGCCAAAGGAAGAAAATAGATCTCACCCCTGTGTTGGAATTACCTGCTAATATAAAAATTAGATCTTCCTTCACAATAGACATGAGAACAGATTCCAGATGGTCTAAAGGATTATATGCTAAAATTCCTTAGAAATTCTAAAAGAAAATGTATATTTTTAAATGGTTGGGGAGAAAGTCCATCTTGGCATTATATCAAATATGGAAACAGAAGATATGATCTTTGTGTTAGCCTTCTATATAGAAGTGAATTTGTTAATTTATAAGGGCATGTGGTAAATTGGCAAATTTATTCATGTATTAATGTCCTTTATATATAAAGAGAATTCTTAATAAATCAGTAAGAGGATAACTAAAAAACAAATTGGGCAAACTCCTTGACAGGTAGTTCAAAAAAATTCACCTGATTCACCTGATAGTTTTTTTCAGTGTTTTGAACAAATATAAAAACAATTAATACTTGCACTCAGCAAGATTGTGGGGAAAATGGTTGTCATGTATTTACATAGGGGTAAAATCTATATAATCTTCCTATAGGGAATTTTAGTGTATATATCAAGATTTAGAATGCCCTATACCATTCAGTTCATCAGATCTGCTTCTGGGAAAGTGGAACCTAAGGAAATAAGTCCTCAAACATGCAGAAATATGTATATGAGTTCTGAATGTACTGTGATTTGGGGATTGCCAAGACTGCATTCAGTGCTTTGAGACTCAAAAGGAGTCAATATATAGTTGAACTCACAGCTAAGGTTTATAGTAACGAAAGGATACATGACAGGATCAGCAAGGGAAAAAGACACAGGTGGAATCTGGAGAACTCTATGCACAGACTTTCAGTGTTCTCTCCCTCCTGTGAGGGGACATGCCAAGTGTGCTGCTTTTCCTAGCAGTGAAAAATGCAGTTAAGATGTGTGCAGTGTTTCACCCATTAGAGATTTGGTGCACAAAATCTTTTATCGGGTAGTTACATGGATAACCTCTGTCTAACCTGCATCAACATTCCATACTCCCAGAAGGAAAGCAGGTATTCATCATAAACCATATGGTCCGTACAAACAGTCCAGGTACAGTGAGCCACCCTTATTATTTAGAGAATGGTTGGAGTGCCAAGATCCCAGACATGAGGCAGGGGCCAATTTTGTAAGCATGCCTTCCTAAAGATAATTGCCTCAGGCTTGCTTGTGTTAACTCTTTTCTGCATACACTGTCATAAAAAAGATGCACTTGGAAAAATAGTAGAAATATTGTGAGCCCATTTTACTTGTTTAAAATACATCATAATTTTTAGATGCATTTTTGTACATCTGTATTGCAAAAATCTGAAAGGTTCGATATCAGGCTTGTTAGTATTGTGGGTGTTTGGTTATCAGGGAACATTTTCCTTCTGTTTTTTTACTTTACTGTCATTTGAATTTTTTATATATGTATTTTGCCAAAAATATACATGATAAATATTTTATCAGAAAAATAGTGTTAAGGGGAAGATGACCCATTACATAGGCTATCATTCCCATTTTATGCATACTGAAATGGGGACTTGGATGATTTTGGTTTGTCCAAGATCATTCAGCTAGTAAATGAATGCTGGGACCATTCAGACATCTTGCCTGATGAAAGTGAACTTTGAAAGATGTAAAGGCAAATTTGAATAAAATGGATGGTTTTGGATGTTTCTTTTTAAGGGATGTTTCTGAAGAACATAAGAAACTTTCCTTGGAGGAGGAGACCGTGTGGTTAAGAATCCGTTCCTTAACACTGAGGCTTGTCAGTGGACTTCCAAGTCTTAACCACTCTGTGGAGCCAAAGAACTCAGAGAAGACCACTGAGAATGGTGTATCTTCCCGGATTGACATTCTTCGTTTGCTCCTTCAACAGCTGGAGGTGGCCATGGAGACAGGAAAGCGATTTATTGAGAAGGAAATTCAGGTATCATCAGTATGTATTTATCATCAAAGCTGCAGTAAGCTATTGCTGTCTGTCTTTTTAAAAGTAAGAATTTGGGATTGGTGAATACTAAAGAACAGTATTTTGTCCCAGTTTATGGCATCCATAGGAAGAAGAGAAATATTTTTTTTAGATGTGGGGAATTATAGAGACTTCTCAGGGGAAAACCAAAAGCGCCTTTATTTTTTATTTTTTTGGTAATGGTAAATTCTTAGTAACTGTCAACAAATTAATATGGGGTTTCTGTTTTCACCATAATGATTTAGTTATTAATACTTTGTTGATCAATGGTTTGTAACTTAATCACTGAGAGATTTTTTTCCAGTGTTTATAGTCCCTTATTTTCTTATTTTGTCTAAATTTAGATAGAGCTAAAGGACATAACTTTTTTGTCTTTTTCAGTATCCTTTCCTTGGTCCTGTACCTACGAGAATGGCTGGATTCTTTCATTCTGGCTGTTCTCAGTGTCAGACCAGTTCTTTTTATCTTGTTAGTGATATTCATGAGCTGGACGCCAATGGCTTAGGTAAGTATACCCTTGCATGAGTGTATTGCCAGGTCTTCATCATGGAAAACTTCATAAATGCAATGAAATATTTATAACCTCACATATTAGGAAAAATTTGGGAGAGAGAGAAGCTGTTCTTGAAATGTCTGGTTTAATATCCAAAGTAATGTTTTAGAAACGTAAGTCCTTTCCATATTTAAAACCACTTATTAGGTCCAAAAGTTGAAGAAACCTCCGATTTGTTAAAATAATGTTGGATTTTAGGTTGAGTTCTTAAAAAAGGAAGCCCTGAACTTTGTGGAGAAGACTTTTTTTCTAATGCAGTGAAGATCACACAAATATCCTTAAAAATGTTTCCCCCCGCAAATCATAAGTTGTTGATCCTGGTATTTAGTGTATTTGAAGCACATAGGTTTCAAGTCCTAAAGAATTTTAGGTAGTAATTTTGGCAGAAAGGTAATCAGTGCCTTTCTCTTCCTTTTCTCCTTCATTTGCCTTTTCCTTTCCTTCATTTTTCTCTCTCAAAAATGGAATTTGATGCCTATGGTCTTTTTTTTAGAAGTCTAAGGAGTACATAAAGTAGGGGGCAGAAGAGTTAAGATTTTTCTGGGGAGATTCCTAGAAGAGGGATGCCTCTCCTTATTAGGTCTCTTCCAGGGGTTGTCATGATGATTGTAAACTGTCCTGGTGCTGATGAGTGTGATTTGTATTATGTGAATGAGATTTTTTTTCTTTTTTTTCATTAAGGTATTATTGATATACACTCTTAAGAAGGTTTCACATGAAAAACAATGTGTTTACTACATTCACCCATATTATTGAGTCCCTCACCCATACCCCATTGCAGTCACTGTCCATCAATGCCTGTGGTCTTAAGAGAAAAGAAAATATCCTTGCCTGTTAATTGGTTGCAGGTGTTGATCTGATCTTGCTTCTTTATCTTCCTAAAAAACTGGATTGAAAGTTTTTCATTGCTTTTGCTTTTCAATTTTAGAGGATACAGTGGAGATCCAGGAGCGAGTAGAGAATAGTCTTAAGTCTTTACTAGAACAGTTAAAAGGTAAGCATTCTTACTATGGTTGCCTACATTGTATCTGATTATCTGATAGTAGCTCATTTTTTTAAATAGAAATTTGCAAGAGCATTTGAAAGTAATAATGCATACTTTTGGTATTTTTTAAAGACATTTGATTTTAAAACATTTTGTTATAAAATATTAGATACTTATTATAAAACAGCACAGAAGTAGGTATGATCTTTCCCCTTTTCTAGCTCTGTTCCGCTAGAAGAAAATAAGTACTGTTGACATTTTGGAGTCTATACTCCTAGATAGGACCTAAACAGTTAGACATGTGTATATGGAAATACATAGTAGTGGTTTTTTTAACATATGGAAAGTATAATACACGCTTTTCTGACTTTAATGTTTTGTTGTCTTGGACAACTTACCATGTCAGTTACATGTACACCCCGTTTGTTTTGGTGGCTGCATAATATTCCATAGTGTACCAGAGTACCAAATGTATGTATGTACTCCCCCAGATTATATATTATGCACTTGAGTTATTTATAGCTGCATTTATAATAACAAATTTATAAGAATGCTGAAGTGAGCACCTTAGGACACAGCATTTGGGTATTTGCCCATTTCCTTGGGATTAAATTCCTAGAAATGGAATTGTTTGGTAAAAGGATACATGTAAGCATTTTAAATCTGTAAGGACCTTTCTTTTCAAGAGCCTAAATGGTATTTTATGTTATTGCTCAAATGAAGACTAAGAATTAAAAAATGACCAGGATTGTTACAATAAAACATGGTATTTGTTATGAAGGTAATTTCTATCATGTATACTTTTGGTGTTTTAAATCTATTATGGCACAAGTTCTTCTAAATCATTCACTTGAAGTCTTAATTTTATTGTGCCATTGGCCTATTTGTGGAAAGGCTTAGCTGGTGTTTAGACTCTATAATATATAATTCATAAGGCCACCTTTTATATTTTTTGAAGACAATAGAGCAGTAGTCACATGACTTTTTAAAGATCTTAAAATAGATACCCTTTCTTTCTTGCTTGGTTCATTGTGGGGGAAGAACTTTCTGGATTAAGCTTTTTTATGTGCTTATTCTTTATTAGATTGTACATTATGTTCCTAAAAATAGCATTGAAACAGAAGCTGAATAAAACCATAATTTTTTTCTCTTTTCAGATGTTTTCAGTAAATGTAAAGGTGACCTCTTAGAAGTTAAAGATGGTAACTTGAAAACACATCCTACTCTTTTAGAAAATCTAGTCTTCTTTGTTGAGGTATGCTTTTGTTCTTTTCCTGAAAAACTAGATTTTCCTTAATTGAATGCAGGATTAATTTTTCAAAAATTAACAGGGAACAGACACTTTTTACTTATAATTTAATTCCATACCCCTGCCTTGTATTAATTGAAAAGCAGTTTCTGAGCCAGCTCCTTCCAAGAATATCAAGAAAATTTCATTCATACTTCTTAGGTAAATCTTGAAATTTGCTCTACCTGTCTCTAAAGATTCCATAGATTCAGTGTGAATCTAGCTCTTTTCTGTCCATTCTCCCTTCTGGCTCAACTGTTACATATTTTAAGTTAATTCCTCTGGCTTCTTTCAATTGTTTTTGCTATTCAGTAATTACTAAGTTCTGCATTATGAAGGAGAATACAAGAGCTGATGTAGCAAAAGTCTCTCTTCTTTTTTAGCCAGAGAGAAGGCAGCTTGCAAACACTTATAACCCGTTACCTTTCTGTGATAGATTTTACCTTTCTCCCCCTACTAGTCTGAGAGTTTCCTGAAGGCAGTATTCCCTGTTCTGTTTTAAGGTGACTGGTAATGTTTTAAGGTCTAAGACATGGAACAAATGAATGATAATTGCTTGTTTGTGTACATACACACACCTTAGCATAGGAGGAGACATGTAAACACCTAACTTAATGCAAAGAAGGCTATGTGCTGACTAACTTGGGGGATTTCTCTATGTATATTTCTGTTAAGGTTTGCAGGTAAGGCAGTGTCTTAACTGGTTGGAGAGGTGGGTGGGGAGAGGCATATTGTAAAGAGCCTTTGTATTCTGTGCCCCACTTGAGTGAGAAGGATGTTAATAGATCTCCATTTCTGAGTGGAGGATGGGTTTTAGAGGTGGGAAAGCCAGAGGAAAGGATAAAGATGAAAGTTATCCCAATATTCTAACCTGGAGATGATGAAGGCTTGGTTCAATGTGGTGATTAGAGTCGAGAGTTAATAGGAGAAATTGAAGGGATTTGCATAGAAGGACTGTTAGAATTTCTTTGTTTAATCCATAGCCTTTAAATGCTCATGATAGACATCTTAAGTGTAATCCTTATTGATGAATTTTCAATATTTCATCTTTCAGACTATTTCCATTATCCTTTGGGTGTCCAGTTACTGTGAGAGTGTCCTGCGACCATACAAATTAAACTTACAGAAAAAGAAAAAGAAGAAAAAAGAAACCAGCATCATCATGGTAATAGGAGAGAAAACACAAGTAACAACCTGGCCACATGCTGATTTTTCTTTTCACTGTTTTCCTGCTGTTGTAAGAGACTTTAGGATCCTACATACGTTTGTTTTTTTTCTCCCCAGCTTTTAAAAAAATTACATACCTACAGAAAAGCCAAAAGACTAGTATGACACTCCGATATCCTTACCTAAATTTAACACTTGTTAACACTTTGCCACTTTTGCATTCCCTCTCTCTCACCTCCCCCACCTCATTTGTTGAACTATGTAAAAGAAAAGTATAGACTTCTTGATACTCAACACACCAGGATAGAACAAGAGCAGACTCCCACAAAATCATAATACTCAAGAAATTTAATATTGCTATAATAATATAACATCCATACTCAGATTTCCAGTTATTCCAATTATGTCTTTTATAGCCTTTTTCAAAATATTAGAATCCTACAAAGCATTTGACATGGCTTTTAGTTATTATCTCTCTTTAACATCTTTTAATCTAGAACACTTCCTTAGCCTTTTGTTTTGTCTTTATTGTTAAAGAGCCTAGCTAGGCTTTTGGTAGAATGTCCCATAATCTGGTTTTGGCTATTTGTTTAGGCTTAGGTTAAACATAGATGCTTTGTCCTTTTTAGCAGATTAAAACAGGAGGCACTACATTATGTCACATTACTGATGATTTCAGATTTAATTATTTGATAAAGGAAGTGTCTACTGAATTTCTTCATTGTAAGGAATCCATCCCCCTGTTATAAGTAATCTGTGGGATGATGCTTTGAGATTGTGAATGTCCTATTTGCTACCAGCCTTCCACCCATTGGTTTTATCATCTATGGTTCATCTAACCTGATAAATCACCTGTTACATCAGGGTTGCACAATGGTGCTTTAAAAAAAATTGTCGATCCTTTATCATTTATTAGCTGGCTTCCGTAAAATAGAGCTCTCCCACTCCTTCGTGTGTGTGTGTGTGTGTGTGTGTGTGTGTGTGTGTGTGTGTGTGTGTGTGTGTGTTTTGATACTACTATTTGAATATCACTATGGACTTATTCTTTTAAAAATTTATAATCCATTATCATCATTTTCTTTTGGATACTCAAATTTGGCTGATACTCTAAGCTGCTTTCTGTCCTTGAACATGTCTTTATCAGTTTTTGAGCCCTTGCTTTCTGGAACAGCAAGAGAGTTCCAAGCACTTTGTACTTTCCCATTGAACTGATATGAGACACTTTTTTCAAGGAGGCCTGGTTTCTTTATGGGGAATGGTATTTGAAAACCAAGATCTAAATAGGTGTGAGATGTACTAGCTGCCATGGGGGTTTCAGTGCTTCTAGTTTATATTAGTGGAGAGAGACAGGAAATGTATGTACACACACAACCACACATGAAGAGTTTAAATAATTCTTACTGATACACTTCCAGTTCCTGTCCAGCATCACAGTGTTGTTCTTTCTGTTCCTTCCCTCATTCCATATTTGTAGCTTCCTTTTTATAATGTGAGACCCCTGGTTCCCAACAGCATCAGTGTATTTATTCTTTTGCTGTTTTACAATAAATACTAAATAGTTTTGGAATTAGTACATCAGTTTAACTACTAGTTCCAATAACCCAATTTTTTGCAGTTTTTTTTGTACTTACAATATGTTACAGGAAATATAGACACTTGAGGTACTCTAAAAGCACTGGAATTAAAAACAGATTATATTATTAGCTAAATAAAGTTCATTTATTTCTGTATTCGATTTTGGATTTCCACCCATCTTCATTAAGTTTCAAATGTGTAAAACATTAACATGTGTATCCTTTTAATAAGGAAAGTTACTTAGGATTCATTCTGTATGTTGTTTTATTAATACTGGAATTTATCCTATCACTGTTAATAGATTTTTATTCACTATAGCAATATAGTAACCATTGTCATTTTCAAACGTTTATGGTTTTAGTAGTAATACTGATTTCTGCACAATTCAGTAACAATTCAGGAATTCTTTAGATCTGACACAGTGCTAGGTGTTACCATTCATTCAAAAACAAAGGGTACTTAGATTTGGATGAGGGGCTAAATGAAAGAAACTTCTCTCCATTTTATTCAATATAATTTAACAGATGAGTGCAAAGTTTGAAAGTGTAGATCAGACTTTCTCTGTTACTCTCTCTTTTAACGGAAGCCTACACTTCTAAAACCTATCAAATAGCCTTTTGGTATTTGAACTTTGTGGGGGGTTTTGTAGCTGTTGCTTTTCTAATTTCCAATACTGAGGCCAGTATCAAAGTAATCTAAAGGTGTGAATAAAGTGAAGATCATTTATACTCCTCTGAAAGTGATAACCACTGCAGACAAATCAGAATCATCCTCTAGAAGGTTCTGCCTCTTGCCTATTTTTTTGTTTTCACTTAACAGGGTATCTTAGACATCCCTTTGTTTCAGTAAATACAGATGTATTTCATTACTTTTAATAGTGATATGCCAATAATTATACCATTTAATTCAGTTGACAAATATTTTGTTGATTCTAATTTTTTATTTACAAGTAGTGCTAATAAAATATGGACAGATACACAAAGATGAAATTATAATATGATTTTCTTAGAATATCTTTTAAATCTGAAATTACTATGTCTGTATATTTTTGCATTCCCCAACTGTTGTGTCTATTATCTTTACCCATCTGATAGGCAAACATTGGTATTCCTTTTTTTCCAATTGTTTTTTAAAAATCCCATTCATGTTGAACCTTCAAAGACAACTTTTTAAAAATTTTTTATTAAGGTATCATTGATATTGTAATCTTATGAAGGTTTCACATGAGCAACATTGTGGTTACTACATTCACCCATATTATCAAGTCCCCCCCACACACCCCATTGCAGTCACTGTCCATCAACATAGTAAGATGCTGTAGAGTCACTACTTGTCTTCTCTGTGCTATACTGCTTTCTCCGCGACCCCCCTACATTATGTGTTAATCATAATGCCCTTTAATCCCCTCAAAGAAGACTTCTTGAGTGAAAAACTAGCCTTACTAGTTGATTAGCCAGGTTTCTTGTGTTTACATATTTTTTTAACCTGTATCATATGTTGCTGGGATTTCTTTGCTGTTTTTTCTCCTCCTTTCTTTGCCCAAGTTTTCTATTGCAGTAGTAATGTTTTTCCTATTGACATGTTTTGAGCTATTGAGCTCTTAAACATAATTGTATTATTAAATCCTGTATCCTGTATCATGCAATTTTTCAGTTATTTGCTTTTAACTTGAGTCGTTTTTTTGCCAACATAATAGTGTTTTTTTTGGTTTTTTGGTATCATTAATCTACAATTACATGAGGAACATTATGTTTACTAGACTTTCCCCTTCACCAAGTCACCCCCGCAAACCCCATTATAGTCACTGTCCATCAGCGTAGTAAGATGCTGTAGAATCATTACTTGTCTTCTCTGTGTTGCAAAGCCCTCCCTGTGCCTCCCCCCACTTATACATGCTAATCATAATGCCCCCTTTCTTCCCCCCTTCCCCCTTATCCCTCCCTTCCCACCCATCCTCCCCAGACCCTTTCCCTTTGGTAACTGTTAGTCCAATCTTGGGTTCTGTGATTCTGCTGCTGTTTTGTTCCTTCAGTTTTTTTCTTTGTTCTTATACTCTACATATGAGTGAAATCATTTGGTACTTGTCTTTCTCTGCCTGGCTTATTTCACTGAGCATAATACACTCTAGCTTCATCCATGTTGTTGCAAATGATAGGATTTGTTTTCTTCTTATGGCTGACTAATATTCCATTGTGTATATGTACTACATCTTCTTTATCCATTCATCTACTGATGGACACTTAGGTTGCTTCCATTTCTTGGCTATTGTAAATAGTGCTGCGATAAACATAGGGGTGCATCTGTCTTTTTCAGACTGGGCTGCTGCATTCTTAGGGTAAATTCCTAGAAGTGAAATTCCTGGGTCAAATGGTATTTCTATTTTGAGCTTTTTGAGGAACCTCCATACTGCTTTCCACAATGGTTGAAATAGTTTACATTCCCACCAGCAATGTAGGAGGGTTCCCCTTTCTCCAGAGCTTCGCAACATAATGTTTTTAAAAGCAAGATTTAAAAGAAAAATGATTCCTAGCTTAATAAAATGTTTAGAAAGTCTTTTTTTAAAATTTATGATTGCAGAAGTTATTACCTAAACTTTCTTCTGATGCTTTGATGGATTTTTAAAAATTTAAGTATTTAATCTATCTGGAATATATTTTGGTATTTACATTTTTATTTATCTTATATTTCCAAATATCTACCTAGTTGTCTCAATACCATCCATCCACTTGAAACCATGGTTTTGAAATGTCACTATTTAAATTCCCCTATATTCCTCAGTCTGCCTTGGGATTTGTTTTCTTTCACTCTTAGTCACTTTACTTATTAACCAATACCATCTAGATTTAATGGGACTTCAGAATATACTCTAATACCTATTAGAGCAAGTTCCCCTTAATTACTCTTTTTTCATAATTTTTTGGCTGTTCTCAACCATTGTTTCATTAGAACTTAGGATATTCCACTCTGTTATTAACATTAGAGGAAATCTGAAAAACATGAAGAGAAGAAATGGAAGTCTTGATTCTTCTTTATGAATTGTTACAGGAGATTCCCAGCCTCAAGTTGAGTAATGACCAACTGAGATTACTTTCTATTCATTTTTCATCTCCAGTTCTCCAGCGTGAAATAAAACTTCATTAAAAAAAAAAAGCTTAAGTCATTGTTGCTTAGTTAGCATTATTTGGTGGCAGTTAAATTTAACCTTGGTTTGAGATACTGTCAATATTCAAAACTGTCCATCTGTGTTCTTGTTACTAGCATTAGGTATTGCTATAGCATGAAGTTAGTATAGCTTATTTGATGCAAGTATGGGAAATATGTTTGATAATCTTTTGGATTTTTAAAAATCTTTTTTTACAGCCACCTGTCCTTACCGGTTTCCAAGACTACGTGACTGGGCTTCAGACTTTAATTTCTAATGTTGTGGATCATATTAAAGGGCTTGAAACACATCTAATTGCACTTAAACTTGAAGAACTTATTTTAGAAGACACTTCTCTCTCACTGGTAAGAGACTGTAGGCTATCAGTAATAAGCTATATAAAGATTTTCAGATGTTCTTATCTTTATCACAAGGACAAGTTAATTTTCCATTCATCATTCTCTCCTTATAGGACTTGTGATTAGAAGGTGCTGCCAGTAGTTTTTTGTTGTGTTGTTGGCATTGGTGGGTGTTCCCCTACTTCTACCCCATACCTCCTTTCTATATATTTTTGGGATTGTTCTTTTACTGTAGAAACTAATAAACTAATGATGAATTGGTGAGTGGTAGAATTAGTACTGTCACTGTTTTGAGCACCTGAGGAAAATAGCCACACTTTTGGATCCAGGGACAGTCTCCTTGATTGAGAACTTACCTGCCACTGGGATGGCTGGCTTCTTTACCAGCCCAGCAGTTACTACCCGAACAAGGAGAGATGCTAGACATCAGAAATAATTTTCGGTAGTAGTTCGGTTAGAGCAAGCCAGCCAAGAAAGGAATGGAACCAAGTTTGGAATCAAAGGTACCAGTCATCAGATTTCTCCTTAGTAATTTTAGGTTGATTTCTTAAAATTCTGTTAGTAAAGTTTTGCCTTTCAAATGTCGATTCTTTTTAAAAATTAAATAAAGGCTTCTGTCTGAAATAATTGAAGATTTAATGGTGTCAGGTGAGTTAATATTTACCAGCCTGAAGTAGGTCTAGGATTTTGATAGGGGTCAGAAGGGCAATGGTTGGAGCCACCCATTTATAGTTGCTCCAATGATGAAATGCTGGTCTTGAGGGAATGCTTCTCTTGAGTAGTTTCTCTGACCTAAGCCTTTGCTGCTGAAGGAGCTCATACAGTAATCTCAGAGCAGCCATTACCACAGCCCTAGACTCCACACATACCTTCCTAGGGAAGGCAGTGAGTAGAATCTTGCTTGGCACACCAGCTTTGAAAAATTGTGAGCCCCTCTTGTAAAGTTTCAATTCATTAGAGCTTTGAAGAAGGGGCTTACTGTGGGAAGGGGCTCAGAGCATTTAACATTTCCAAGGATTGATTAAAGAAAGCAGACGTGTTGAGATGTGAAACTGAGTTTGGTTTTAGCTAGTTAAGATGTATATTCTGTGCTTTCCTGTGTATATTAGAATGAATATAGACCTCACTGGTGATTAGAAGTATAATTGATGGATTTAATTCTTTAGCATTTTGTCTTCCTTTTTTAAGCCTTAGGTTGTTTTGAAAAGTAAAAAATGCACATAGTAAAAAAATTCAAAGAATACAAAAAGACTATATTCCCTTCTCATTCTAACCCATTCCCTAGTTCCCTTTCCAAGAAGGAACCACTGTTATCTCTTGAGTTAGATAACCCATCTGTAAGCATATTATCTATTCCCTCCCCCAACCCCTGGCCTTTAAATACACATGATAGCATACTATACACATTGGTTTGTCTCTTGCTTTTTATACTTAGTCTTTAGGAGATCCTTACATTATGAGCACTTATTTACCTTATTCTTTTTAACTGCTCCATACTATATCACTATTTCTTTACACATAAAATGTATGTTAGAGGATTAGAACATAGAGAATAGTACCTTGTAGCTGCCAGGCCCAAATTAGTCCCAGTCTCATCCTCCAAGAACCATCTCCACTTCACCCTCCTCTTTCTCTACCTGCCATTAGCCTTTATGACTTCTGGCACATGGGTACCCACTGAAGGTCTAGTGATTGAAACCTTGAGAAATAAGTACATCTAGCAGGATTCTAGCCTTCTGTCTCCCACTTGCACTCCACTTGGAAAGAAAGGACATTTGCTGGTCCTTTTGGAACACTTTTACATGTAAAGAAATGTATATGTGGTCAATTTGGAGCTGTTTTAAGTTTTTGGTTTTTAGACCAAATCCAAACGCATTCTCCAAACTCTTATTCCCATTTCTGAATACTATAGAAAAACAAATTATTTTTGTACCTGTTTTTTAAAAAACAAAATATTGACGATCACTCACTTGAATAAATGTCAATTCCTCCATGTGGTTGAACTTTGTAGGGTGTTAATAGGTAGATAAAGATTTATTGAGCTCACTCTGGTTGGGCTACATGCTTACAGAAGTACAATGATAAAGACCTGACTATAGAAAGATGCATACAAATTACCTTAAATTGGAGAGACGGTATAGGCGCAAAAATCTGAGCAAGTCAAAAAGTCTTACTGGAGAGGGGACATTTGAGGATTAATAAATTTTTATCAGCATACAGGAATGGATGGAAGGAATCCCAAGCAGAAGGAGGCAGACAAATGCTTGGAGGCAGAAAAACGAGCTGTGTGGAGTACCATTATATCAGTTGGCAGAGCCAGAGTGCATGTATGTGGAAGGATGGCAGATAGGAAGGTGACAGGCACAGTACCCCTACTGTTGTGTCTGCCTCATGAAATGAGGAATAAGATTTCTTATTTTAAGTATTCTAAAGGTTATCCTCAACTTCGGGCTACTCTCTAGATTTCTCAAGCCCTGGCTGTGCCCTCATCTTTTGACTTATGAGAAAGTCACTTAACCTCTCTGGGCCTCAATTTCTTTATCTATAAAATGGAAATCGTAATACCTACTTAGAAGAGGGTTATAGTGAGGATTAAACAGCTCAGTAATAGCTTTATATTGCTTACTTTGGTTAAAGTCATGATACATACACTGAGCAGCATTGCCACCAAATACAGGATCCATGTCATACTGAGTACTTGTCTTTTAGTTTAAAAAGAAAATCTCTTCTTTTCCATTAGGCTCACTTTTTTTTTCCTTACTTTCTTTCTAAACTTAAAACACTGTGAATAAGGGTGCCAGATGACTTCCTCCAGTCCTGGTCCCCTTTCCTCTTCTCTAGGAGTATCCACTGAAGCTGGTTGTGTGCCAAGACAGTTGCCCCCTCCGCCCTGCCCCACACCCTGACTCGTTTTATACTCAGAGAGAAAATAAACAGTATTATTTGTATCTTATTTAAACCATCAGGTTTTTAATGTAACTTTATAATGTACTCCAATATCTGTTGAGTTTTTAAAAGGTAAATGATATACTGTTTTATTCTGAAGCTTTTTTTTTTTTTACTCAACCTTATATTGAAGAGATCTGTTTAGGCTAATGCATGGAGGTCAATTTGTTCTTTTAAACGTGTATAGTATTTAAAATATGAATTCACCACAGCCATTGGATATTTTAGGTTGTTTCTGTTCATTTACATACATTATTGAATGGAATGTATTTGTACAACCTTCTTATTCATATTTGTATTTCTAAGGTACAGGAGGTTTCAAGTAGTTGGGTCATAAGGTGTGCTTACCTGGTTTCTTCTGGCTTTTGCAATACTGCCAGTTTTGTGTAAACCCAACCAGTTCTCAACCAAACTCTTTTCTATATTTGAACATTCCGTCTCCTTTGTTTTTTGTGGTCCCAAACACAGGTCAAATGTGCAGCAAATACTTAACATATCTGAGTATCCTTAGGAAAGCTTTGGTCTGTTTTTAGTTGTTTAGCCACTGGGATCTGTGGATTTCATCAGTGTGGAAGTATGTAGGGAGACCTGTCAGTATTGTAACTAGAAAAGATTATGCTGGTGAATTTGAACCTTTTTAAAAAGTGACTGATAATGTTCAAATTAATAATAATTTTTTCCCCTGATGAAACTAATAATCAGAAATCTCAATTTTTCTACTTTGTACAGCTCATAAGTGATTATATGTCCAAACTACTTAGTAATAATTTTCTACTTTTTCTTGAAAACTAGTAATCAGAAATCTGTTTTTTTGACTTTATATAATAACTTCTAACAAAGTTCCTTGAAAGAATAATGATGCTAAAGCAACAGGGTGTCAGTGAAAAATCACATGGAGAATTATACATCCATCATGAGCTTTAACATTCTTTGCATTTTATGAAATTGGATGGAGCTTGCAATGAGACCAAAGGTGTAATGTGATTGTAATTTATGTCTTCAGAACTATAATCTGAGAGAATGCTTTCTGAGCAAGATCACTAATTGTTGTCTCATTTGTAGGAAGAGAAAAAATTTTCAAAGACTGTGCAAGGGAAGGTGCAGAGCAGTTATCTGCACTCACTTCTGGAAATTGGGGAGCTGCTGAAAAAAAGACTTGAGACCACAAAGAAACTAAAAATTTAGGGAAGTGTGAACCACAGGCACTGATGACTCCACAACAGAAAATGACATCATCTTCCCAGGCAAAACTACATCTGGTTGACCATCATTTTAATCCAGAACTTCCTCATAAAATGCATGAAGGACTTTGATTGTGAATTAATTTTTTAGGTATTAAATGTATACAGCTGATTAAATTATTGTATATAAACCAGAAGCAGGACCCTCATCTGGGTTTGACCACTTTTTATACATGTTCATATGCATATGGCAGCCACAAGAGAGCCCCACTTTTCTTCTTCCCTCCCATCACCAGAAACATTTGGTGGGGTTAGGGGTCCTGTAAAAGCAGCAATAGAAATTAAGCATAAAGCATCAACCTCAGAGCAGCTGAATGGCCCTATTATTAGCAGTGGGTGTTTTGGTCTGGCCCTTAAGCCTTAGGAAGCAAAGTAGAGGGGGACCGTAATTGAACTCAGGCCCTTCCACATCAGCAGTTCATTTTTGAGGCTTCCTCAGCTGGTTGGCTCCCACAGAACCCAAGGCAGGTGAAAAGGTCTCAGATGAAATTTGACATAAGCACCTGTCACTGAAGGGCACCACTCAGACACAGGTGTTCCATTTTGCCTGAATAGTCCGACAGCCAAGACTCTAACCTAGTTCCTGTGGAGTTAATTCGTTAACTTACAGCTGTTCGGAGGGGCAAGCAGTGCAGACCACTTGTAATCCTGCCCAGGACTAGCTTTCTTTCATCCATCTTTGGGAAAGATGGGAATCACTTTAAAGAGGTGTACATAATTTATGCAGGCAAGTCTAATGCCAATGTCATTGGTTTTGTGAGATATATATATATATATGTATATGCTTTTACATATATACATATGTGTATTTTCAAGTATATGTGTATATACTTGTTTATGTGTATATACACATTTGCACTTGAAAATGAAGATTTAATACTTTACTGTTTTTTAAGTGGGGGGTTTGGGAAGGAAGGAATATATATATAAGAACTTAACCTAGGTTTTAAGTTTTAGGGTGGGAAAAGAGATGTCCATTAGGTTTGACGTTCAGTGTACTTCAAACTTGAGAGTTCCACCAGGATGGTGTTTACATTATCCACTTGGAGCTCCCCAAGACTATAGCTTCAAGGGTTGGTCTGACAGAAAAGATAAACATTGCTCTTGAAAATGTTATACAGTTTATACAATTGCTTTGATAACTTTTGTGTTTGAATCTGTGCTTCTGTTTTTGGGCTTTGTTACTCAAATACTGTTTAAGTTAGTGATTCTGTAAGAGCAAAGAAATGAATTTGTTGAGGAAATGCAAGCATGTGATAGAGGATTAGTCTTGAAGACCTTAAAAGCCGTTACAACTCCCTTCTCCAGTGAAATGTGATCCTTTTTTCTTTAAAAAGCAACCAAAAGAGCGCTTGGGAAATCTCCGTATGCAAAACAAATGCATTTTTGTCCTTGACTTCTCATTTTGACTTTCTTTGACTCAAATCAGTTTGATAGGGTGATTAATCTGTTTAAACTTCCAAGAAAATATTTTTAGAAAATTACATTACCTGTTTAAAATAAGATGTTAGAAATCCTATCCCATCAAGTAATTTCAAGAAATTCTTTCTGATATATATTGGCAGCTACAGTTCTCACACCCATCCCAAACGGAAGAACTGCTTTGAACAGATGAATTGAAAATTCTGATTGATTCTAAATTTGATTTAATGACAACATATCATAATTTCATAAAACTAAGGCCTATTTAGATGGAACTTTGCGTGTGTATGGCATGTGTTCTTGAAATGATGTTTCTTTTAGTAGCCAAAAGTATTGTACATAGAAATAGAAATGTTCTTTCAAACAAGTGTGTCAACCAACAATGATCAGATTAGCATGTGTGTGCTCAGTGGGCTGGCCTTGGTCCTCAGGGACAGTGCTGGACTCCAGTGGTCTACCTAACTACTAGTCTCTTGCCTGGGGGCATCTGGGACCACTACTGGTTTTAGTGACACATAATGTTACATCAAGGTTATGCTTCATTACTTGCTGGATTTTCCTACTAATTGTAGCATTTCAATTAGATCCAACCTCTTAATGAAATTATGCAGAAATGGACAATATCTTTTATTGATCTGTTCCTTTGGAAACTGTCATGCACTATAAATTGTGTACAGTTAAAAAATATATATTCTTACATGAGTAAAAAGCACCCTCTCCAGCAATTGTATATCATTGGAATTTGAAGAGAATTCCCAAATAACCCATTGCTGCTGCTGCTGTTTTTGATCTGTGTGGGGTTTTTTTTTTTTGTTGTGTTCTGTTTGTTTTTGTGTGGTAAGTTGATATTTCAAGAAAAAAAGAGAAAAAACACGACTACTGTTTACAGACTGAAAAATTGCTTTTTATACTACTGAGATCCTAAGTTAAGACTCTCCAAAGCAAACATTTGGTTTAAATCATTTATCTGATGTGGATAAAAGGTAGATGAATTTTTAGTGTTCTCCACATAATGGAAAATGTACAATGCTTAGTGTTGCCCATTAATTTTGTGTATTTTCATACTTTTAATTGTTCAAAATTGCATTATATTTTGCAATCACTATGTTCAGTCTGGATTTGTCTTTCATTTAAACTTTTAATATAAAAGGAGTTTCAATGTCTATGGCCTTGTTATTGAAACTCTTCCTACTTGATGTTATTTATTAATGTGGGAAGTATATATTCTTCCTTCTTTAGGATTAAGTGGAGCATAGGAAATATGCTTTAAACTGGATGGGTTTATATAAACACTTCCATTTTAATTTGGCTTCTCTGCCTGGTTCATTTGTGTTCGGATTCCTAGAAGCCACAAACTTTTAAATGTTGTATTTTGTCTCAATTTTGTAGTATTCCTCAGGAAAATTGTATTAGTGAGTTAAAATTTTTACTCCAAGGCCACTAGTCTAGAAGTTTAAAGGTACCTTGCATGCTAGCATTCACGAATTCAACATACACATATTGAGCACTTATTTACTATGTGCCAGATTCCATTTTAGGCTCTTCTGATAGAACGGTAAACAAGATCCCCTATCCTAGTAGTGGCTGAGGTAGGGTTAGGGACAATACAAATTAATATTAGTTGTAATTAAGACCTGTTTAATAAAGTTAAGTCAGGGTATGTGATAGACTGAGTCATGAGACGACCTCTTGGAGGTGCCTGCCATCTGACCTCAGTGATGGAGTCAACCATGGAAAAGGTACGCAAGTACAGAAGCCCCAAGGCAGGGAATTGCAGAGCACATTCCAGTGATGACGAAGAGGCTCTAGTGGCTGGGACTCAATGAAAGGAGTAGAAAGGGGGTAGGGATTAAGGGGGAAGGTGGAGTGGGGATGGGGATCAGAGCAACTGGGACTCTATAGCCAGTAAAAGCAATGAGATTTCTAAATGTAGTAGGAAGTTACTGGCATTTCGGACAGGGTGAGATGAAAAGTTTATTTGGACACACAACACGGAAAAGGAGCTGTTTGTCCACTCCTAGTTTCCTTTCCATCTTGTATTAAATGCCCTTAGTTGAGCTCTGAAGGTCAGTTTTTGCCTGCTGCTTTGGTTATGAATTAACTCCATTCCAATGTTCTTTTTCCCTGTAACAAAAGAAGGGTACTCGGATATACCTCACTGCCACCTTTAAATTTTCGCCAACAGGTGGGCTCAGGTTTACCCTTTTTTCATGTTTTTAGAAGTCACTGCTTTGATGCAGACATTTATTTCATAGTAACAAGTGGAAGGTAGGCAACTGTGAGCCAAATACTTAAAAAGTCTTTACTGGGTATGGGTAAAATTGTAACATTTCCATAATATCTCGCCTGGCTTTAGTATATCTGCATATCAGTAGGCATTCAGAGGTGGAAAGTATGGCTTTAATGTATTTGCATCATTCCTCAGGGATGGAGAGTTCACCTCCATATCAATGGGTAATTACCTGAGCAATGGAGGGCTTCCCTGTACCTGAGAGATGAGAGGGAGGGCCACTTTGCTTCTGCTGGAGCAGGAAAGAGAAGGCCCCGGACTGGAGTTTGTAAGCAATAAACAGGTTTTTAAACTTTATTTCTCCCTTTGACTGAGTGGTTTAGGATTTCAAGAGGTATTTTGCCCTGGGATTTTCTTTCCCCGGACTTACACTGGGGAACCTACAGTTTATGCTTGAGGAGAGCTTTTTGCAACCTCCACCTTCCATATATCCCAGTAAAAGTAGGTCCAGGAAAATGTGCTACTTAATATATGAGAAAAGTAGTTCTTGCAGATAAGGCTACTATCTAAGGCCACCCAGAGGGATCAGGGTTGGATAAGATTAAGTATTGATGAAATGAGATAAAATCCAGGACCAATTCTCACCTCCCCACCCTAAACACCATCTCATTCTTAGTCTTGATGGCCACATCCGAAGCCCCAGATTCTATCTTGGTATTCTAGTGAACAGTAAAGCTCTCCTGTTGCACTTCCAATGTTATTTTGTGCCACCAATTACCAAGGACTATTTAAATTATTTTTGGCACTATTTAAAGATACCTTGCAAGTTCCTTAGAACAGGATTCAGGTTGGATCCAGCAGCTCTTTTGCTTCAGGTTACCTGGAAATTCCCTTAAAATTGTATATACTTATTTGATACTGGGAAGCCAAGTCCATAGTCTTTATTATAGTATGATTAGCAGCATTTGAGCTACATTATTTAATTAGATGCAAAGAACTTGGGGGAAGGAATCCATTTGACACAAGCATCAGGTAAGATTGAATATTCAGAAACAGGGCCCATCTTTAAGTGAAAACTGGTACGAAGAGCCTCTGCCTCTGAGGCCATCATTCCTCCACTTAAGACCCTAGGTTTATAAATAATGATACCCAGCCTAGACCTGTACAATGAAGCACCCATGTATGTACTGCCACCGTTCATTCCTCTCAATTGAGAATCAAGATGACATTACATTCAAGGACTGTGATCTTTTACAGAATTCTTCCCCTACCTGCCATTTGTCTTACTCAAATTTCTGTAAGACAGTGAATACTCAGTTCTTTTGGAGTGATCCTGTTTGAGAAAGTTGAGAAAAAACTAGAAAGCCAGCTAAACCAAGTTTACCAGTGAGAAGCATCCATTAAGATATCTTCCAAAATTTTCAATTAGAATTGAACTAATGAGTAGGGGTAATCTGAAATTGTTGGGCCAAATATATATCATATTCCTCAAATGTTGAAAGTACCTGTCCTGGGCTATGGGCAGGCATTTAGGTTTCAACATCTTTTACCTTGTTGGTTTGACTTGTGAGCCTATGGTTCCACAACTGTTTTCGTTCCATCCAATTCAGCACATGAATTTTCCTGCATCTTTTGTTTGCAATAACCGAAAACACCCGTGTGACTGAAATGGAGGAACATAAACAATGTAAGGCCTTACTTGCCATCTCTTCACATTTCTTTGTGTGGGTGCAATTAGACATTTCTGGAGCTGCAGTTTGATATTTTCAAATAATTAAATATAAAAATGGGGATGTTATGAAGCTTTACCATTGCAGATAATTGCAATGTAAGTCAGGAAAGTAAGAAAGGAAGGCCTTGTCCTAGGACCAGTTTCCAGTGTTACCAGGATAGTAGTCTGTTACCCTGGTACAGTGGAGTCTATACCAGTTTAGGTTAAACAGATACAAAGGAGATTTCAGGTCATAGGCCAAAGTATAATTTGTAAAAGAAAACTAAATGGCTTCAGGTCCACTTAACCAAAACATGGTAACTTTAATTGGATCAGATTTACACCTGCCAAGGACCTGGGCTGTAGACTCTTTATAGCACCAAATTTCACAAACCATCTGACTAAGTGTTCCAGCTATATCTGGACTGGCCACAGAGACGTCCCAAGCATGGTCACATTGTATCAATGTCCAGGCCTGCTCAGATAACTGGTATAGTGCCACTTTTTCCACTGCTCCCTTACATCCCAGTGGGGTCTCACAGCCAGCAGGTAATTCTGTCCCCACCCTCAAACCCTGGAAAACCCTGGAGTGCCTTTTTATAGCTCCTCCTTCTCAGCCCCCTTCTTCTGGAAGGCAGTCAAGATGTTTAAGCTCTTCTGGAGCTCTTCCTTCTTCCCATCACTCATCTTGTTCTTCTCTATCAGCTTGGTGATCCGGTTCATCTCTGATGCTGGAAAGTCCTCACCTTGGTCTAAGATCTTCCCCATGATCTTCAGGTATTGTTCAGCCCACTTCTTCTCAGTCTCCTTCACACTTGCAAGGCTGTCCTGCCCCTTCTTCAAGAGGGCCTGGCGGGCCTCCACACCAGAGGCCCTGATGAACTCCCCAGCCAGAGCGTCATATGCAGGCAGGCAACCTGGCATACCTAGGTAGACCCCATGCCCCTTCAGCCAGCGCTGGATGGCTCCAACCTTAACTGCCCCATTATACAGGATTGGGTTCTCAAAGTCCCCATCCTGGAAGAGGTAGAAGACTGGGTAGTTCTCTTTGTCCAGCTTGTATTTCTCACTCAGCTCCAAATTCAGCTTGTCACCATAATCTGTGAACAGAAACCAGATATGAGGAGCAAGACCATGAGGAATGCCAGGCAGGAGATTGCTATGAAAGCCATGTGGGATGACAGGAAGAATCTTCTTCACTGTGTCTCTACTCCTCCTCTGCTACTTCCTAGCCATATGGCATTAGTCAAGTCATTTAACCTCTCTGAACTTCATTTTCATCTGAAAAATGGGAATTCCTTTAAGTATTTACTATATGCCCACTGTGTGCTAGGTACTGTTCTAAGTGCTGGGGATCTGCTTAAGAGTATCATACAAGCTCTCTGAACTCAGGGAGCTTATATTCTTCTGAGGGTGAGAAGAGAGAATAAACAAAGGAACATGAGTGATTAGTGCCACAGTGAAAGTAAACAGGATGAGGTGACAGTGGCTAGGTAAGAAGGCCACTTCAGGTGGTCATGGAAGGCTTCCCCCTGGAGATGACATGAGCTGAGGGACCTGAATATCAAGGAAACAGACATGTTAAGACCTGGGAAGAATGTCTCCCAGTAGAAAGGACTGCAGGTGCACAAGTTCTGAGACAGGCAGGAGCAGCAGCATTTAAGGATTCCAAGGCCAATCTGGTTGTGCTTAGTGAGAATGGAGAATGTGTGGTAGGTGATGAATACAGTCCCTACCACACGAGGGCTGCTGGAGGGCCCAATGATGGGACAGGTACCCTTAGCCTGGCAGAGTGAAGTACTTAACATGTGGGGCCTGTCAGCATGTGCCATGTCCTTCCTAACAGGTAGTAGCAGTCCCAAGGGACTGCTGGGTTCTTACACCTTGCAAAGAAAAAATGGTCAAAGAAAAAATAGTACAGGAAGGATGGGGCTCTAATCCTGGTTCTGCCACTCTAATCTCTTCATCTTGAGCAAGTTACTCTAAAAATCCACTTATCTGAAAAATGGGGGTCATAGTACTTCCTTCATAGAGCTGTCACAAGGATGAGAGATCTGTGAGAACACTGGGCACAGTGATCTGACATCACAAGAGACATTTTCTAAGTGTCAGCTATTATTATCTTTATTATTATGATGCTAAAAGTCCCAAGGGAGTGGACTTGCAGTTGAGTCAGAACCAACCCACTGCTCTCTCTACCCAGGACCAACTCTCCAGGTTACTAAAATCCACTTATTTGAAATTTGAGACATTTCTAAGTGCATTTTCTAAATGCAAGTCTACTCCCTTGGGAATCAACGCATCCCAGCTAGTAGGGAGTTGAGATGAAAGAGCCCATTGCACTTGGGAATAAATTAGGTGAGTTCTGGACGAGCCATTTCCTACCCCACAGCCTCAATCAAGTCATTTAGGCTCCTTGACCTTCAGTTTTCCTCAAACATAAAATGGAGATAATGTGTCTTACTTCTTGGGTGTGGTTCAAGAGAAGATGAAGAAAGCAGTGTATGTGCACCTCTGTATAGACTGTAAGCCACTAGCTGTTGGCAACTATTATTAAAGCTATCACTGTGGTCTAGAGCTGCCCCTAGCTTAGTGCCAACTCTGGTGAATTTGAGTTAAAGCCAAAACTCAGTATTTCAGTGCAGAAGAACTGAAATGAAGATGGAAGAACTATGTTGTCTCCTAGGAGGCATGGCACCCCCTCCGACCATAGTCCCCAGCAAGCAGAGCTCCAGATTCTCAGTTAAAGGTCAGTGGAGGGTGAAGGATGGATTTCCTCCCCTCAGGCCCCTGCAAGGCTGAGGTGAGGTTCTGTGGTCACAGAATCTGCTTACACTAAGCTTGCCATGGGTACCAGATTCCTTGAGAGGCCAGGAATTTACACATCTCGTGTGTGGTTAAGACAGAAAAGCACTTGGGTATCCTCCTCGGAGTAGAAAAATAACTCTTAGCTTCCTCCCCCACTGCCCTCCCCATCATCCTGGGCTTGTCCATACCTGAGATCCCCACCTCTGCCACCAAGAGATCATCACTGGAGGCCGAGTTTTCAGCCAGACGCTTGAACTCATCCTGCTTCTCACCGTAGGGGTACTGGGTGTCGAACTTCACCAAGACGAACTTGCTTTTGGGAATGACCTGAGGGTGTACAGAGCTGAGCAAGCAGGGGATTCCAGGGACCTTTAGGGTTACTTCCCTTTCCCAAGGGACCCCTGTTTAGGAAATAGGGTGGGAACCAAGCCCACAGAGAAACAGGCTCTCACATCCTAATATTCACTCATTCACTAACCCATTGATTCATTTAACGTTTTAGTGGTATGTGCTGGGTACCCCGTTGTTTCACACTAATTCAGAGACATGTACAACCTGGCCTAGAATAAACAAAGCTGTAGATGTACTAAGGCCTTCTCCTCCAGCGGCCCTTTTGGTAGGGCTAAGGAGACTCTTAGCACACATTACATTGGCCCCTGCCAAGCCCATCATACCAGGGGGCTTTTCTCAGTAAACACTGACCCAGAAATCTGACAAAAACCAACCACCTTGGTGATGGGGGGAGTAATGTTCCTCATGTAATTGTAGATTAATGATACAAAAACAAAAACAAAAAAACCACCAACCATCTACAAAGGAGTTGGCACTAAGGAGGATGCTTTGAGTAGGGAGCCCATAGTTTGTACTCCACAATTTCAGGACTCATAGGAAATTGCTGAGAGGCTAGACTTGGGACAATGTTCCCTCTCTAGATCATAGTCCCCTTTGGCTAAATCTCTAGATCCTAAACTGTCAGGGCCAAGACTTTTGTTTTCATTGTGGTAAAATTCATATCACATAAAATTGACCATTTTAGGCATTTTAAAATGGACAATTCAGTGGGATTTAGTACATTAACAATGTTGAACAACTGTCACAATATCTAGTTCAAGGACATTTTCATCACTAGAAAAGGAACCAAGTACCCACTAAGCAATCACTCCTCATCCGTTTTTCCCCCCAGCTCCTGACAACCACAAATCTGCTTTCTGTTTTTATGATTTGTCTACTTGGATGGAATCGTATAAGGTGTCCTTTAGTGACCAGCTTCTTTAACTTAGCATCATGTTTTCAAGGTTCACCCCTGTGGTAGCATGCATTGCTATTTTGTTCCTTTTTGTAGCCAAATAAATATTCCATTGTATTGATACACCCCATTTGGTGTGTCCATTTTCTGCTGATAGACAACTGGGCTGTTTCCACCTTTTGGGTATTTGTGAATAGTGCCACTATGAACATTCACATACAAGTTTTTGTTTGAACACCTGTCTTAATTTCTTTTGGGTATATACCTAGGAGTAGAACTGTGGGGTCAGATGATCATTCTATATTTAACTTACTCTTATGTTTAAAGGGCTTCCCTTTGATGGTTTCTTCCAATGCACAGATTTGATCTAACAAACTGCCTTTGGTCAGTAATGCTGCCTTCCTTTCCTCCAACTTTCTTTTTCCTAATCAAAGTGATCACTTTCAGTTTTCATCACAGGCAATTGCTATCACAATTAAGTCAAGCTGACATCATTCCAGTTTTTGTTAGTCCTTGTTCCTTATTGTGTGTTGATGTCCACTTGGTTTTAGGTTTAAAATATTTCACTCTGGAGGCACAAGGAAGACGGAAAAGCCATCAGAGTGGGTAATCTTTCAGTGGTCACTGACCTCAAAAAGTCTGAGCTCTTGAGGGCCTAAAAGCAGGGAAGACTTAAAATATAAATCAGATCACATTCCTCTGGCCCAATTGTCCTTATTTCAGTTTAACATACCAAACCGATTCCCATTTAGGGCCTTTTCATTCACTGTCTCTGCTGGCTGGAATGCCCTTTCCCCAGTTCTTCCCATGGTTGTCTTTTTATTATTCAAAACTCAGTTCCAATGCTCCACCCTAATGGAGAGGCCTCCTATACTCACACCATCTACAACTGCTTCATTTCCATCATACTCTATCATGATACGCTGTTCTTCTTTCTTCACTGCACTGATACCTCTGAAATCTTTATTTGCTTGTTTGTTGTCTGTTCTCTCCACTAGAATGTGTATTTAGGAGAATAAGGACCTTGTCTGACCTGTTTTCTGCTCTATCCTTGGTGCCCAACACACTTGGGATGTAGCAAATGTTCTGAAAATATCTGATAAATGAACAAAACTAGGGCAGGCTTTGGTAGAACATGCTAAATTGTCCAGGGGGAAATTTTCTTTTAAAGCACAGCATAGGACCCCTACCTTCAAGGGGCCTACATTCGTATTATGGAATATTAATAACCATATGGTGGTCTAACATTGAAATACAATTGAGAGGCCTCCACCTTTCACTTTTACCATTCTTAGCCATCAGCAGAATGGCTTTGAGGGAAAAACATTTGCACACTGAATTTTTTCTTGCTTTTTTACTCTGGACCTCTTAATAGCTTTAGAAATCTCTCTCCTTTCCTCATCCTTGAGTAATCAGCTCCACCATAAGCTGTATTTAGGCTATTTGTTTCTTCAACACACACATGAATTATTTATTCATTCATTCATTGAATAAGAGGTACTAAGAGCCCATATGTGCAAAGCACTGTTTTAAGTGAACACAGCAATAAAGTGACAAGGTCTCTTATTTCTATTGATGGTGAAGAGCAAGAAACAACAAAAAAGATACTGGAAACCACTGAAAGGTAAAGCATAGAACAAGATGTCAGGGCATGAGAACACTAGGAAGCTCCCCTTTTGTTCAATGGTGATCGATGATCAAAGAGAGGGAGATTTAGAAAGGGACTGGAGAAAACATTTGTTCGTTCACTCAACAAATTATTATTGAGCATCTTCTATGTGACAGGTAACCTGCTTGGTTGTGCAGATGACTAGTGAACAAAACACACAAGGTAGTTCTTAACAAGCATGTAAGATTCTAGTGTGGGAGATGATAAAATAGACAAGAGGAAAAAAAATCAGTGCTGAATGCACTACAGAGAAATCAAACCAGGTAATGGTACTGGCACTTTAGACTGGGGGAATCAAGGAGGTTAAATGAGGTAATATTTAACCTAAGTGTAATACTTAACCTATCCCTGAATGGTCAGACGCGACTAGCCTTTCAAAGATTGGTCAAAGAATGTTCTAGCCCCAAAGAACTGCCAGTGCAAAGGGCCCAAGGCAGTAATGACCTAAGAATATTCAAAGAAGAGAAGGCAGGTGTGGCTGGAGCAGAGGGAACAAATAGGAGAATGGTCAGGAGATGAGAGGAAAGGCAACTGAGTCAGATCCTGCAGGACTTAAGCTACTGTGTGGAGAATGAACGAAGAGGCTCCTAAGTGAGAAAGCAGGGAGAACAGTGAGGAGGCTACTGTAACGACAGCAGCAGATGGAGCGGCACCATCTGATGAGGAAATACTGTTAACCTTACCGTGCAGTTTCCCGCTAAATCACATTGGGTTTGTGATAGACCGCGACTAGGTTGGGGGGCAGGGGTGTTGCTTTGCCAATAAAAGCCCCCAAAAGCATAGGGTGCTGTGGGGTGTGTCTGAAGCCATACCTACATTTTTACGTTCTTGAACCTTTGCCTTGAATGAGCCACAGGTGTCAAATCCAGGACACGAAACTCTTTTGCAAAGAGAAGAGTTCAACCACTTGAGACAGATTTAGAGCTCCACTTCTTGGTTTCACTTCCCCGTAATGAGTACAAATTAAGAAAATAAAATGACTGGTTCTCTCTCAACACTTAGCTTGCCCATCTCTTAGGCAAAGTCAAAGCCACCACTGTGTGTAGACCGGTGCAAGAGGGGGTTAGGACTGCATTCAGCCTTCAACATTTCCAACGTCCATTTGCCCAAATTCTGTAAATATGGAGGGGGGTGGATAGTGACGAATCCTTCCAGGCCTTGACCGATTTATTCATTTTGTCCTGAGGTCCAAGATATTCCCTACAAGGTGTCTGTACTGAAGCTTATTCTTAACGCTCGTACTTTTTCAAGGAAACGCAGAATATCTGAACATTGTTTGCATATTGCAAAGAAGACTGTAATCCACTCCAACTGAAGAGGGGAGCAGAAACGAATGCCCACATGCCGGGTTTCCACCCCCCAAACCCGACCTTCCCCAGCTCTACCACCGCCGGGAACCAGGCGGCGTCCGCCTCGCACCACCCTCCGGGTCTCCCACTTGGAATTCGAGGATTGGATCTCGTCCGGCACCGCCCTCCCGCCATGGGCGAGGGGAGGGGCACGTGGTTTCCTCGGCTCTGTCTCTGCAGCTCTTGGGAAAGAAGAAGCAAGTACAAACACTGCAAAGGCAGGGGTGCGTGGGGACCCTGGGTCATGTACGCCCCCTGGTTGTGATACGGCCCCGGCCCAAGAGTCCACCAGCTTTATAGGGCGGCGGGGAGCCCGGGGCCGTCGCTACAGCCCACCCGCTGCCAGCGCTGTCCCCTGCTCCTCCACGGTGTGCGCTCCTCTGGGCGCTCTTGCTCCCCCTGCGCGATATGCCCCGCCCCCGTTACCTTGTAGAAAGTGACTGTATCCAGGGGAAGGGCGCCCTTGGTGTGCAGGCCGCTGCCGCCATGCGGAGCGGAGAGGAGCAGGAGGAACAGAAGGGGGAAGAGAAGGGAGAGAGAAGCGGCGCGGGGTACGGCAGCAGCCATAACGCCGGATTCTAGAAGCACACACTGGAAGGGGTGTAGCGGAGAGAGCGCGGAGTCCGGAGTCACGTGACAGGTATCCGCCCACCCTCGGGTGCGCGCACATGTACAGGCCCGGGAGGCAGCTGGCAACGCGAGAGGAAAGAGGCCACGTGAGGGGCGGGGAACTGGGGCTGCCGTGCGCGTGCGCCGCCTCACGCCGAGAGGGTGGGACTGCGTCGGGTGAGGCTTGGATAAAAAAAAACAGAAAGGGGAAAAAAAAAAAGAGTCCGAGAGCGAGAGAGAGAGAGAGAGAGAGAGAGAGAGAGAGAGAGAGAGAGAGAGAGAGAGAGAGAGCGAGAGAGAGCGCGCGCGAGAGCGAGCGAGAGGAGAGAGCGAGCGAGAGGAGAGAGCGAGCGACTGCCGCGCGCGCGCACTAGGCGAGCTCTCCGCCGGCCCGCCCCCTTCCCGTCCTCCGTGTGAGGAGAGGCCCGGAGAGCGTGCCAGGCGTCTCGGCAGCTACTCGTTGGCTGCCTTTCCACTTCGACGATGACGAAGCCGGACACCATGTCTTCCTGCCTTCGGTCCGTCAGGCAGTGGGTTGGGACCCGCTACAGTTCTCGGTTAGTCCCAGTCAGTCTGACTGTGGTACTCCTCTCCCTTAGTCGGCCCAGAGTTGCCCGCGGTCAGCCGACTCCGCTGCCTCTTTTAGGACACGAGTTCGTAAGCCGGGGGGGCTGTGGCCTGCGTGGCCGTCAGGCCTACTCTGTGCCGAGGGCCTCACTTGCCAGGCTTGTGTAAAAACAGACTCTACCGAGAGCTGAGTGCTTGCCCAGCTATGTGGTAGGCCCCAGGAATATGAAAAAAAAGAAATCCTAGTGCAGTTGAACCTTGAACAATTGGGGTTAGAGGACGTGGACCCCCCATGCAGTGAAAAATCCGGGTATAACTTTTGACGCCCCAGAACTTAACTACAAATGGTCTGCTGTTTACCGGAAGCCTCTCTGGTCACAAAGAGTGGATGGACACGTATTTGATATGTTAACATGTGTTGTATACTCTGTTCTTAAAACAATGAAGTAAGCTAGAGGAAAGAAGTGTCTTTAAAGAAAATCATAAGAGAAAATACATTTACAGTACCGAACAGTATTTATTGGGGAAAAAAAGTCTCCTTATGAGTGGACATGCACCGTTCAAACACATGTTGTTCAGGGTTCAGCTGTTGAACAGGTATTTGTTCAGAGCACAGAATATACTAAATCCTGGTTTCACCTGTGGGAATACAGAATAGAGACAGGAGGCAGAGCTCTGTACTGAAGGAACTCACAACGCTGGGGAAGGAGGACGCAAAGGCATAGTAATATAACCACTACAGTATTGTGAAAATACAAATAGAGATTCAGTCAGTCCTCCTCAGGCCTGTAAGGGAAAGTCACAGACAAGAGATGACTTTTTAAAAAATTAAACATATCATTGATATTCAATCTTATGAAAGTTTCACATGAACAACATTGTGGTTTCAACCTTCACCCATATTATCAAGTCCTCCCCACCCCACCCCATTGCAGTCACTGTCTATCACCATAGTAAGATGCTATAGAATTATTACTTGTCTTCTACAGAAGATGACTTTTGAGCTGGGTTTTGAGAGGAGGGGGAGGCACTTACAAGACAAACACCAAAGGGTATCTCTAGTAAGGGGAAAAGCAAGATGAATCTGTGAAGGAACACGGGGGGGCACATTGTAAAGGGTCTCATCAAACTGAAGGGTTGAAGCCACCAGAGGTTTTAACCTGTAGAGTAATTTGAAATTTCCTGTCACTAAGGAATGAAGGGATTGGATTGAAAGGGAGAAGGTTGAAGCCAGGGAGTCCAGTTAGGGGTCAATAGCAATAGTCTGGGTAGGAGAATTTAAGGTCCTGCAAAGAGGACATAATAGTTGGGATGCAAAGGTAAGGATAGCATTGAGAAACTTTTGTAGAGCAGCATTCACAAGACTTTAACAAATGAACATGAGGGTAAGAGAATACATTATGTAATGCATTATAAGTGGCTTAGCAACAATTAACCATTTTATGTGTCCAATAAGTGTGTGTGTGTGTGTGTGTGTGTGTGTGTGTGTGTGTGTGTGTGTGTTGGGGGGAGGTCTGGAAAACTTTCTGAGTTTTCCCTAGTAAGTTATTAAATAAGCTACATGGACAAGTGACAGAGGAGGGAAAAATTACTATGCATTATGGTGGTTAAAGAAGGCTTCACAGAGGAGGTAGAAATGGAATTAAGTCTTGGCAGAAAGAATAGTTAGGTAAAGAACAAGTGAGAAAAAGGAAAAATGGGACTCAACATAATGCATTGGGGAATGAGCAGCTTGGCTCGAGGAAGTTCTCAAAAAACAGTGGTTAGTAAGACAGTTTTAAGCCCAGGTAAGGGAAAGTCTTGAATATCAAACTAAGAATTTTCTGTTTTGTCCTATAGCTAATAAGGAGCTATTAAGAGTCTTTAGAGCCCTTTATAAGACACTGAGACTAAACTATTCACTTCTTTTCGCTTTTGAGTGTATAATGCTTTGGGTACACCTGCTTAGTATGATCAGTTGGGAATGAGTTTGTAGTCATGGTTAGCACAGAAGTAGGTTTTGAAAAAGTGAAGGAAGTGGATTGGTAGGAGAGGGAAGGGAAATACTGGTAATTTTGCTATGAATTACAAAAGTAAGTAGTTGTCTCAGTGCTTCCTTTTAATAGTGCCCTGGTCCCAGTCAGTTACTCATGATATGATTAGGTTCATGGCCTCGGGACCCTGACAATAAACTACACAAATAAGTCAGGTATAATTCTCCATATTTAGGAAATCATAAATGCCACAGTTGACACTGATATGGAAAATGAAATAACCCTGGGTATGTGTGGTGGTGGGGAAGAGGAGGGGAGGCATGTTAAATAGGTGTGCACATGACTCAGTGTAGCAGCTGGAGTAAGGAGAGGGAAAAGTAGAGTGCTCTGCAAAGGCAACTCATATAAACTATCCAGTCTTTTCTGTAACATTGTAAAGCCAGTGAGCCTGCAGTTTCTGAACTCTTTGCTATTGTGTACAGAGGTCATGTTCCTGCTTCAAGGACTTTGTACTGGCTTTCTCCCTCTAGAACTTTTCTTCAAGTTGTTCACATGGCTAGCTCCTTCACTTCCCTCAAATCTGCTCAAATGTCAACTTCCTAAGATCTACCCTGGCCATCCTTTAAAAATTTTTCCTCGCTGATACCTCCCTGCTTTCCATCTCCCTTCTCTCTGTTAATTTTTCTGCATAGCACTTTTCAACTTGTTAACACACTATATAATTTTCTTATTTTCTGTTTCCCATGAAACTGGGTTTGTTACTGTTTTTTTGTCTGTTTGGTTCATTACTATATCCCCATGTCTGGCATGTGGTAGGTGCTCAGTACATACATGTTCAGTGAATAAATGAATCAAGTCAGTGAGAGTGGGACTGTGCAGTAGCTGTCTTTCAAAATCCCATCGACCCTTTCTACACTCCCTCCTTGACCACATACAGTTCTTCACAGATATCTCATCCTATAGAGCTAATTGTTTCCCCCCTGCAAGGTTTTGTTGATGTTAATACTGTATCTTTTGATATAGATGTGTTAACACTTAAAGCAGATTTCAACTATTAAAGATTGCTATGAAAGGAAGATTTATTCCACAGTATGATTTTTTCCAAGCCCTATTCTCCTTTAAGGATTGCTTGAACGATTCTTTCAATGACTGCTCCCTGAACATATTTTCACCACACACTCTTCTGGGGGTAAGGGTTACTTACACAGGTGAACAAAATAGATGTGCTCCTTGCAACCCTAGTTGGGGAGACCAACATTAAATACTTAGATAAATAAATATATAACTGAAAATTGTGTTTATATCCAAGAATGAAAAGTTGAGCGCCTATAAAAGAATATGATGGGGGAGATCAGCTTTAGATTGGAGTTCATGGAAAACCTCTACAAACAAGTATATTTAAGCTGACATAAGACCTAAAGGATAAGTAAGATTTAGCTCTCAAGGAACTTAATACTTATGTGATGAGACAGACATTAAGTAATTATATAAATATAAAATCACAGATTCTTAGGTGTTAGGAAACATTTTAGGAAAAGAAAAGAGCATGTGCAAAAGGTTCTAGGGTGAGAAAGAACTTGAAATATATTTGAACTAAAATAATTCCATTCTGGAATCTGTCCTTTAGTAACAAAATCATCAGCACAGAAAGATGTTATATGTGCAGGGATGTAAGGATATTTACTGCAGCACTGTTTGTAGAAGCAAAAAATGAAAACTAAGGGGAAAAAACAACCTATGTGTCCATCATAAGAGGAATTGTTGGACAATTGATCTTATATGTAATATTATACAATAGTCAAAATGGGCTAGAACTATTTTTGTTAAAGTGGAGATACCATGAAATAATACGTGAGAAAACAATGTACATAAATATGTGATCCCATTTTTAAAAACTTAGACCACCACCGCCACAACTCCCATTTATGTATGTATGTATTTCAGTATATTTTAATGAGCAAAGAGAAAGATGTGGAGAAACATACCAGGTTTTTAGCATTGTTTTAAATCCAAAGGAGTGGAGAGTAAGAAAATAAGACTCTTAACAAAAGGAAAAAAATAATGGAAATAATGAATTTTTTAGCAAAAATGTAGAATATAAAATACTAGCTTTAGAATTACTAAATATATATAAAAATTGAACATGCATAGGGACAAGGACTTAAAGTTTAACATCAATACATAAATACCATTTTATCTAGATGATACTGCAGGAAACTTTCTTTTGGATTTCTGCTTTTTTTAGTGTTGTTTTTTCAATAATGTAACATTTAAAAACTCAGAGAAATTGTAATATTCAGGATCAAATCATTTCAGCAGAGATGTTTTTCTTCTTTTGTCAAACTTTCAATTCATGTACAAAGAAAAGCGAGTGCTTTTTGAAAGTCTTAAAGAGACAGGGACGCCACAGCTGGATGGAAGCGTCCTGGGATACATAGCCCAGCAACTGGGAATCCCAGGGAACTCTGGGCACCCTAACCCCCTGGGCAGCAGCGCGGTTTGGAGGCCCCTCACAGAGATAAACAGCCTCCCGGCCGTTTCCCCTCCGACGCGGCTCTGCCATATCGGAGCAGAAGCCCAAGGCAGGCAACGCTCACAGCAACCACGGAGCTAAACTCCATAGAAGCCGGGCAAGAATCAGAAGCCCTGTCTGCATGCAGCTGCCCAGCACAAGCAGCTAGAGGTCGCTGTTCTCCCAGGAGAGGAAGGCCACAAACCAACAAGAAAGGATGTTCTCTCAGCTCTCACTTGCACCAGCTCCGCAAACTATATCGCCATGAAAAGGCAGAAGAATTTGATACAGACCAAAATCACAACCCCTAAGAAGGAGATAGACCTAACCAGTCTTCCTGAAAAAGAATTCAAAATAAAGGTCATAACCATGCTGACGGAGCTGCAGAGAAATATACAAGAGCTAAGGGATGACGTTCGGAGGGAGATTACAGGAATGAAACAATCTCTGGAAAGATTTATAAGCAGAATGGATAAGATGCAAGAGGCCATTGATGGAATAGAAACCAGAGAACAGGAACACACACAACCTGATGCAGAGAGAGATAGAAGGATCTCCAGGAATGAAACTATATTGAGAGATCTGTGTGACCAATCCAAAAGGAACAATATCTGCATTATAGGGGTACCAAAAGAAGAAGAGAGAGAAAAAGGGATAGAAAGTATCTTTGAAGAAATAATTGTTGAGAACTTCCCCAAATGGGGTAGGAAATAGTTGCTCAGACTACAGAAGCACAGAGAACTCCCAACAGAAGTGACCCAAAGAGGACAACACGAAGACAAATAATAATTAAAATGGCAAAGATCAAGGACAAGGACAGAGTATTAAAGGCAGCCAGAGAGAAAAAAAAAGGTCACCTACAAAGGAAAACCCATCAGGCTATCTTCAGACTTCTCAACAGAAACCTTACAGGCCAGAAGAGAATGGCATGATATATTTAATGCAGTGAAACAGAAGGGCCTTGAACCAAGGATACTGTATCCATCACGATTATCATTTAAATATGAAGGAGGGATTAATTCCCAGACAAGCAAAAGTTGAGGGAATTTGCCTCCCACAAACCACCTCCACAGGGTATCTTAGAGAGACTGCTCTAGATGGGAGCACTCCTAAAAAGAGCACAGAACAAAACAGCCAACATATGAAGAGTGGAGGAGGAGAAATAAGAAGGGAGAGAAATAATCATCAGACTGTATTTATAATACCTCAGTAAGCAAGTTAAGTTAGACAGTAGGGTAGTAAAGAAGCTAACCTTGAACCTTTGGTAACCACGAATCTAAAGCCTGCAATGGCAATAAGTACATATCTTTTAATACTCACCCTAAATGTAAATGGACTGAATGCACCAATCAAAAGACACAGAGTAATAGAATGGATAAAAAAGCAAGATCCATCTATATGCTGCTTACAAGAGACTCACCTCAAACCCAAAGACATGCACAGATTAAAGGTCAAGGGATGGAAAAAGATATTTCATGCAAACAATAGGGAGAAAAAAGCAGGTGTTGCAATACTAGTATTAGACAAAATAGACTTCAAAACAAAGAAAGTAACAAGAGATAAAGAAGGACACTACATAATGATAAAGGGCTCAGTCGAACAAGAAGATATAACCACAATAAACATATATGCACCCAATACAGGAGCACCAATATATGGGAAACAAATGCTAACAGAATTAAAGGAGGAAATAGAATGCAATGCATTCATGTTGGGAGACTTTAACACACCACTCACTCCAAAGGACAGATCCACCAGACAGAAAATAAGTAAGGACACAGAGGCACTGAACAACACACTAGAACACATGGACCTAATAGACATCTATAGAAATCTACATCCAAAAGCAACAGGATACACATACTTCTCAAGTGCACATGGAACATTCTCCAGAATAGACCACATACTAGGCCACAAAAAGAGCCTCAGTAAATTCCAAAAAATCGAAATCCTACCAACCAACTTTTCAGACCACAAAGGTATAAAACTAGAAATAAACTGTACAAAGAAAGCAAAAAGGCTCACAAACACATGGAGGCTTAACAACATGCTCCTACATAATCAATGGATCAACAACCAAATTAAAATGGAGATCCAGCAATATATGGAAACAAATGACAACAACAACACAAAGCCCCAACTACTGTGGGACACAGTGAAAGCAGTCTTAAGAGGAAAATATATAGCAATCCAGGCATATTTAAAGAAGGAAAAACAATCCCAAATGAATAGTCTAATGTCACAATTATAAAAATTGGGAAAAGAAGAACAAATGAGGCCTAAGGGCAGCAGACAGCAATACATAATAAAGATCAGAAGAAATAAATAAAATTGAGAAGAATAAAACAATAGAAAAAATCGATGAAACCAAGAGCTGGTTCTTCAAGAAAATAAACAAAATAGATAAGCCTCTAGCCAGATTTATTAAGAGAAAAAGAGAGTCAACACACATCAACAGAAAGAGAAACAAGAAAGGAAAAATCACGATGGACACCACAGAAATACAAAGAATTATTAGAGAATACTATGAAAACCTATATGCTAACAAACTGGAAAACCCAGGAGAAATGGACAACTTCTTAGAAAAATACAACCTTCCAAGACTGACCAAGGAAGAAACACAAAAGTTAAACCAATTACGAGCAAAGAAATTGAAGCGGTAATAAAAAAACTACCCAAGAACAAAACCCTGGCGCCAGATGGATTTACCTCAGAATTTTATCAGACATACAGAGAAGACATAATACCCACTCTCCTTAAAGTTTTCCAAAAAATAGAAGAGGAGGGAATACTCCCAAACTCATTCTATCAAGCCAATATCACCCTAATACCAAAACCAGGCAGAGACCACACCAAAAAAGAAAACTATGGACCAATATTCCTGATGAACGTAGATGCAAAAATACTCAACAAAATATTAGCAAACCGAATTCAAAAATACATCAAAAGGATCATACACCATGACCAAGTGGGGTTCATCCCAGGGATGCAAGGATGGTACAACATTCAAAAATCCATCAACATCATCCACCACATCAACAAAAAGAAGGACAAAAACCACATGATCATCTCCATAGATGCTGAAAAAGCATTCGACAAAATTCAACATCCATTCATGATAAAAACTCTCAACAAAATGGACATAGAGGGCAAGTACCTCAACATAATAAAGGCCATATATGATAAACCCAAAGCTAACATCATACTGAACAGCAAGAAGCTGAAAACTTTTCCTCTGAGATCGGGAACAAGACAGGGATGACCACTCTCCCCACTGTTATTCAACATAGTACTGGAGGTCCTAGCCATGGCAATTAGACAAAACAAAGAAATACAAGGAATCCAGATTGGTAAAGAAGAAGTCAAACTGTCACTATTTGCAGATGACATGATATTGAACATAAAAAACCCTAAAGACTCCACTCCAAAACTACTAGAACTAATACCGGAATTCAGCAAAGTTGCAGGATACAAAATTAACACACAGAAATCTCTATACACTAACAATGAACTAATAGAGAAATCAGGAAAACAATTCCATTCACAATAGCATCAAAAAGAATAAAATACCTAGGAAGAAACCTAACCAAGGAAGTGAAAGACCTATACCCTGAAAACTACAAGATACTCTTTAGAGAAATTAAAGAGGACACTAACAAATGGAAACTCATCACATGCTCCTGGCTTGGAAGAATTAATATTGTTAAAATGGCCATCCTCCCCAAAACAATATACAGATTCGATGCAATCCCTATCAAATTACCAACAGCATTCTTCAATGAACTGGAACAAATAGTTCAAAAATTCATATGGAAACACCAAAGACAGAATAGCCAAAGCAATCCTGAGAAGGAAGAATAAAGTGGGGGGGATCTCACTCCCCAACTTCAAGCTCTACTACAAAGCCACAGTAATCAAGACAATTTGGTACTGGCACAAGAACAGAGCCACAGACCAGTGGAACAGAATAGAGACTCCAAACATTAACCCAAAGATATATGGCCAATTAATATATGATAAAGAAGCCATAGACTTACAATGGGGAAATGACAGTCTCTTCAACAGATGGTGCTGGCAAAACTGGACAGCTACATGTAAGAGAATGAAACTGGATCATTGCCTAACCCCATACAGAAAAGTAAATTTGAAATGGATCAAAGACCTGAATGTAAGTCATGAAACCATAAAACTCTTAGAAAACAACATAGGCAAAAATCTCTTGGACATAAACATGAGTGACTTCTTAATGAACATATCTCCCTGGGCAAGGGAAACAAAAGCAAAAATGAACAAATGGGACTGTATCAAGCTAGAAGGCTTCTGTACAGCCAAGGACAACATCAGTACAACAAAAAGGTATCCTACAGTATGGGAGAACATATTCATAAATGACAGATCTGATAAAAGGTTGACATCCAAAATATATAAAGAGCTCACACACCTCAACAAACAAAAAGCAAATAATCCAATTAAAAAATGGGCAGAGGAGCTGAATAGACAGTTCTCTAAAGAAGAAATTCAGATGGCCAACAGACACATGAAAAGATACTCCACATCACTTGTCATAAGAGAAATGCAAATTAAAACCACAATGAAGTACCACCTCACAGCAGTAAGGATCGCCATCATCTAAAAGACAAATAACAACAAATGTTGGAGATGTTGTGGAGAAAGGGGAACACTCCTATACTGCTGGTGGGAATGAAAATTAGTTCGACCATTGTGGAAAGTAGTATGGAGGTTCCTCAAAATAGAAATACCATTTGTCCCAGGAATTCCACTTCTAGGAATTTACCCTAAGAATGCAGCAGTCCAGTTTGAAAAAGACAGATGCACCCTTATGTTTATCGCAGCACTATTTACAATAGCCAAGAAATGGAAGCAACCTAAGTGTCCAGCAGTAGATGAATGGATAAAGAAGATGTAGTACATATACACAATGGAATATTATTCAGCCATAAGAAGAAAACAAATCCTACCATTTGCAACAACATGGATGGAGCTAGAGGGTATTATGCTCAGTGAAATAAGCCAAGTGGAGAAAGACAAGTACCAAATGATTTCACTCATATGTGGAGTATAAGAGCAAAGCAAAAACTGAAGGAACAAAACAGCAGCAGAATCATAGAACCCAAGAATGGACTAATAGTTACCAAAGGGAAAGGGACTGGGGAGGATGGGTGGGAAGGGAGGGATAAGGGCGGGGAAAAAGAAAGGGGGCATTACAATTAGCATGTATAGTGGGGGGGGCACGAGGAGGGCTGTGCAACACAAAGAAGACAAGTAGTGATTTTACAGCATCTTACTATGCTGATGGACAGTGACTATTAAGGGGTATGTGGAGGGGGGGACTTCGTGAAGGGGGGAGCCTAGTAAACATAATGTTCTTCATGTAATTGTAGATTAATGATATCAAAAAAATTAATTTCACCTGCTTCTTTTTAGTTTTTAACATAGCCACTGGAAACTTGTAAATTGCATATGTAGCTCACATTTTTATTGAATAACACCACTCTAGATTTTTTAAGTAAAATATTGCTACCTTTTTATCCTAATCTCTGTCCAGTTGGGTTTTTTAGATGCAAATACAGTATACTTACATTTTGATTAACTTTTATATTATTAATTAAAATTCATTATTCTAAAGTATTAAGCTCTTACTAAATCTTAAATATGTCATCTATCCCTCGTAACTTTGGTATATTGGTTAATAAATACTGAGTGCCTGTTCTAGGCACTGTTTTAGGCAATGGAGATGTTGGGGTGAATGGGACGGATAAGTTGCCTGTCTACTAGGGGAAGCAGAAAACACAAAAGAGTAAGATATTTTGGAATTTGATAAATGTTACATCTGTGGTGATGATATTTTAGCTGATACTTGCAGGATGAGAAGGAGCCAGTCATGTGATTATCTGGAGGAGAACATTCCAGAGAGAAGGAACAGCTAATGCGAATGATCTGAATTGGTAAAGTACTTGACATGTTGGATGAATGCACAATAGTGGGCAGACACTCAGGTGACCCTCAATGATCATTGCCACTTGGTAAGCACTCATCTATAATCCTCTCCCCCTGAGTGTTGGCAAGATCTGTGACCAATAGAATACAGGAAAGGTGATGGGATGCCACTTCATTATTTAGTTACATAAGATTGTCACTTCCGTCTTGCTAGGAGGACATCTTGAAGAAGTCCAGGTGGCAGAGAACTGAGTGTAGCTTTTGGTCAACAGTTAATTAGGAACTGAGACCCTCAGACCAACAGCCCTTCAAGGAACTGAATTATACCAATAACTATGTGAACTTGGAAGCAGAACCTTCCCCACTGAGCTGTCAGGTGAGACCTAGCCCTAGTCAGCATATTGATTATAGCCGTGTAAGAGACACTGAAGTAGAGAACCCAAATAAGCCATCTTTTGGTCTCCTGACGCATAGAAGCTGTGAGATAATAAATGTATGTTTTAAGCCAATAAATTTGTGGATATTTTTTATGCAGCAATAGATACATAACACACATATACATACATACTCAATAAATAAAACTACTATGTTTTCTTACAAGTAATGCGTGTGTTTTACAGAGAAGTGCCAAGTCAGAATGCTGTTTCACTCCACTACAATTCATTCCTAAATTGATATTGATCAATTAATCGACACTCCCTTAGATTGATTTGCATTAAATGTTGTTAGTTGTGATTCCACATGGTCTATATTTTCTTTTTTTTAAATATATATCATGAATTTCCTACCAGTTTATCAAAATACTGTATATACTATGTCTAGTAATTCTATCCAAAAAAATGGGGTTAGTCTGGCACTCAGATTTTTCATAATGCATGCTGACTTAGTAGTAACTCTTCTAATTGTTTAAAAGCACATTTTTTGGGTAGTGTGTTCTAGAATTTTGTCTGGGATTGATACTAAGATCTTAAGGTTTGCAGATTCTACCATCTTTTCTCCTTATAAAAATTAAAGCTGTCATCAGTTTCCTGCCAATTCCTAGTAATTTCTGTGGTTTATAGCAAGTTTCCAATTCTTACATGAACTCTCAGAGGTCATTCAACGATGTGGTAGGTTAACCTGCAAGTTTTATCAAAGTCCTGGAGTGTAATTTGTTCCAGCCAAGAGTGCTGAATTCTTTTAGAACAGCCAGGTGTTCTCTTAAAATCTTTATCTTCAGTTCCCTCTTACAATGTTTGTTTTACACTTTTTATTCTAAATATTGTTCTTTTCAATAGGAAAGACATTAACATGTTATGCATTAATTATTACACCATGAATGTTATATTAATATTACACCACGAATTTCAGCAATGGGACATTTCCTTCCTTGCTTTTGCCCAAACTTCATTTTTTGGGCAACAGTTCTATTGAGAGAGAATTCACCTACCATACAATTCATCTTTTTAAAGTGTATAATTCAGTATATTCATAGGGTTGTGCAACCATCACCACTATCTAATTGTAGAATATTTTTGTCACCCTAAAGAGAAACCCTGTGCCCATTTGCAGTCACTCCTCATTCCTTCCCAAGCTACCTTCCTAGCTGTAGGCAACTTTTGCTCCATAAATGTGATTATTTTGGACATTTCATAATAAAGGAATCATACAAATGTGTTGTTTTGTGACTGGCTTCTTAGCATCATGTTTTCAAGGTTCATCATGTCGTAGCATGTGTTAGTAGTTTTTTTTTTTTTGGTATCGTTAATGTACAACACTTGAACAATATGGTTACTAGACTCCCCCTATTGTCAAGTCCCCACCACGTACCCCATTACAGTCACTGTCCATCAGCATAGTAAGATGCTATAGAGTCATTACTTGTCTTCTCTATGTATACTATCTTTCCAGTGTCCCCCCCCGCTACATTATGTATGCTAGTAATAATGCCCCTTTTTCCCCCTTATCCCTCCCTTCCCACCCATCCTCCCCAGTGCCTTTCCCTTTGGTAACTGTTAGTCCATTCTTGGGTTCTGTGAGTCTCCTGCTGTTTTGTTCCTTCAGTTTTTGCTTTGCTCTTATACTCCACAGTTGAGTGGAATCATTTGATACTTGGCTCTCTTCGCCTGGCTTATTTCACTGAGCATAATACCCTCTAGCTCCATCCATGTTGTTGCAAATGATAGGATTTGTTTTCTTTTTATGGCTGAATAATATTCCATTGTGTATATGCACCACATCTTCTTTATCCATTCATCTACTGCTGGACACTTAGGTTGCTTCCATTTCTTGGCTATTGTAAATAGTGTTGCAATAAACATAGGGTGCATATCTCTTTTTCAAACTGGGCTCCTGCATTTTTAGGGTAAATTCCTAGGAGAGGAATTCCTGGGTCAAATGGTATTTCTATTTTGAGTTTTTTGAGGGACCTCCATACTGCTTTCCACAATGGTTGAACTAGTTTACATTCCCACCAGCAGTGTAGGAGGGTTCCCCTTTATCCACATCCTTGCCAACATTTGTTTGTCTTTTGGATGTTGGCCATCCCAACTGGTGTGAGGTGATATCTCATTGTGGTTTTAATTTGTATTTCTCTGATGATTAGCAATGTGGAGCATCTTTTCATGTGCCTGTTGGCCATCTGAATGTCTTCTTCGGAGAAGTGTCTGTTCAGCTCCTCTGCCCATTTTTTAATTGAATTATTTGCTTTATGTTTGTTGAGATGTGTGAGCTCTTTATATAATTTGGATGTCAACCCCTTATCAGATATGTCATTTATGAATATATTCTCCCATACTGTAGGATGTCTTTTTGTTCTACTGATGCTGTCCTTTGCTGTACAGAGCTTTTTAGTTTGATACAGTACCACTTGTTCATTTTTACTTTTGTTTCCCTTGCCTGGGGAGATATGTTCATGAAGTTGCTCACGTTTATGTCCAAGAGATTTTTGCCTATGTTTTTTTCTAAGAGTTTTATGGTTTCATGACTTACATTCAGGTCTTTTATCCATTTTGAATTTACTTTTTTGTACGGGGTTAGACAATAATCCAGTTTCATTCTCTTACATGTAGTTGTCCAGTTTTGCCAACACCAGTTGTTTAAGAGGCTGTCGTTTCCCCATTGTATGTCCATGGCTCCTTTATCATATATTAATTGACCATATATGCTTGTATTTATATCTGGGCTCTCTATTCTGTTCCACTGGTCTATTGTTCTGTTCTTGTGCCAGTACCAAATTGTCTTGATTACCGTGGCTTTGTAGTAGAGCTTGAAGTCAGGGAGCATAATTCCCCCCCACTTTATTCTTCCTTCTCAGGATTGCTTGGGCTATTTGGGGTCTTTTGTGGTTCCATATGAATTTTAGAACTATTTGCTCTGGTTCATTGAAGAATGCTATTCATATTTTGATAGGGATTGCACTGAATCTGTACATTGCTTTAGGCAGGATGGCCATTTTGACAACATTATTTCTTCCTAGCTAAGAACATGGGATGATTTCCATTTATTAGTGTCCTCTTTAATTTCTCTTGAGTGTCTTGTAGTTTTCAGGGTATAAGTCTTTCACTTCCTTGGTTAGGTTTCTTCCTAGGTATTTTATTCTTTTTGATGCAATTGTGAATGGAATTGTTTTCCATATTAGGGGTTTTTAAAATTGCTGAATAATATTCCATTGTATAGATATACTACATTTTATCCCTTCACCAACTGATGGACATTTGTATTGTTTCTACTTTGTCTTTTATGAATAACACTGTTACAAACATTTGTGTCCAGCTTATTGTGTGGGCATATGTTTTAATTTCTTTTGTGGATATATGTAGGAGTAGAATTGAGTTTGTACCTGGAAGTTGAGTCATGTAGTATATGGTTAACCCTTTGAGGAACTGCCGAAGTGACTGCAATATTTAACATTCTCACCCACAGTGTATGAGCATTCTTTTTTCTCCATTTCTTCTACACTTGCTATTGCCTATCTTTTTTTTTTTTATTGTAGTCATCCTAGTCGGTGTGAAATGGGAACTCATTGTAATTTCAATTTTTATTTCCTTGATGGCTTATGTTAGTCATCTTTTCATGTGCTTATTAGTCATTTGTATATTTTTTGGGAAAAATCTCTGAAACATTTGTCCATTTTCAAATTGGGTTGTATTTTTACTCTTGAGTTGTAGGAATTCTTTTTATATTCTGTATACAAGTCCCTTATCAGATAAGTGGTTTACACATATATTCTCCAATTGCTTGAGTTGTCTTTTCACTTTCTGGATGGTATACTTTGAAGCATGAAAGTTCTGAATTTTGAAGAAGACCAGTTTATTTATTTTTTGTTGCTTGTGCTTGTTGTCATACCTAAGAAGGAATTACCTAATAAGTGAGCTCCCTCGATGTCACATTAATTTTTAAAATTGACTTTCCCTATCCTCCCATTTTACAGTTCCCTGTTAGAATACCATAAGTATAAAGAGTGAAGATTATGACGTCAGTGACTGAGTTTAAATGTTGATATTGCTACTTGATAACCCTGTAATCATAGGAAAGTGACTTTAAATTTCATCATCTATAAAATGGGAATAATGCTACTATTCACCTCAAAGGATGTTTTGAGGATTAAAATGCTTAATGTCTTATAAATAGAAAGCATTTGGTAATTGGTAGCTATTTTTACTAGAAGTATTCTTTAAGTATCATTTTTTACTTAAACAGAAGTATTTTATTAGGTGTCTTTCTTCATTTTGTGTCCACCACAGTACCTTGTTCATGGTAGAAGTTTAATGAGTATCTATTAAACTGATCTGTAATACATAGGAGCCCATTATAGTGAGAGTTTGGGTGTGTTTGAGCTTACTAATTAGCTAAGTAAAAAGAGGAGAAGAGAAGACTGAAAATAAATATCACCCACTCCATTATTTGGCCTTAGGTTGTAAAAAAGGAAAATGGGAAAATTATGTTTCCAAACACATTTCAAAAGGGAATATTGCTGAATATACAAAAGGCAGGTGACTAATTTAGAGAGAAAAATATAAAAGCAAATGCCCAAACCTTGATCAGTGACCTAAAAGATTGTAGAAAGGATGCTGAAAGGGAAAAGTTCACCTGTCAAGAGCAGCAGACTGACTTGGCATGGCTGGTCTCTGAACAATTGGAGATTTATGCTTGAGGAGACAAGAGTCCTTTGTCCAAAAGCATTCTCTTATCACTGGGTGAGACTGTCTTTAGTTCCCTCACCCTTATTAGATAGATATATAATTAGAGGCCTCAGAACACTCCCTAAGACTGTATGGTAGGGATTTCTGATCCAGAAATTTACTGGTGTTTTTATTTATTTGTTTATTCAATAGTTTAAGCGAAGTGATTACAGTCTACCTCTACTTAACAGTGTCTCATCTTCTACTGAATACTATATTTTTATCCCCATTACCCTCATATGAATAATGAGTCATATACTAGTCAAGCCACGCAAGTGATCTAATTTGTGTTATCAATATTTGTAGAATGTGTGAAAGTATGGTTAGATGAAAATAAGTGAAATATTCCTCCTTTTGCTTTCTTCTTCCCCATTCTTTGTCCAGATTTTACCATTTCTTCCAAATATTGTGCAAATGCCAGCCAGTCTGTATTACTTTTGCTTGCAGATCATTTGAGATTTTGGTATTCAAGCCATTTTTTCCTACTATATTATAAGCTTCTGGAAGTCTGGAGCTTTATCTGTCTTTGTATCTTCCAAAACACAATGCTTTATGTAAAGATGATATGTAAACATAAGTCTATTAAATTAATCATGTTTAATAATATTGTATTTCTGGTGGGAATTTTTGGTACAGAATATTTAAGGGGATGTTAGTATTAAATAAATGTGGGGTATTAATAACCCCTTCTCTTCACAGCTTTTTCCTGGCATTACTAAAAAGTATTGATTGGATACATATACAGTCTCTCTCCCACCACAGGGACAAGTTTTAAGCAGACCTCCCTTCTCTATTTTTCTCTTCCTTTTTTCTGTTCCACTTCTCTCTTGCAGCTCTATTTACCTTTTCACTATGACTCATTCTCTCTCTCTGTTATTCCTGCTTCTTGCACTTTCTTACAATTACTAATGCTTTTTAGAGCTTTTGTTTCCTTGTCACCTGCTCTTTCTATTTTTGTTCTTTCTGCTTGGTTTTCCCCTTCACTTGTTGCCACCTTCTCTCCTTGCCCTCAAGATAGAGGGCAGGATTGGGTGGGGAGGAGCCCAGCCAGGCTGGGGGTGGAGCCACTTACTCACTGCTTCAGGATTCAGAACCTGAAGAGGAAGATCAGGCTGTTTAAGCATAGCTGGGGCTGAAGTTCCTATGGCCCTCCTACTGGAGGCTAGCATTTTGGACAATTGGGAGTTGGTAAGATTAGAAGCTGTCCCTCCTTTTTTGCTCCCCCTTTCTTCCTCCCTGTTGCATATTTGTCACTCACAGCATCTCTCTCCATACTATTAACTTTTCTTCTTCATATTTCTCTATTGCTTACTATTTTATTTTTTCTGTCTGGCTCTGTCAGTCAATTCTGTTATATTTATTTGCCTTTCTTGTTACCCATTCTTTCCAAACACCCATCAATGCTCTCTCAAAATATGATTTTTCCTACATCTTCTCTATTTTATTCCTCCTTTTATTAATTTTCTCATCCAACTCTATTTTGTTTTATTGTTTAGTCATTTTTCTATCTATCTCTCTATTCTTTTATTTTACTGATCCCCAGAGATGTAGCAATAATGGAGGAAACAGGGTGCCACCCTGCCTTTCCAGGAGTCTATTTCTACTCATTCTCCGCTTTTCTACTCATTCTTAGACTTGTAGTGTGTTTTGATTACGCACTGAAGAAGAGTTGTGCTCTGCACGGATAGTTAATAAACAGCAAAATTGGGGTAAGGTTGAATATTAATATAAAAGGCTCAATTTTATTCTCACTTTCTTGTTTTACTTAGGTTTTTTCGGCAATACAGTGGATACAATTTATTATGGCTCTTCTGAGGTAAGTTTGTTTAATCTCTTGTAATATGGCTGTTTAAAATGGTATAAAACAGTATAAGCAAAACTGAAGCATTCTGAAGTTTTCTGTATTTTTTCCCTGGGGATTTGCTTTTATTCTTTAGGGAGAAATGCTATTCTGTACCATGTTGATATTTTCTGATTAATAAAATGTAACATCAACAACAATAACAAAAAAACAGGCTGAGGTTCAGATTAACATCTGAAAACTAAAGGCCTAGTTGTCAACAGGATTGATTTGCAGTATTAGTAGATTGATTTGCAGTATTAGCAGGATTGTTTTGGCAGTGCACATAGTAAAAATTAGAATGATACAGAGAAAATTAGCATAGCCCTTGCACAAGGATGGCAAACAAATTTTTGAGATATTATAAATTTTAAAAAAATATGTGCAGTTTATTTCATACCAATTGTATGTCAATAAATCTGTAAAAAAAAATAGCAAAAATGAAGGAGTCCCAGTTGTGCTGTTTTAATGATCATCTTTTATTTCTGTCAGTGTTATAGGTTCAAGTTCACTTATTGCCTACATTGTATTCCAGAATATACAGAAATCTCCAGAGGTGAGCAATCTCCTGTGTTTGATTTGACCTTTTAGTGACTTAGCCTTTGAAAAAACTAAGAAAAGTGTTATATAAATGATTGAATAATTCCATGAATTACTTGTGAATTTGTCATTACACTAAGATATTTTAGACACTGTCAATAGGTCTCCCTTGTTTTGGGTAATTATTTTAACTATAACTTTGAATACTGAGATATTGACTATAAAATGTGATGAAATTTTTGGTATGCATTAATTACAAAGGTTAATTAAACAGTGTTATTTAAAGTCTATATTCACTCTAAGCTTAGTAGTGTCCTGCCTAGAGATAAATTTTCTGTTGATATCTTGGTCATCTTGCTGGGGCAGTTGGGGCTAGGAAGTAGTTCAAAGATTTTGCTGTATGAAAGATACTTGTTTTGCTGTTCTGGCCTTCTAGGCAATTATAATGTAATGTTGAAAACACAGCAAAAAATACGTCCTATGTAAAACTTTCCATACCAAAAAGATGAAGTCAAAAACCTTCCTTTTATTGAAGTATAATGGACAAATAAAAATTCTACATATTTAAGTATAAACAGATAAACAAAAAACCTTCCTGATTCAAAAAGAACTAGGAAGAGTGGTGTATTACTAGCTTAGTAAAGATTTTAAGATAAATTAACAACTGTTTCTCTAACCAGGCCAAATGGCATGAAACTAGGCAAAATGTAGCTCAGGACATGTGAGCTTTTGTATGTGCAAACTGTCATTGGGTTTTATTGAGCCCACTTTAATAATAAAAATAGCTCTGTATGTTGGACACTTACTGTGTTCCAACCCTGCTGAGTGCTTTACATGCTTTATCTTGTTGGTCCTCATCACTCTCCCACAAGAAGGGTGGTGTTAGCCTTATTTCACAGATGAGGAAATTGAGGTTCAAAGTCATTAAATAACTTGTTCAAGTTACACAGTAAGTAGCAGAGTAAACATTTTCAAAAGTCCAACTCTTAACTGCAATCCCCCTCCAAATTAAACACAATTTTTAGTATTTATTACGTTCTAGGCAGACATGCTCAGTGTTTTTAAATACATTTTTCATTTAATCCTAAAAACAACTCTGGAGGTAGATATTATAAATTCGATGTTATTGTATCTCTGGCTTTAATTCTCACACTTTTCACACAACCAGAACCTGAAGAAACTTAGCAATCACTAGTTATGGTGGTTCCCACACATTCTGTTTTCTTGGCCTAGGAAAATATTCCAGTTTTTCCAGGTTAAAACTGTAAGCCATACTCTGCTGTTTTCCTTTATGTCTTCATCAGAGAATACATTTAACAGTAAAAAATACATGGAAGCCATAATCTGAAAAAGACAAAAAAGTCTATTAAGTTATCATAATTATAGTAAATTGGAGAAATTCATGGGGAATCTTTGAGGGAGCTAGGTGATTAGACAGTGACTCTCAGAGGCAACCTTTCTTAAGTGACCACAGCCGAGCCAATGTTAACAAAACTTGAGGCGGATCTACTTCACTGCACTTGTATGACTTTTGTTTCCTTGCAAAGGTCACTTTTGATATGCTTTGTAACTTGATTTCATTTGAATAGAAATATTGTGAAGCAGGCTCTTAGAAGTGTATTAATACAAATTGTTTTAGGTCTTTCACCTCACCAGAAATAGACTTGGATCCAGAACCTCCTCAGGAAAAGCCTGTCACACAACGCATTATGCACCCACCCACCCCACCATTTTTCTGCTCTTGATTTAAATTAGACAAGTGCAAATAAATATATATATATTTTAAAAGAGTTTTTGCTTTCATAGTTAGGACCAATACTATGTCTTATGCTTTTTCATGTCTTCCTTATTATCAAGCACTGTGGTGATTGTATCTGCCTTAAAGTATAGGCTGTATCATACATTCCTTTCTATTACCTTCAACATAGTATCTTATTATATATAGGAAGAATAAAATCTTTACTAATTTCGATAATAGGTACTCAGTTCACTTTTGTTGTTTGATTTTATCTCCTGTTACTAGAACTCATGGTTTTCCAGTTGTGAGTGAAAGTATATAAACCTCTTCTTATCCTTCATTTCCTTGCCAAAGACTTTAGATAAAGTTTAATGACCAAAAGCTTTTTTATATTTAAGGCTAGTTCTTGAATCAGTGACCATAATTATGTTCTTGTTCAAAAAAGCTGCTTGGATGTCTTCTTCGGGAGTTTATTTTGTATTACAGTTTTAATTTTTTACTTGTTAATGGTTATAAACTTGTGGGAGGTCATAGGCCAGTAGAATCTATGAATGTACCATCTGGCTGCAATTTTAACAGGCTTACCCAGAGCAAAGGCTGTATATGGTTAAAATAATAATAATGTCTTATCTTTATTAAATACAGTTTAAAATATTATTATTTCACTTGTTTTAATTTCCATTAACCAGAGCAACTTGACAATTTACCTCTTTAGCAAGGTGTTAGTACCTTAATTTTCCTCTCATTTAGAAGAAAGGTATAAGAAGAATTTCCTTTTGTACAGGTGAGGAGATTAGTTCTTATACTAAATAGTATCTGATGAAAACTTAAAAATTTTTTAATTTACTTTTTACTGTGGGATTTATCATGAATGAGAGTGCATAAAACATGTATGGGCTGTTTAAAGAATGATTATAAACAAACCCTAGGAGCAGGAAATAGAAATTGCCTGTACCCTCAGAGATACCTGCTGTGCTCCCTCCTGGCCACTCCTCTGTGTGTCCTTCACCTCTAGAGATAACCACTATTCAGATTTTTATGATTATCATTTTTTTATGTACAGTTTTACCAGTAATGTATGTATCTCTAAACAATTTAATTTTGCTTGTTTTTGAAGTTGACATAAGTGGAATAATAAGTATTCCATATATGGAATATATGTGGAGTAAATATGTATGTTTTTATATGTATTGTTTTGTGTGGTTTGCTCTTTTTCCTCAATATTATTTGTGAGATTAATCCATGTTGTGTATAGCTCTGCTTCATTTCATTTCATTGACATTTAGCATTTTATATTGTGAACATACCACAATTTATCTATCTATGCAACTATGAACAATCTTGTGTACATCTTCTGGTACACACATGTAAACATTTCTCTAATGTATACAGAATTGTTTGAGGATTTGTGTATCTCCTAGGTAATGCCAAACTTCCCAAGCGGTTGTGTCAGTAATAGAAAAGTCCCATTATTTCCTGTTCCCATTAGTACTTGATATTTTGGACTTTTAAAATTTTTACCATGAGTGTGATTCTTTTTCTCATTGTGGTTTTAGTTTGCATTTCTTTGATCACAAATGATGTAAGGCATATTTTCATATGTTTGTGGCCATTTGGATTTCCTCTTTTCTTAAGTATCTTCTGTTTGAATCTTTTGTCCATTTTTTTCTATTGAGTTTCCTTATTGCTTTGTAAGAGTTTTTGTTTGCATTTTTAATATTGTTGATATTGGTCCTTTGTAAGTTACATGTATGGCAAATATCTCCTTCCACTTTGTGGCATTCCTTTTCACTTTCTTCATGGTGTCTGTGACATGAAAATATAGTTCCATTTTTCAGTTCTTTCTTTTAGCACTTTCTGTGTTTTGCTTAGGAAAATTTTCCATAACTAGAAGATATTCTTCTATATTATCTAAAGAAAAAACCTTTATAGTTTTTGCCTTTCACATTTGGGTCTGTAAACTAGCTGTAACAGATTTTTGGGTGTGTGAGGTAGAAAGTAGGGGCCCAATTTCATTCTTGCCCATATAGATACTCAATTGTTCTTTTAACATATAGAAACCCAATAGCATCATTTTTGAAAGGACTATCCTTTCTCCATTGATTTAGAAAGCCACCTCAATCATCTATCAAAAGTCTATATAAACATTTAGGTTAGTTTTGGACTGTATTCAATTCCATTGGTCTATTTGCCCATCCCTGTGCTAGTCCCACAGTATCTTTATATTGTTTTGATATGTGTAGTACAAATCCATTTTCTTCTTTTCCATCACAGTGTATTGGTTATACTGATGTATTGTATTCCTATATCAGATTTAGAGCCAGCTTATCAAACTCCGCAAGAAAATATGTAGGGATATAACTGAAATTGCATTTAATCTATATATTAATTTAGGAGAACTGGCATTAGGTCTTATAATCCATTAACATGGTATATTTCTTCTCTGTAATCTTCTTGGGTCTCTCTGAATAAACATCTATAGAAGGACCAAAATTATTTAAAAATTTAACCTTCAAAATGAAAATGAAATAGCCAGTTACATTACCAGCAAAATGGATTTATTTGGGAATAGCAGTGAATTGCAATAAGGGACATTCAAGCTACAGCAAAACCATAGGAAAGTCCAACAAACAAAAGAGAGAAACATTCATTTATGGAGAAGGAGGAAGTTAGGAGGAGTCGCTTTGAGCAAAGTCCATTGAAGAAAAGCAAGAGTTCAGGGTGATGACAGTTTCTTATTGGCTGAGTTATCATGGTATGTAGTCCATTTCTTGTAGGAGATGCAATGTCTGTATTTTCCTGTTGGGGCCTGTAATTGGTGATTCTTTAGTGTTGAGGATTCTTCTATTGGAGCCTGTAATTGACAAGTCTTCCTTTAATTGGCAGTGGTATGGTTCCCCTTTGTAGCCCCCCTGACTTGACTTAGTGAGGTTTCCCTTTATTAATTTTCACAACCTCAAAAATAAAAAAAGAGAAATGCAAATTAAGGTATATTAAAAATTTAAAAACCTGTTCCCATTTTCTTTGAGTCCTCAACCATATCCCTAAACATTCTTGTCATGGTATCATTACCTATTGTGTTGGCTGTGCAACCAGAGCACTTTGAATTTTCCATCTGTGGTATGGCCCCATCACAAAATTTCTCATCTGTTCATTCTTTCCTTTGACCCTATATCTGAAGAAGGAGTATATCTATGAAAAGAAGTTCCAATAATCCATCCATGAGTATAGTACTGTGATTCTAGGACAGTTGAGATAGTAGTGATTATAGATTCCTTCCTATCTGGAGTATTCCTTTACATTCCCCACAGTCACCCAGTGGCAGAGGCCCCAGAAAAAATGATGCCCAGTTTTCTACTAGAAAGGTCAAACATAAAAAATTGATTGTTGCATTTTCCTGGCTGCTTCATTTATGAAATGGGGCTTTTGTTGCTTTGACAGATGAGACCACTTTTTTTTCTGAGCTTCTCTGACCTCCTTCTGGGAATATACTGGCTCATTGAGACACTTCTCTATGGAACTTCAGTGGCCAATAAGGACATTGTTTGCTATAACCTACAAGCAGTTGGACAGGTGAGTGCTTACAGACTGTGACTGTACTTTGTAAGAAAGGCATGCTCATATCTAAATAGGAAATAAAGAGAATCCATTCTTGGAAGTAGGACCTTTTGTTTATTGTTATACTTTAAAAGAATAGCTTTTATTATTTTCCCATATTAAAAAAAACACTATATGTTTATTATAGAAAATTCAGAGACACAAAAAAGATAATTAGAATCACCCAGATATAATCACTCTTTAATATTTTTTGTATATGTCTTTCTAGTCTTTTTTTATGTGCATATATACATTTTAAGACAAACCAAATAATACATTAATAGTTTTTATAATATGATTTCATTATTCAACATATTGTGACTGTATTTCCATGTAATAACACATTCCTCTACAACATCTTTTGAGATTACTACATGGTTTTTCATAAGGAATATAGCAAACACTGGCTTTTGAAAATACTACAGATCATCATATATGGGTTGTGTATCTTTCATGGATATTATCAATGGATTTAACCCACACAGTACCATCAGTATATTATGTTTCTTAGGTATTTCTGAGACTTTGAATGTGAAAAACGTAGAGGTTAAAATGCAGTCTGTTCTCACTGCTGGTTGTTTCCTCTGGGACTTCTTGCTAAAGGGGAAATTTCTTTTAATTTACTAGAAAAATAATAATATGTAATTGGTAGTGTGAAATCCATATGCTAATATGTTACCTATCTCATATGAATTTAAGTATCTAAGATATAATTTACTCAATCCTGCTAATAACCTGATAAATTAAGTAGAGTTAAGGCTATATTTTTTTCTTGGATGAGGAGATAATATTATAGTCTTGGAAGTAAAAGAAGTCTACATTAGAATCCTGGACCTGACTGACTTTATAACCATAAGCAACTACTTAATCATTCTGAAATTCAGTTTCCTCTATCTATAAAATAGTCATTTAATGACATTTACCTTTTGCTTGGCACAGATGTAATTAACTTATTTTTTTTACAACTTTATTGAGCTATACATATAATAAATTATATACATTAAAGTGTACAATTTGAAAATTTTTTACGTATGTATACTGCTAAGAAATCATCATCACAATCAAGGTAACAAACATTCTCATTTCTAACACCAACTGAAAATCTTTTCAAGTATTTTCCTTTACTTCATGGAACATATAAAGTATAATAGTTGCTTTTAAAAATATCTGTTGGATATTTCCAATATATGGCTTATTTTCTTTAAGTATCATTGATACACAATCTTTTTTATTAATATATTATTCATATACATTCTTATGAAGGTTTAACATGATAAAACAATATGGTTACTACATTCACCCATGTTATTGTGTCCCCCCCATACCCCATTGCAGTTACTGTCTAAAGTATAGTAAGATGCCACAGAGTCACTGTTTGCCTTCTCTGTGCTACACTGTCTTCCCCATGATCCCCCCGACACCATGTGCACCAATCATAATACCCCAGAACTCCCTTCTCCCTCCCTCCCCACCCACCCTCCTCTACCCTTTGGTAACCGCTAGTTCCTTCTTGGAGTCTGTGAGTCTGCTTCAGTTTTATTCGTTCAGTTTTGCTTTGTTGTTATACTCCACAAATGAGGGAAATCATTTGGTACTTGTCTTTCTCCACCCAGCTTATTTCATTGAGCATAATGTTCTCCAGCTCCATCCATGTTGTTGCAAATGGTAGGATTTGTTTCTTTCTTATGGCTGAATAGTATTCCATTGTGTATATGTACCACATCTTCTTTATCCATTCATCTACTGATGGACACTTACATTGCTTCCGTATCTTGGCTGTTGTAAATAATGCTGCAGAAAACATAGGGGTACATTTGTCTTTTTGAATCAGAGAAATTATGTTCTTTAGGTAAATTCCTAGGAGTGGATTTCCCAAGTCAAATGGTATTTCTATTTTTAGTTTTTTGAGGAACCTCCGTATTGCTTTCCACAATCGTTGAACTAGCTTACATTCCCACCAGCAGTGCAGGAGGGTACCCCTTTCTCCACATACTCACCAGCATTTGTTGTTCCTAGTCTTTTCGATAGTGGCCATCATAACTGGTGTGAGGTGATATCTCATTGTGGTTTTTATTTGCATTTCCCTGATAACTAGTGATGTGGAGCATCTTTTCATGTGCCTGTTGGCCAACTGAATTTCTTCTTTGGAGAATTGTCTGTTCATATCCTCCATCTATTTTTTTAATTGGGTTATTTGCTTTTGGGTGTTGAGGTGTGTGAGTTGTTTCCATATTTTGGATGTTAACACCTTGTCGGATATGTCATTTACAAATATATTCTCCCAAACTGTAGGATGCCTTTTTGTTCTACTGGTGATGTCCTTTGCTGTACAGAAGCTTTTTAGTTTGATATAGTCCATTTGTTCATTTAGCTGTTGTTTCCCTTGCCCGTGGAGATATGTTCATGAAGAAGTTGTTCATGTTTATATTCAAGAGAGTTTTGCCTATGTTTTTTTCTAAGAGTTTTATGGTTTCATGCCTTACATTCAGGTCTTTGATCCATTTCGAGTTTACTTCTGTGTCTGGAGTTAGGCAGTAATCCAGTTTCATTCTCTTACATGTAGTCGGCCAGTTTTGCCAACACCAGTTGTTTTAGAGTCTGTCATTTCCCCATTGTATATCCATGGCTTTGTTATCGCATATTAATTGACCATATATGCTTGGGTTTATATCTGGGCTCTCTAGTTTGTTCCTTTGGTCTATTATTCTGTTCTTGTGCCAGTACCAAATTGTCTTGATTACTGTGGCTTTGTAGTAGAGCTTGAAGTCAGGGAGCATAATTCCCCCCGCTTTATTCTTCCTTCTCAGGATTGCTTGGGCTATTTAGGGTCTTTTGTGGTTCCATATGAATTTTAGAACTATTTGCTCTGGTTCATTGAAGAATGCTGTTGGTATTTTGATAGGGATTGCTTTGAATCTGTAGATTGCTTTAGGCAGGATCGCCGTTTTGACAATTAATTCTTCCTATCCATGAACATGGGATGTGTTTCCATTTATTCATATCTTCTTTAATTTCTCTCATGAGTGTCTTGTAGTTTTTGAGTATAGGTATTTCACTTCCTTGGTTAGGTTTATTCCTAGGTATTTTATTCTTTTTGATGGAATTGTGAATGGAATTGTTTTCCTGATTTCTCTTTCTGCTAGTTCATTGTTAAAGTGCATAGGAATGCAACAGATATCTGTGTATTAATTTTGTATCCTGCAACTTTGCTGAATTCAGGTATTAGTTCTAGTAGTTTGGAGTTCTTTAGGGGTTTTTATGTATAATATCATGACACCTGCAAACAGTGACAGTTTAACTTCTTCTTTACCAATCTGGATGCCTTTTTATTTCTTTGTGTTGTCTGATTGCCATGGGGGGGACCTCCAGAACAATGTTGAATAAAAGTGGGGAGGTGGGCATCCTTATATTATTCCTGATCTTAAAGGAAAAGCTCAGCTTCTTTCTGTTACGTATGATGTTGTCTCTAGGTCTGTCATAGATAGTCTTTATTATGTTGAGGCTTGTAGCCTTTATACCCATTTTGTTGTGAGTTTTTATCATGAATAGATGTGAAATTTTGTAAGATGCTTTTTCAGCATCTATTGAGATGATCATACAGTTTTTTTTCATTTTATTATCATTAATCTACAATTACATGAAGAACATATGGTTACTAGACTCCCCCCTTCACCAAGTACCCCCCCACAAACCCCATTACAGTCACTGTCCATTAGCATAGTAAGATGCTGTAGACTCACTACTTGTGTTCTCTGTGTGCCCCCCCACACTGTACATGCTAATAGTAAGATGCCTTTTCTTTTTCCCTGCCCTTATCCCTCCCTTCCCACCCCTCCTGCCCAGTCCCTTTCCCTTTGATAACCATTAGTCCATTCTTGGGTTCTGTGATTCTGCTGCTGTTTTGTTCCTTCAGTTTTTCTTTGTTCTTATACTCCACATATGAGTGAAGTCATTTGGTACTTGTCTTTCTCTGCGGGCTTATTTCACTGAGCATAATACCCTCTAGCTCCATCCATGTTGTTGCAAAAAAAAATGGTAGGATTTGTTTTCTTCTTATGGCTGAATAATATTCCATTGTGTATATGTACCATATTTTCATTATCCATTCATCTGTTGATGGACACTTAGGTTGCTTCCATTTCTTGGCTACTGTAAATAGTGCTGAGATAAACATAGGGGTACATCTGTCTTTTTCAAACTGGAATGCTGCATTCTCAGGGTAAATTCCTAGAGGTGGAATTCCTGGGTCAAATGGTATTTCTATTTTGAGCTATTTGAGGAACCTCCATACTGCTTTCCACAATGTTTGAACTAATTTGCATTCCCACTGGCAGTGTAGGAGGGTTCCCCTTTCTCTGCAACCTCACCAACATGTGTTATTGTTTGTCTTTTGGATGGTGGCGATCCTTACTGGTGTGAGGTGATATCTCATTGTGGTTTTAATTTGCATTTCTCTGATGACAAGTGATGTGGAGCATCTTTTCATATGTCTGTTGGCCATCTGAATTTCTTCTTTGGAGAACTGTCTATTCAGCTCCTCTGCCCATTTTTTAATTGGATTATTTGCTTTTTGTTTGTTGAGGTGTATGAGCTCTTTATATATTTTGGATGTCAACCCTTTATCGTATCTGTCATTTATGACTATATTCTCCCATACTGTATGGTACCTTTTTGTTCTATTGATGGTGTCCTTTGCTGTACAGAAGGTTTTCAGCTTGATATAGTCCCACTTGTTCATTTTTGCTTTTGTTTCCCTTGCTCAGCTTTTCACTGTTCAGTATGATGTTGGCTGTGGGTTTATCATATATGGCCTTTATTATGTTGAAGTACCTGCCCTCTATACCCATTTTGTTGAGAGTTTTTATCATGAATGGATGTTGAATTTTGTCGAATGCTTTTTCAGCATCTATGGAGATGATCATGTGGTTTTTGTCCTTCTTTTTGTTGATGTGGTGGATGATGTTGATGGATTTTTGAATGTTGTACCATCCTTGCATCCCTGGGATGAATCCCACTTGGTCATGGTGTATGATCCTTTTGATGTATTTTTGAATTCGGTTTGCTAATATTTTGTTGAGTATTTTTGCATCTACATTCATCAGGAATATTGGTCCATAGTTTTCTTTTTTTGGTGTGGTCTCTGCCTGGTTTTGGTATTAGGGTGATGTTGCCTTGATAGCATGAGTTTGGGAGTATTCCCTCCTCTTCTATTTTTTGGAAAACTTTAAGGAGAATGGGTATTATATATCTTCTCTGTATGTCTGATAAAATTCCGAGGTAAATCCATCTGGCGCCGGGGTTTTGTTCTTGGGTAGTTTTTTAATTACCACTTCAATTTCTTTGCTGGTAATTGGTTTGGTTAGATTTTGTGTTTCTTCCTTGGTCAGTCTTGGAAGGTTGTATTTTTCTAGGAAGTTGTCCATTTCTTCTAGGTTTTCCAGCTTCTTAGCATATAGGCTTTCATAGTAGTCTCTAATAATTCTTTGTATTTCTGTTGGGTCCGTCGTGATGTTTCCTTTCTCGTTTCTGATTCTGATGATGTGTGTTGATTCTCTTTTTCTCATAATAAGTCCAGCTAGAGGCTTATTTATTTTGTTTATTTTCTCAAAGAACCAGCTCTTGGTTTCATTGATTTTTTTCGATTGTTTTATTCTTCTCAATTTTATTTATTTCTTCTCTTATCTTTATTATGTCCCTCCTTCTGCTGACTTTAGGTCTCATTTGTTCTTCTTTTTCCAATTTTGATAATTGTGACATTAGACTATTCATTTGGGTTTGTTCTTCCTTCTTTAAATATGCCTGGATTGCTATATACTTTCCTCTTAAGACTGCTTTCGCTACGTCCCACAGAAGTTGGGGCTTTGTGTTCTTGTTGTCGTTTATTTCCATATATTGCTGGATCTCCATTTTAATTTGGTTGTTGATCCATTGACTATTTAGAAGTGTGTTGTTAAGCCTCCATGTGTTTGTGAGCCTTTTTGCTTTCTTTGTACAATTTATTTGTAGTTTTATACCTTTGTGGTCTGAAAAGTTGGTTCGTAGGATTTCAATCTTTTTGAATTTACTGAGGCTCTTTTTGTGGCCTAGTATGTGATCTATTCTGGAGAATGTTCCATGTGCACTTGAGAAGTATGTGTATCCTGTTGCTTTTGGGTGTAGAGTTCTGTAGATGTCTATTAGGTCCATGTGTTCTAGTGTGTTGTTCAGTGCCTCTGTGTCCTTACTCATTTTCTGTCTGGTGGATCTGTCCTTTGGAGTGAATGGTGTGTTGAAGTCTCCTAAAATGAATGTGTTGCAGTCTATTTCCTCCTTTAGTTCTGTTAGTATTTGTTTCACCTATGCTGGTACTCCTGTGTTGGGTACATATATATTTATAATGGTTATATCCTCTTCTTGGCCTGAGCCCTTTATCATTATTTAATGTCCTTTTTTATCTCTTGTTACTTTCTTTGTTTTGAAGTCTATTTTGTCTGATACTTGTACTGCAACACCTGCTTTTTTTCTCCCTATTGTTTGCATGAAATATCTTTTTCCATCCCTTGACTTTTAGTCTGTGCATGTCTTTGGGTTTGAGGTGAGTCTCTTGTAAGCAGCATATAGATGGGTCTTGTTATTTTATCCATTCAGTGACTCAATGTCTTTTGATTGATGCATTCAGTCCATTTACATTTAGGGTGATTCTCGATAGGTATGTTCTTATTGACATTTCAGGCCTTAGATTTGTGGTTACCAAAGGTTCCAGGTTATTTTCCTTACTGTCTAAGAGTCTAACTTAACTCCCTTAGTATGCTGTTACAAACACAATCTAAAGGTTCTTTTCTGTTTCTCCTCCTTTTTCTTCCTCCTTCATTCTTTATATATTAGGTATCAAATTCTGTACTTTTTGTCTATCCCTTGATTGACTTTGGGGGTAGTTAATTTAATTTTGCATTTGCTTCATAATTAGCTGTTCTACTTTCTTTACTGTGGTTTTATTACCTCTGGTGACAGCTATTCAACCTTCGTAACACTTCCATCTATAGCAGTCCCTCCAAAATACACTGTAGACATGGTTTGTGGGAGGTAAATTCTCTCATCTTTTGCTTATCTGGAAATTTTTTAATCCCTCCTTCAAATTTAAATGATAATCTTGCTGGATAAAGTAATCTTGGTTCCAACCCCTTCTGCTTCATGGCATTAAATACATCATGCCACTCCCTTCTGGCCTGTAAGGTTTCTGCTGAGAAGTCTGATGTTAGCCTGATGGGCTTTTCTTTGTATGTGATCTTATTTCTGTCTCTGGCTGCTTTTAACAGTCTGTCCTTATCCTTGATCTTTCCCATTTTAATTACTATGTGTCTTAGTGTTGTCTTCCTTGGGTCCCTTATGTTTGGAGATCTGTGGATCTCCATGACCTGAGAGACTATTTCCTTCCCCAGACTGGGGAAGTTTTCAACAACTACTTCCTCAGAGACACTTTCTATCCCTTTCTCTCTCTCTTCTTCTTCTGGTCTCCCTATAATGCGAATATTGTTCCAGTTGGATTGGTCACACAGTTCTCTCAATATTCTTTCATTCTTAGAGATCCTTTTCCCTCTCTGTGCCTCAGCTTCTTTGTATTCCTCTTCTCTAGTTTCTATTTCATTTACTGTCTCCTCCACCATATCCAACCTGCTTTTAATACCCTCCATCATGCTCTTCCAACAATTGGATCTCCGACCTGAATTCATTCCTAGTTGTTGGATGTCTTTCTGTACCTCCATTAGAATGTTGATGATTTTTATTTTGAACTCCCTTTCAGGAAGAGTCACAAGGTCCATATCATTTAAATCTTTCTTGGCAGTTGTATTAATAATTTTACTCTGGACAAGGTTCCTTTGGTATTTCATGTTTGTATATGGCACCCTCTAGTGTCCATAAGCTCTATTCTGGAGCTGCTCAGCCCCTGAAGCAATGTCAGGGGTTGCAAGGGAGCTGTACTGGTGCCTGTGGGGGAGGAAAGAGCTGTTCCCTGCCTCCTGGCTGCTGTGCCTGTCTCCACTGCCTGAGCCAGTGGGCCAGGCACACAAGTATAAGTTTTTGTCCCAGAGCAGCCGGATATGGATCCCTGCTTTCCACAAGTGGCTGGAATCCCATTCTCCCCAGGAGCTCTGCCTGTATTAACTTCCCAACCCGGTAGTCATGCGAGTCTCATGAAAGCACCATGAGATGTAGGTTTGTGCTCCCAGCGCAGATCTCTGGAGCTAGGTATTCAGCAGTCCCAAGCCTTCCACTCCCTCCCTGCTCCATTTCTCTTCCTCCCACTGGTGAGCTGGTGTGGGGGAAGGGCTCAGGTCCCTTGGAGCCACAGCTCTGGTACGTTAACCCATTCGGTGAAGTCTGCTCTTTTCTCCAGGTGTTGTGCAGTCTAATGCTATCCTCTTTCCTGTTGCTCTCTCAGGATTAGTTGCACCGACTATGTTTTCTAATTGTATCCAGTTTTAGGAGGAAGCCTCTGTCTCTCCTCTCATGCCACCATCTAATCCTTCTCTCGATCATATAGTTTTTATCTTTCTTTTTGTTAATGTGGAGTATGTTGTTGATTAACTTACAAATATTCCACCATCCTTGTATCCCTGGAAAAAAAGCCAAGTTGGTCATGACGGATGATCCTTTTGATTTATTTTTGAATTCAGTTTGCTAATATTTTGTTGGGGATTTTTTCATATATGTTTATGAAGTATATTGGTCTATAATTTTCTATTTTTGGTGTCTTTGGTTTTGGTGTTAGGGTGATGCTGGTCTCATTGAGTTTGGAAGTATTCCCTCTTCTACCTTGGAATACATTAAGGAGGATGGATATTAGCTCTTCTTTAAATGTTTGGTAGAATGCAGCTATGAAGTCATCTGATCCTGAACTTTTGTTTGTTGGGTGTTTTTTTTTTTATTACCAATTCAGTTTCATACCTGGTAAGTGGTCTTTTCAGATTTTCTGTTTCTTCCTGGGTCTATCTTGGAATATAGTATTTTATGATTTTTTAGGTAGGTCTGGAGCAATGCTCAGTCTCAGGCTAATTAAGTCTCAGTATTGAGGGAAGGCCTTCCTGAGTACTCTGTGCCCTGTTGAATTAGCTGTTTTTCAAATCTTGTTTGTGAGAATAGGCACTATTCTTGATCCTGTGCAATCTCTAGATACTGTTCTCTAATCCTTTTAGGTATTCCTTTCCTCAGTTTTGGCTAGTTCCCTTACACATGTGTACCATTCAGTAGTTGGATGAATATTCCAAGAGGACCCTCTGCAAATTTCTAGGATTCTCTGAACAGCTCTTTCCTCCCCAGCTCTGTGTTCTATGAACTCTGGCTGCCTTGGTCTCCTTGCATTCTCAGAAATATCTTGTCAACTCAGAGTCTGACAGGCTCTGCCTGAGTTTCCACTTTCTCTAGTGCAGCATGGAAACTCTCTCTAGAAAGTAAGCCGAGGCAGTCAAATTGCTCATCTAATGTTTCCCATGTTTCAGAGATCACTGTCCATTGTCACCTGATCTCTAGTGTCTTGAAACCATTGTTTCAAATAGTTTGTCTGGGTTTTTTTTGTTTGTTTGCAGGGAAGTAAATCCAATGCCATCTTGGCCAGAAGTGGAAAACTACTTATGTGATGATCATTAGGCCAGGTATCATTGTGTCTTTATTATAATGTCAAATGCTTTTATCAGAGCTGTTCTGTACAAATTTTGTAAATGAAGGTCAGGGATCGAAAATATGCTCAAAACACTTAAACGTTTGGATATTCAGGGTTAGCTTGGAGTTTTCCAGAGAACATATGATGTAAGTAATTCTTAATAAATAGTGAAATTATTCTTTAGAATAGAAAAAAAAGTTCAGATTCTTATAGATTAAAATAAAAAGTTAATTTTATTGTCTTTCCTTCTGATAAATTCTGTCAGCTGGAGGAAAAAAATTACTATTTAACTTGGCTCTTTTCTTTAAATTGAGGCTAACAATTCAGATGAAAAAGTTCTACTGGCCCACTTAGTCAGGTTTAGGAGAGTGATATTAGGGAACAAAATTACAGGTATCCTCTGCTATTTGAAAGTTACTTTATGTCGCTTCACTTTTAGAAAGACCAACATTATTTCTGAACCTGTTTTTGCTAACTGAAAGAAGTCTGAATAGGATTTTCACTTTTATGGAAGAAGACAAAAAGCAAAAATAGCATTCAGTGTTTGTTTTACAGCAAGCCATTAAGGAGGCAGTGTGCACCCTAAGCAGCAAGAGTGGCTCTGCCAAGCTCCTTCCCCAGGAATCACGCTCAGCATCTCAGCATCAAGCCACTAGAGCTTTGAAATGCTTGTGAGCATCTGTACTTTATCACAATTTATTTTGTGCATCCATTAGAAAGATGTGTCCTAAAGTATCAAAGAGGACTTTGATATTTTTGGGGTCTGGGAATGTTCATAAAAGCTAATATAAATTAATTGTTTCCTTGCTTTATGCCACTTTGGCTTACAAAAAGTTTCATAGGAATGCTTTACTTTTAAGACAACAGGAGAAACCTATAAACCTAGGGTTAGGAGACCTGGATTCTTTGTATTTTTACTATTGAGAATCTGTATGACTTTGAGGAAGTTATTTGGTTTTTATCCCTTGTTTTTTTTCTGTAAAATGAAAATCATTGCTGGTTGAATCTATTTCCTAGAAATGTTTGAAATATTAAATAGGATGTCTGATATATTTTGTAAAATTAAAGGTTCTGTATGAACGTAATGTTTTTTTTTGGATTTTTCTGTTTGAGCAAGGGAATTAAGATTGTGAACTAAGTAGTATACCAAGATTGGTTGCTGTTTCCAAGTGCTGAAAATGGATTCAGTTTATTACTCAGTTGGGAAAGGATTCAGAACCTTGTTTTGGATATTTTCCTATGAAGAGGTGTATTTGATAAGACAGAAACTTCTGCCTGACAAGATAGATTGACTAGGCTGATCTGTCAAGTCATAAGAGCCTATTTCTCCAAAATTTAGTTTGGAAATGGCCACAATGTTCTAGATGTTTTGGCTAGCTATAAGAAACTCTGAGCTGGTCAGGGAGGAGACTTGGCTCAGTACAGCTGTAGTACCCTTATGCCACTTCACTGAACTGGAACAGAAAAAAAAATCATTTGTCAAAAGTCCACGGGCCCCAAATAGGCTACAGTAACAGAATATATTCCCCAACTGTATAAACCATCAGAAGAAAAGTAGTAGAAAGTGCTCTGATCTAGAGATTAGGAGATCTTGGTCAATACCAAATGAGAACTGCATTTTATGTAGTTCCATGCCTCTTTCAAGAGTTAAGGGCACTAAGTACCCAGCAAGTTCTGTCTTGTCTCAGAATTTTTTTTTTTAATGAGCACCAAAGCCTGAAACTTTCCAAGTCTGGCTTAAGTATAGTTTTTCACCAGCCCTAAGTAAATAGGCAGTGCTATTTTCTTATATAGTCTGTATTGATCTTCTGATAACCCATTACTATTGACATATTTAACTTGATAGTATACCTAGGCATCGATTTTACAGAATCAAAGTTTCCTAGAGTTAGTTTTTAAGACCCTGAAGAGATCATCTGTACTCTTGTTTAATCATAGCTAAATTTCTCCTTAGACAAATTAGGATGAGAATATTTTTAGTAGATCTTTAGGGCTTAACCTTCACTGTTAACCTCATTTACTTAGTAAGAATTATTTAAGAATGTATCCTATTTTCTCCTACTTTAGAGCTTTAGGGAATTAGATGTTATAATTCATTATTCTGTTATTCTACTTAAAAGCTAAAGGAAAACTGTTTCTCTCCTTACAACACTTTGGGCACTAAATGTGGTGTTCCCACACCAACCAATTCTCCAATCTCCAGGCACCAACTGAGTGTTTTACAGTTCAGTTCTGATAGTGACTACCTGGAGTTAGCACAGACCCCACAGGTTAAAGGCTTAGTCCACAAAACTGCCTTCCACTTTAGATGTCAATTGCAAGTAGTGGTTTCCTAGGTTACCCACACTTGTATTTGATTTGGCAACCAATTGGGGGTTCCCATGACCCCCATCTCAGATTCGATAATTTACTATAGTGGCTCATAGAACTCAGGGAAATACTTATATGTACCAGTTTATTGTAAAGGATATAATTAAGGAATACAGATTAACAACCAGGTTAAGGGATACATAGGGCAAGGTCCTAAAGGGTCCTGAGCACAGGAACTTCTGTCCTCATGGAGTTGGGAGTACCCAGAAGCTCTTACAATCCTTTAGTTTTAGAGTTTTTATGGAGGTTTCATCATGTAGGCATGATCAGTTATTAACTCAGTTTTCTGTTCCTCTTTCCTACCTGGGTAGGACTGGAATTTCCAAGCCTCTAATCATGGTTTGATTTTTGGTGACCAGCCCCCATCCTGAAGCTATTCAGGAGCCCACTGAGAATCACCTCATTAGAACAAAAGATGGTCCTGTCACCTAGGAAAATTCAAGGGCTTTAGGAGCTCTGTATAAGATGCTCCTATCACTCCCATCACTCAGAAAATTCCAAGGCTTTAGGAGCTTTGAACCAGGAACGAGGGGTAGAAAACAAATACATATTTCTTATGACACAAAAGCAAAATCAAATTTGGCTCTTTTTTTTCCATATTACTTGAGCATCTTGGTACTTAGTTTAATAATGTTTAGAGACTGGAAGACCAAGACAGAAATACCTACTTTCCTTAAAAATGAAACATTTTCGAGGCGGCCGCGGGGAGCATGCCTGCGCCGCTCAGTGCCGTGCCAGAGGGGAGCGTGGCGCGTGGCCGGCTGCGAGGGGAGTTCCCGTCCCCGCCGAGGTGAGCCGGCTCGGGGCTGTGCCAGCGCCTTCCGCCCCGGCCCGCGGGGAGGACACCTGCCGGGTCCTGCACCGGAGTCCCACTGAGCCTTCAGCCCGAAATAGAGTCCTGAATCTCTTGGTCACAGATTGACAGCCTGGAACCCTAAAGAAGACCAAGACTCCTAAAGGTTTCTATGGTGGGTGACTTGTGAATGTGAGATAATATTTTGAAATTTGAAAAGCAATCACCAGACCAGTTGATTTTTTTTTTTTTTTTTTTTGAGAGGGCATCTCTCATATTTATTGATCAAATGGTTGTTAACAACAATAAAATTCAGTATAGGGGGGTCAATGCTCAATGTACAATCATTAATCCATCTCAAGCCTAATTCTCGTCAGTCTCCAATCTTCTGAAGCATAACGAACAAGTTCTTACATGGTGAACGAATTCTTACAGAGTGAATAAATTCTTACATAGTGAACAGTACAAGGGCATTCATCACAGAAACTTTCGGTTTTGATCATGCAATATGACCTATAAACAATCAGGTCAAATATGAATATTCATTTGATTTTTGTACTTGATTTATATGTCGATCCCACATTTCTCCTATTATTATTATTATTTTTATTTTTAATAAAATGCTGAAGTGGTAGGTAGATGCAAGATAAAGGTAGAAAACATAGTTTAGTGCTGTAAGAAGGCAAATATAGATGATCAGATGATCAGGTGTGTGCCTATGGACTAAGTATTAATCCAGGCTAGACAAGGGCAGCAAGACATCCACGGATGCAGAAGATTTCTCTCAAAGCAGGGGGGGTGAGGTTCTGAGCCTCACCTCTGTTGATCCCCAAATTCTCACCTGATGGCCCCCCTGCGACTGTGCCTGTCTTAGGTTGTTCCTCCCTTGAGGAATCTTACCCGTCTCTGGCTAACCAGTCATCTTCCGGGGCCATACAGGGAAATGTAAAGTTGGTAAGTGAGAGAGAAGCCATATTGTTTGCAAAGGTTAGCTTTTTACTTCTTTGCAGATTTATGCCCTGTGGCTTCTATGCCCAGCACTTGTCTCGAGGTATCTTTACCACCTGGAGGAATTATGATACTCGGTAAATTCGATATGAGGCACGAATTCTATTTAAGGTTTGTAATTAGGAAGGAAGAAGAAAAGCTATAGATGTAGCATATGAAGGAAACTTGGGAGGATTGATTATTTCTTTGACATATGTTCTTGTATAGTACCTTAATTATGTATAGGTTTTAAACTACTAACTAATTTGCACACACATATTCACATAATAGGAATACGGTGACATAAACAAAGCAAATCTATAATTACCAGCCATCTCCAGTGAAGCCAAGAAAACCATTTAGGCACCCTAGGCATTTGTGAAAATTTATCTATGATATGATGGATATTGTCCAACTGTACTTGAACCATCAGACAAATTAAAGCAGCCCATTTCTGGGATCTGTTCACATCCCATATGTTCTTTTAACCATAGATAGTCTATAGTCATGAGATTTTGGGGTGCTACAACTTGCACCCCTCCCAACTCCTGGTTGAGTTCCAACAGTACAGATCCAGTCAAATTCGTTGTCTCACTGTATGCACATGCCAGCCTAGACATCTCCCTCCTCCTTCTTATGGCAAGTCCAGGAGACGGTGGGCTGGATGCAGCCACAACCGCAGCATCGTCCGGATCCCTGTGGAGGCTTTTTGATGATCATCCCCCGGCACGAGTCCTCCAGAGAGTGCTGATGCCGGAAGCTCCTCCTCATATCGTATCTCAGTTCATTTTCTGGGTATCCAAGCTAGGCCTTGATCTTCTGCGTAGAAACAAACAGACCCTTTGCCCACACTTTGACATGCCCTCTATACCACTGTGCAGAACTCATTGGAGGTCAGCACACAGTAACTGCTTTTTTTTTTTTTTTTTTTTTTAATTAAGAGAAAGGAATATTATCAGAAAAGAGTACCTCCATAGCTGATCATCTGACACCCTTTAAGTGATCAACATTAAGGATATTTAAAGCATGCGTTGATCTTTGATTTACCAATAGTTTTATCCTGTTAAGGAGTAATCCCCCTTTTCTTTCTTTCTTTCTTTTTTTTTTTAAATTTTTAATCTACACTTACCTGAAGAATACTATGTTTACTATGCTCTCCCCTATATCAGGTCCCCCCTAACAACCACATTACGGTTACTGTCCATCAGCTTAGCAAAATGTGGTAGAGTCACTACTTGTCCTCTCTGTGTTGTGCAGCCCAGTCTCCCCTTTCTCCCTCCCCCCCATGCATGCTAATCTTAATACCCCCCTTCTTCTTCCCCCCCCTTATCCCTCCCTGCCCACCCATCCTCCCCAGTTCCTTTCCCTTTGGTACCTGTTAGTCCATTTTTGGGTTCTGTAATTCTGCTGCTGTTTTGTTCCTTCAGTTTTTCCTTTGTTCCTATACTCCTCAGATGAGTGAAATCATTTGGTATTTCTCTTTCTCCGCTTGGCTTATTTCACTGAGCATAATACTCTCCAGCTCCATCCATGTTGCTGCAAGTGGTTGGATTTTTCCACTTCTTATGGCTGAGTAGTATTCCATTGTGTATATGTACCACATCTTCTTTATCCATTCATCTACAGATGGACATTTAGGTTGCTTCCAATTCTTGGCTATTGTAAATAGTGCTGCGATAAACATAGGAGTGCATCTGTCTTTCTCAAACTTGATTGCTGCGTTCTTAGGGTAAATTCCTAGGAGTGGAATTCCTGGGTGAAATGGTAGGTCTGTTTTGAGCATTTTGATGCACCTCCATACTGCTTTCCACAATGGTTGAACTAATTTACATTCCCACCAGCAGTGTAGGAGGGTTCCCCTTTCTCCACAGCCTCGCCAACATTTGTTGTTGTTTGTCTTTTGGATGGCAGCTATCCTTACTGGTGTGAGGTGGTACCTCATTGTAGTTCTAATTTGCATTTCTCTGATAATTAGCGATGTGGAGCATCTTTTCATGTGTCTCTTGGCCATCTGTATTTCTTTTTTGGAGAACTGTCTGTTCAGTTCCTCTGCCCATTTTTTAATTGGGTTATTTGTTTTTTGTTTGTTGAGGCGTGTGAGCTCTTTATATATTCTGGACGTCAAGCCTTTATCAGATCTGTCATTTTCAAATATATTCTCCCATACTGTAGGGTTCCTTTTTGTTCTATTGATGGTGTCTTTCGCTGTACAGAAGCTTTTCAGCTTAATGTAGTCCCACTTGCTCATTTTTGCTGTTGTTTTCCTTGCCCGGGGAGATATGTTCAAGAAGAGATCACTCATGTTTATATCTAAGAGGTTTTTGCCTATGTTTTTTTCCAAGAGTTTAATGGTTTCGTGACTTACATTCAGGTCTTTGATCCATTTTGAGTTTACCTTTGTATATGGGGTTAGACAATGGTCCAGTTTCATTCTCCTACATGTAGCTGTCCAGTTTTGCCAGCACCATCTGTTGAAGAGACTGTCATTTTGCCATTGTATGTCCATGGCTCCTTTATCAAATATTAATTGATCATATATGTTTGGGTTAATTTCTGGGGTCTCTAATCTGTTCCACTGGTCTGTGGCTCTGTTCTTGTGCCAGTACCAAACTGTCTTGATTACTATGGCTTTGTAGTAGAGCTTGAAGTTGGGGAGTGAGATCCCCCCTACTTTATTCTTCTTTTTCAGGATTGCTTTGGCTATTCGGGGTCTTTGGTGTTTCCATGTGAATTTTTGAATTATTTGTTCCAATTCATTGAAGAATGTTGCTGGTAATTTGAGAGGGATTGCATCAAATTTGTATATTGCTTTCGGCAGGATGGCCATTTTGACGATATTAATTCTTCCTAGCCATGAGCATGGGATGAGTTTCCATTTATTAGTGTCCCCTTTAATTTCTCTTAAGAGTGACTTGTAGTTTTCAGAGTATAAGTCTTTCACTTCCTTGGTTAGGTTTATTCCTAGGTATTTTATTCTTTTTGATGCAATGGTGAATGGAATTGTTTTCCTGATTTCTCTTTCTATTGATTCGTTGTTAGTGTATAGGAAAGCTACAGGTTTCTGTGTGTTGATTTTGTATCCTGCAACTTTGCTGTATTCCGATATCAGTTCTAGTAGTTTTGGAGTGGAGTCTTTAGGGTTTTTTATGTACAGTATCATATCATCTGCAAATAGTGACAGTTTAACTTCTTCTTTACCAATCTGGATTCCTTGTATTTCTTTGTTTTGTCTGATTGCCGTGGCTAGGACCTCCAGTACTATGTTAAATAACAGTGGGGAGAGTGGGCATCCCTGTCTGGTTCCCGATCTCAGTGGAAATGCTTTCAGCTTCTCGCTGTTCAGTATAATGCTGGCTGTGGGTTTATCATATATGGCCTTTATTATGTTGAGGTACTTGCCCTCTATTCCCATTTTGCTGAGAGTTTTTATCATGAATGGATGTTGAATTTTGTCAAATGCTTTTTCAGCATCTATGGAGATGATCATGTGGTTTTTGTCTTTCTTTTTGTTGATGTGGTGGATGATGTTGATTGATTTTCGAATGTTGTACCATCCTTGCATCCCTGGGATGAACCCCACTTGGTCATGGTGTATGATCCTTTTGATATACTGTTGAATTCTGTTTGCTAATATTTTATTGAGTATTTTTGCATCTACATTCATCAGGGATATTGGTCTGTAATTTTCTTTTTTGGTGGGGTCTTTTCCTGGTTTTGGTATTAGGGTGATGTTGGCTTCATAGAATGAGTTTGGGAGTATTCCCTCTTCTTCTATTTTGTGGAACACTTTAAGGAGAATGGGTATTATGTCTTCTCTGTGTGTCTGATAAAATTCCGAGGTAAATCCGTCCGGCCCCGGGGTTTTGTTCTTGGGTAGTTTTTTGATTACTGTTTCAATTTCTTTGCTTGTAATTGGTTTGTTTAACTTTTGTGTTTCTTCCTTGGTCAGTCTTGGGAGGTTGTATTTTTCTAGGAAGTTGTCCATTTCTTCTAGGTTTTCCAGCTTGTTGGCATATAGGTTTTCATAGTAGTCTTTAATAATTCTTTGTATTTCTGTGGAGTCTGTCGTGATTTTTCCATTCTCATTTCTGATTATGTTGATTTGTGTTGACTCTCTTTTTCTCTTAATAAGTTGGGCTAGAGGCTTATCTATTTTGTTTATTTTCTCAAAGAACCAGCTCTTGGTTTCGTTGATTTTTGCTATTGTTTTATTCTTCTCAATTTTGTTTATTTCTTCTCTGATCTTTATTATGTCCCTCCTTCTGCTGACTTTAGGCCTCATTTGTTCTTCTTTTTCCAGTTTTAATAGTTGTGATGTTAGACTATTCATTTGGGATTGTTCTTCCTTCTTCAAGTGTGCCTGGATTGCTATATACTTTCCTCTTAAGACTGCTTTCGCTACGTCCCACAGAAGTTGGGGCTTTGTGTTCTTGTTGTCATTTGTTTCTATATATTCCTTGATCTCTATTTTGATTTGTTCATTGATCCATTGATTATTTAGTAGCATGTTGTTAAGCCTCCATGTGTTTGTGAGCCTTTTTGTTTTCTTTGTAGAATTTATTTCTACTTTCATACCTTTGTGGTCTGAAAAATTGGTTGGTAGAATTTCAATATTGTGGAATTTATTGAGGCTCTTTTTATGAGCTAGTATGTGGTCTATTCTGGAGAATGTTCCATGTGCACTTGAGAAGAATGCATATCCTGTTGCTTTTGGATGTAAAGTTCTATAGATGTCTATTAGGTCCATCTGTTCTAGTGTGTTGTTCAGTGCCTGTGTGTCTTTACTTATTTTCTGCCCGGTGGATCTATCCTTTGGGGTGAGTGGTGTGTTGAAGTCTCCTACAATGAATGCATTGCAGTCTATTTCCCTCTTTAGTTCTGTTAGTATTTGCTTCACATATGCTGGTGCTCCTGTATTGGGTGCATATATATTTAGAATGGTTATATCCTCTTGTTGGACTAAGCCCTTTATCATTATGTAGTGGCCTTCTTTATCTCTTGTTACTTTCTTTGTTTTGAAGTCTATTTTGTCTGATATTAGTACTGCAACCCCTGCTTTCTTCTCACTGTTGTTTGCCTGAAATATGTTTTTCCATCCCTTGACTTTTAGTCTGTGCTTATCTTTGGGTTTAAGGTGAGTTTCTTGTAAGCAGCATATAGATGGGTCTTGCTTTTTTATCCATTCTATTACTCTATGTCTTTTGATTGGTGCATTAAGTCCATTTACATTTAGGGTGACTATTGAAAGATATGTACTTATTGCCATTGCAGGCTTTAGATTCGTGGTTACCAAAGGTTCAAGGTTAGCTTCTTTAGTATCTTACTGCCTAACTTAGCTCGCTTATTGAGCTGTTATATACACTGTCTGGAGAGTCTTTTCTTCTCTCCCTTCTTATTCCTCCTCCTCCATTCTTCATATGTTGTGTGTTTTGTTCTGTGCTCTTTTTAGGGGTGCTCCCATCTAGAGCAGTCCCTGTAGGATGCCCTGTAGAGGTGGTTTGTGGGAAGCAAATTCCCTCAGCTTTTGCTTGTCTGGGAATTGTTTGATCCCACCATCATATTTAAATGATAGTCGTGCTGGATACAGTATCCTTGGTTCAAGGCCCTTCTGTTTCATTGCATTAAGTATATCATGCCATTCTCTTCTGGCCTGTAGGGTTTCTGTTGAGAAGTCTGATGTTAGCCTGATTGGTTTTCCTTTATAGGTGACCTTTTTCTCTCTAGCTGCCTTTAAAACTCTTTCCTTGTCCTTGATCCTTGCCATTTTAATTATTATGTGTCTTGGTGTTGTCCTCCTTGGATCCTTTCTGTTGGGGGTTCTGTATAATTCCATGGTCTGTTCGATTATTTCCTCCCCCAGTTTGGGGAAGTTTTCAGCAATTATTTCTTCAAAGACACTTTCTATCCCTTTTCCTCTTTCTTCCTCTTCTGGTATCCCTATAATACGAATGTTTTTCCTTTTGTATTGGTCACATATTTCTCTTAGTGTTGTTTCATTCCTGGAGATCCTTTTATCTCTCTCTATGTCAGCTTCTATACGTTCCTGTTCTCTGGCTTCTATTCCTTCAATGGCCTCTTGCATCTTATCCATTCTGCTTATAAATCCTTCCAGGGATTGTTTCACTTCTGTGATCTCTTTCCTGACATCTGTGATCTCCTTCCGGACTTCATCCCACTGCTCTTGCATTTTTCTCTGCATCTCATCCCATTGCTCTTGCATTTTTTTCTGCATCTCTGTCCGCATGTTCATGATTTTTATTTTGAATTCTTTTTCAGGAAGACTAGTTAGGTCTGTCTCCTTCTCAGGTGTTGTCTCTTTGATCTTTGTCTGCCTGTAGTTTTGCCTTTTCATGGTGATAGAGATAGTTTGCAGAGCTGGTACAAGTGACCGCTGGAAGAGCTTCCCTTCTTGTTGATTTGTAGCCTTTTCCTGGGAGAATAGCGACCTCTAGTGGCTTGTGCTGGGCAGCTGTGCGCAGACAGGGCTTCTGCTTCCTGCCCAGTTGCTTTGGGGTTTATCTCCGCTGTTGCTGTGGGCTTGGCCTGGCTGGGGCTGTTCCTCCAAAATGGTGGAGCCCCGTTGGAGGGGGAGCAGCCAGGAGACTATTTATCTCCGTAAGGGGCCTCTGTGCTCCCTGCTGCCCAGGGGGTTAGAGTGCCCAGAGATCCCCAGATTCCCTGCTTCTGGTCTAAGTGACCTGTCCTGCCCCTTTAAGATTTCCAAAAAGCACTCTCCAAACCAAAACAACAGCAGCAACAATGAGAGAGGGAACAGAAACAAAGAGAAAAAAAAAAGGAAAAAAAAGGAAAAAACAAGCGATTTTTTTTTGTCCTCAGGTGCCGGTCCCAGGCACCCGCTCACTGGTCCTGCTGCCCTGTCTCCCTAGCACCAGGGTCCCTGTCCTTTCAAGGCTTCCAAAAAGCACCCACCCACCAGTCCCGCAGGGAAGGAACGCTCAATATTCTTTGTCCTCAGGCACTGGTCCCACGCACCCGCTCACCAGTCCCGCCGCCCTGCCTCCCTAGCACCAGGGTCCCTGTCCCTTCAAGGCTTCCAAAAAGCACTCGGCAAAAAGAGAGAAAAAAAAGGGGAAAAACGCGCGATTTCTTCCGTCCTCAGGTGCTGGTCTCAGGCACCCACCCACCGGTCCCACAGGGAAAAATGCGGGATATTCTTTGTCCTCAGGTGCCGGTCCCAGGCACCCGCTCACCAGTCCCACCGCCCTGCCTCCCTAGCACCAGGGTCCCTGTCCCTTTTAGGCTTCCAAAAAGCACTCGCAGAAAAGAGAAAAAAAAAAGGGGAAAAACGCGCGATTTCCTCTGTCCTCAAGTGCCGGTCTCAGGCACCTGCCCACCGGTCCCGCAGGGAAAAACGGGGGATATTCTTTGTCCTCAGGCGCCGGTCCCAGCCACCCGCTCACCAGTCCCGCCACCGTGCCTCCCTAGCACTGGGGTCCCCGTCCCTTCAAGGCTTCCAAAAAGCGCTCGCCAAAAAGAGAAAAAAAAAAGGGGAAAAACGCGCGACCTCCTCCGTCCTCAGGCACCGGTCTCAGGCACCCGCCCCCAGGTCTCGCAGGGAGAAACGCGGGATATTCTTTGTCCTCCGGCGCCGTTCCCAGGCACCTCCTCACTGGTCCCGCCACCCTGCCTCCCCAGCAACGGGGGCCCGTCCCTCTAAGGCTTCCAAAAAGCGCTCGCCAAAAAAAAAAAAAAAAAAAAACCGCTCCGATTTCTCTCCACCCGCCGGGAGCCGGGGGGAGGGGCGCTCGGGTCCCGCCGGGCTGGGGCTTGTATCTTACCCCCTTCACAAGGCGCTGGGTTCTTGCAGGTGTGGATGTGGTCTGGATGTTGTCCTGTGTCCTGTGGTCTCTATTTTAGGAAGATTTTTCTTTGTTATATTTTCATAGCTCTATGTGTTTTTGGGAGGAGATTTCCACTGCTCTACTCACGCCGCCATCTTGGCTCCGCCCTCCAGACCAGTTGATTTTTGACTACACAACCCAACCTTTTCCAAGGGCACAGGAGAAAGAACCGCTAATGTTTAAAGTTTAAAAATTAAGATGAGAGGCAGAGCCAAGATGGCGGCGTGAGTAGAGCAGTGAAAATCTCCTCCAAAAACACATAGAGCTATGAAAATATAACAAAGAAAAATCTTCCTACAATAGAGACCACAGGACACAGGACAACATCCTGACCACATCCACACCTGCAAGAACCCAGCGCCTTGTGAAGGGGGTGAGGAAGGCGACAAACCAACAAGAAGGGAAGCTCTTCCAGCGGTCACTTGTACCAGCTCTGCACACTATCTCTATCACCATGAAAAGACAAAACTACAGGCAGACAAAGATCACAGAGACAACACCTGAGAAGGAGACAGACCTAACCAGTCCTCCTGAAAAAGAATTCAAAATAAAAATCATGAACATGCTGACAGAGATGCAGAGAAAAATGCAAGAGCAATGGGATGAGATGCAGAGAAAAATGCAAGAGCAGTGGGATGAAGTCCGGAGAGAGATCACAGATGTCAGGAAGGAGATCACAGAAGTGAAACAATCCCTGGAAGGATTTATAAGCAGAATGGATAAGATGCAAGAGGCCATTGAAGGAATAGAAGCTAGAGAATAGGAACGTATAGAAGCTGACATAGAGAGAGATAAAAGGATCTCCAGGAATGAAACAACACTAAGAGAACTATGTGACCAAGCCAAAAGGAATAATATTCGTATTATAGGGATACCAGAAGAAGAAGAAAGAGGAAAAGGGATAGAAAGTCTCTTTGAAGAAATAATTGCTGGAAACTTCCCCAAACTGGGGGAGGAAATAATCGAACAGACCATGGAATTACACAGAACCCCCAATAGAAAGGATCCAAGGAGAACAACACCAAGACACATAGTAACTAAAATGGCAAGGATCAAGGACAAGGAAAGAGTTTTAAAGGCAGCTAGAGAGAAAAAGGTCACCTATAAAGGAAAACCCATCACGCTAACATCAGACTTCTCGACAGAAACCCTACAGGCCAGAAGAGAATGGCATGATATACTTAATGCAATGAAACAGAAGGGCCTTGAACCAAGGATACTGTATCCAGTACGACTATCATTTAAATATGATGGCGGGATTAAACAATTCCCAGACATGCAAAAGCTGAGGGAATTTGCTTCCCACAAACCACCTCTACAGGGCATCCTACAGGGACTGCTCTAAATGGGAGCACCCCTAAAAAGAACACAGAACAAAACACACAACATATGAAGAATGGAGGAGGAGGAATAAGAAGGGAGAGAAGAAAAGAATCTCCAGACAGTGTATATAACAGCTCAATAAGCGAGCTAAGTTAGGCAGTAAGATACTAAAGAAGCTAACCTTGAACCTTTGGTAACCACGAATCTAAAGCCTGCAATGGCAATAAGTACATATCTCTCAATAGTCACCCTAAATGTAAATGGACTTAATGCACCAATCAAAAGACACAGAGTAATAGAATGGATAAAAAAGCAAGACCCATCTATATGCTGCTTACAAGAAACTCACCTTAAACCCAAAGATAAGCATAGACTAAAAGTCAAGGGATGGAAAAACATATTTCAGGCAAACAACAGTGAGAAGAAAGCAGGGGTTGCAGTACTAATATCAGACAAAATAGACTTCAAAACAAAGAAAGTAACAAGAGATAAAGAAGGCCACTACATAATGATAAAGGGCTCAGTCCAACAAGAGGATATAACCGTTCTAAATATATATGCACCCAATACAGGAGCACCAGCATATGTGAAGCAAATACTAACAGAACTAAAGAGGGAAATAGACTGCAATGCATTCATTTTAGGAGACTTCAACACACCACTCACTCCGAAGGATAGATCCACCAGGCAGAAAATAAGTAAGGACACAGAGGCACTGAACAACACCCTAGAACAGATGAACCTAATAGACATCTATAGAACTCTACATCCAAAAGCAACAGGATATGCATTCTTCTCAAGTGCACATGGAACATTCTCCAGAATAGACCACATACTAGCTCACAAAAAGAGCCTCAGTAAACTCAAAAATATTGAAATTCTTCCAACCAATTTTTCAGACCACAAAGGTATAAAAGTAGAAATAAATTCTACAAAGAAAACAAAAAGGCTCACAAACACATGGAGGCTTATCAACATGCTACTAAATAATCAATGGATCAATGAACAAATCAAAATAGAGATCAAGGAATATATAGAAACAAATGACAACAACAACACTAAGCCCCAACTTCTGTGGGATGCAGTGAAAGCAGTCTTAAGAGGAAAGTATATAGCAATCCAGGCACACTTGAAGAAGGAAGAACAATCCCAAATGAATAGTCTAACATCACAATTATCAAAACTGGAAAAAGAAGAACAAATGAGGCCTAAAGTCAGCAGAAGGAGGGACATAATAAAGATCAGAGAAGAAATAAACAAAATTGAGAAGAATAAAACAATAGCAAAAATCAACGAAACCAAGAGCTGGTTCTTTGAGAAAATAAACAAAATAGATAAGCCTCTAGCCCAACTTATTAAGAGAAAAAGAGAATCAGCACAAATCAACATAATCAGAAATGAGAATGGAAAAATCACGACAGACTCCACAGAAATACAAAGAATTATTAAAGACTACTATGAAAACCTATATGCCAACAAGCTGGAAAATCTAGAAGAAATGGACAACCTTCTAGAAATATACAACCTCCCAAGACTGACCAAGGAAGAAACACAAAAGTTAAACAAACCAATTATGAGCAAAGAAATTGAAATGGTAATCAAAAAACTACCCAAGAACAAAACCCCGGGGCCGGACGGATTTACCTCAGAATTTTATCAGACACACAGAGAAGACATAATACCTATTCTCCTTAAAGTGTTCCAAAAAATAGAAGAAGAGGGAATACTCCCAAACTCATTCTATGAAGCCAACATCACCCTAATACCAAAACCAGGAAAAGACCCCACCAAAAAAGAAAATTACAGACCAATATCCCTGATGAATGTAGATGCAAAAATACTCAATAAAATATTAGCAAACAGAATTCAACAGTATATCAAAAGGATCATACACCATGACCAAGTGGGATTCATCCCAGGGATGCAAGGATGGTACAACATTCGAAAATCCATCAACATCATCCACCACATCAACAAAAAGAAAGACAAAAACCACATGATCATCTCCATAGATGCTGAAAAAGCATTTGACAAAATTCAACATCCATTCATGATAAAAACTCTCAGCAAAATGGGAATAGAGGGCAAGTACCTCAACATAATAAAGGCCATATATGATAAACCCACAGCCAGCATGATACTGAACAGCGAGAAGCTGAAAGCATTTCCTCTGAGATCGGGAACCAGACAGGGATGCCCACTCTCCCCACTGTTATTTAACATAGTACTGGAGGTCCTAGCCACGGCAATCAGACAAAACAAAGAAATACAAGGAATCCAGATTGGTAAAGAAGAAGTTAAACTGTCACTATTTGCAGATGATATGATACTGTACATAAAAAACCCTAAAGACTCCACTCCAAAACTACTAGAACTGATATCGGAATACAGCAAAGTTGCAGGATACAAAATTAACACACAGAAATCTGTAGCTTTCCTATACACTAACAATGAATCAATAGAAAGAGAAATCAGGAAAACAATTCCATTCACCATTGCATCAAAAAGAATAAAATACCTAGGAATAAACCTAACCAAGGAAGTGAAAGACTTATACTCTGAAAACTACAAGTCACTCTTAAGAGAAATTAAAGGGACACTAATAAATGGAAACTCATCCCATGCTCATGGCTAGGAAGAATTAATATCGTCAAAATGGCCATCCTGCCCAAAGCAATATACAGATTTGATGCAATCCCTCTCAAATTACCAGCAACATTCTTCAATGAACTGGAAGAAATAATTCAAAAATTCATATGGAAACACCAAAGGCCCCGAATAGCCAAAGCAATCCTGAAAAAGAAGAATAAAGTAGGGGGGATCTCACTCCCCAACTTCAAGCTCTACTACAAAGCCATAGTAATCAAGACAATTTGGTACTGGCACAAGAACAGAGCCACAGACCAGTGGAACAGATTAGAGACTCCAGACATTAACCCAAACATATATGATCAATTAATATTTGATAAAGGAGCCATGGACATACAATGGCAAAATGACAGTCTCTTCAACAGATGGTGCTGGCAAAACTGGACAGCTACATGTAGGAGAATGAAACTGGACCATTGTCTAACCCCATATACAAAGGTAAACTCAAAATGGATCAAAGACCTGAATGTAAGTCATGAAACCATTAAACTCTTGGAAAAAAACATAGGCAAAAACCTCTTAGACATAAACATGAGTGACCTCTTCTTGAACATATCTCCCCGGGCAAGGAAAACAACAGCAAAAATGAGCAAGTGGGACTACATTAAGGTGAAAAGCTTCTGTACAGCGAAAGACACCATCAATAGAACAAAAAGGAACCCTACAGTATGGGAGAATATATTTGAAAATGACACATCCGATAAAGGCTTGACGTCCAGAATATATAAAGAGCCCACATGCCTCAACAAACAAAAAACAAATAACCCAATTAAAAAATGGGCAGAGGAACTGAACAGACAGTTCTCTAAAAAAGAAATACAGATGGCCAAGAGACACATGAAAAGATGCTCCACATCGCTAATTATCAGAGAAATGCAAATTAAAAATACAATGAGGTATCACCTCACACCAGTAAGGATAGCTGCCATCCAAAAGACAAACAACAACAAATGTTGGCGAGGCTGTGGAGAAAGGGGAACTTTCCTACACTGCTGGTGGGAATGTAAATTAGTTTGCCATTGTGGAAAGCAGTATGGAGGTTCATCAAAATGCTCAAAACAGACCTACCATTTGACCCAGGAATTCCACTCCTAGGAATTTACCCTAAGAATGCAGCAATCAAGTTTGAGAAAGACATATGCACCCCTATGTTTATCGCAGCGCTATTTACAATAGCCAAGAATTGGAAGCAACCTAAATGTCCATCGGTAGATGAGTGGATAAAGAAGATGTGGTACATATACACAATGGAATACTACTCAGCCATAAGAAGTGGAAAAATCCAACCATTTGCAGCAACATGGATGGAGCTGGAGAGTATTATGCTCAGTGAAATAAGCCAAGTGGAGAAAGAGAAATACCAAATGATTTCACTCATCTGAGGAGTATAGGAACAAAGGAAAAACTGAAGGAACAAAACAGCAGCGGAATTACAGAACCCAAAATTGGACTAACAGGTACCAAAGGGAAAGGAACTGGGGAGGATGGGTGGGCAGGGAGGGATAAGGGGGGGGAAGAAGAAGGGGGGTATTAAGATTAGCATGCATGGTGGGGAGGGAGAAAGGGGAGGGTGGGCTGCACAACACAGAGAGGACAAGTAGTGAGTCTACAACATTTTGCTAAGCTGATGGACAGTAACCGTAATGTGGTTGTTAGGGGGGACCTGATATAGGGGAGAGCATAGTAAACATAGTATTCTTCATGTAAGTATAGATTAAAAATTAAAAAAAAAAGAAAGAAAGAAAGAAAGAAAGAAAAGGGGGATTACTCCTTGATAGGATAAAACTATCAGGTAAATCAAAGGTAAATCAAAGATCAACGCATGCTTTAAATATCCTTAATGTTGATCACTTAAAGGGTGTCAGACGATCAGCTATGGAGGTACTCTTTTCTGATAATATTCCTTTCTCTTAATAAAAAAAAAAAAAAAAGCAGTTACTGTGTGCTGACCTCCAAGGAGTTCTGCACAATGGTATAGAGGACATGTCAAAGTGTGGGCAAAGGGTCTGTTTGTTTCTATGCAGAAGATCAAGGCCTAGCTTGGATACCCAGAAAATGAACTAAGATACGATATGAGGAGGAGCTTCCGGCATCAGCACTCTCTGGAGGACTCGTGCCGGGGGATGATCATCAAAAAGCCTCCACAGTTATCCGGACGATGCTGCGGTTGTGGCTGCATCCAGCCCACCGTTTCCTGGACTTGCCATAGGAATGAGGAGGGAGATGTCTAGGCTGGCATGTGCATACAGTGAGACAACGAATTTGAGTGGATCTGTACTGTTGGAACTCAACCAGGAGTTGGGAGGGGTGCAAGTTGTAGCGCTCCAAAATCTCATGACTATAGACTATCTACGGTTAAAAGAACATATGGGATGTGAACAGATCCCAGAAATGGGCTGCTTTAATTTGTCTGATTTCTCTCAGACTGTTCAAGTACAGTTGGACAATATCCATCATATCATAGACAAATTTTCACAAATGCCTAGGGTGCCTAAATGGTTTTCTTGGCTTCACTGGAGATGGATGGTAATTATAGATTTGCTTTGTTTATGTCACCATATTCCTATTATGTTAATATGTGTGTGCAAATTAGTTAGTAGTTTAAAACCTATACATACTTAAGGTACTCTACAAGAAGATATGTCAAAGAAATAATCAATCCTCCCATGTTTCCTTCCATATGCTTCATCTGTAGCTTTTCTTCTTTCTTCCTAATTACAACCCTTAAATAGAATTCGTGCCTCATATCGAATTTACCGAGTATCATAATTCCTCCAGGTGGTAAAGATACCTCGAGACAAGTGCTAGGCATAGAAGCCACAGGGCATAAATCTGCAAAGAAGTAAAAAGCTAACCTTTTCAAACAATATGGCTTCTCTCTCACTTACCAACTTTACATTTCCCTGTATGGCCCCGGAAGATGACTGGTTAGCCAGAGACGGGTAAGATTCCTCAACGGAGGAACAACCTAAGATAGGCACAGTCACAGGGGGGCCATCAGGTGAGAATTTGGGGATCAACAGAGGTGAGGCCCAGAACCTCACCCACCCTGCTTTGAGAGAAATCTTCTGCATCCGTGGATGTTTTGCTGCCCTTGTCTAGCCTGGATTAATACTTAGTCCATAGGCACACACCTGATCATCTGATCATCTACATTTGCCCTCTTACAGCACTAAACTATGTTTTCTACCTTTATCTTGCATCTACCTACCACTTCAGCATTTTATTAAAAATAAAAATAATAATAATAATAAAGGGAGAAATGTGGGATCAACATATAAATCAAGTACAAAAATCAAACGAATATTCATATTTGACCTGATTGTTTATAGGTCATAATGCGTGATCAAAACCGAAAGTTTCTGTGATGTCTGCCCTTGTACTGTTCACCATGTAAGAATTTATTCACTATGTAAGAATTCGTTCACTATGTAAGAACTTGTTCGTTATGCTTCAGAAGATTGGAGACTGACGAGAATTAGACTTGAGATGAATTAATGATTGTACATTGAGCATTGACCCCCCTATACTGAATTTTATTGTTGTTAACAACCATTTGATCAATAAATATGAGAGATGCCCTCTCAAAAAAAAAAATTAAGATGAAAAAAAAAATGAAACATTTTCATTTTTTAGTGTTTCTGTATTAAAGCATTTAGTATATATAATTAATACCATGAATACATGTTCTTGGTGAAAATTAAAATAATAAAGAGGGGTATCCAAGTGCGAAATTAAAGTTCACCTTGCTTTCTGCTTCTGACTTTCAAAATTTGATTAGTTGAGATTAAGTCTCTCTAACTTTCAAAATTCTCCTGTATCTGGTTCTTGAGAGAAAAGTTGAGAATGAGAGGAGGTGGAGCATTCCTTGTTAGCACAAGCAGATTAAGAGGTCCTAGATTTTCTAAGAGTCATCGTAAAGAAAGAACCAGTCACCTGATCTAAACAAACAAGATATTCTGAATCTAGATTTCCAGGTCCATTCTTTGAGCAGGAAGACCTTTTTAGAAAAGAATCTTTTTGAAAACTGGTACTGAGATTTTTATAACATACTTAGCAGTTATTAATCATTCCCACTGAAGAATGAAAGAAAATGGGCTTGAGTGGTAATAGGAAAGAATTTTGTTTGGGTAGAAACATTGTTATGACAGCAATAAATTATCAAGGTCACTTTGGTGTTTCCCTATCAAATGTGTCTTTAATTTTCATCTGTGTGAAATGGGTTCGTTTTATATGAAGACTAGGTGATATACTTGATAAGTGATTCAGTGGTTAGATTCAATAGGTAAATGGTTCCTAGATTTCAGGATTTCATAAATGAGTAAAACTAAAAAAAAAAAGAGTGCAAGTTGTCATAGTGTTCTTAACTTTATCTTTTGCCAAATTAAAAACACTTAAAAAAACAACTACTACTTAATTTAACAAATCAATAACAATTGATACTAAAAAACTCAGCAATATATAATCTCAGACTAAAGGATGGTTTCTTTAAACTAGTAAATTTAGCCATAAGCAGAGCTTATTATGTTGCCTATATTTTTCTCAAACTTTCTTGGACTAGTAACTATTTTTTCAGGGATCAGCACTAATTTCTGAACCAGCATTTGGATATTATTGCACTAAATGGCCTTTCAAAGTTCTTTCCAGATTTAGAATGATAAAGCTTCAGGACACATGAATATTTTTTGTTTTGAACTTCTCCTCTTCTGTAGGGGAAGCATGTGAGATGCAAATTAGAATCAGGCTTATTTACCTCATATTATAACTTTATTATGTGCATGCAGTTATTGAGTTCCTACCTAATTCAGGAAATGAAGAGTTTTGTAGTAAACTTGGAGCTGCTCTGGGGGAAGAACTGGCTGAGTATAGCTGGGGCATTCTTTTTTTTTTTTTTTTTTGGTATCATCGATGTACAATTACATGAACAACATTATGGTTACTAGATTCCTCCCATTATCAAGTCCCCACCACATACCCCATTACAGTCACTGTCCATCAGTGTAGTGAGATGCTGTAGAGTCACTACTTGTCTTCTCTGTGCTGCACTGCCTTCCCCGTGCCCCCCTCCTACATTATGTGTGCTATTCGTAGTACCCTCTTTTCCCCCTTATCCCTCCCTTCCCATCCATCCTTCCCAGTCCCTTGCCCTTTGGTAACTGTTAGTCCATTCTTGGGTTCTGTGAGTCTCCTGCTGTTTTGTTCCTTCAGTTTTTGCTTTGCTTTTATACTCCACAGCTGAGTGAAATCATTTGATACTTGTCTTTCTCTGCCTGGCTTATTTCACTGAGCATAATACCTTCTAGTTCCATCCATGTTGTTGCAAATGGTAGAATTTGTTTTCTTTTTATGGCTGAATAATACTCCATTGTGTATATGAACCACATCTTCTTTAACCATTCATCTGCTGATGGACACTTAGGTTGTTTCCATTTATTGGCTATTGTAAATAGTGCTGTGATAAACATAGGGGTGCATATATCTTTTTCAAACTAGGCTGCTGCATTTTTAGGGTAAATTCCTGTAAGTGGAATTCCTGGGTCAAATGGTATTTCTATTTTAAGTTATTTGAGGAACCTCCATACTGTTTTCCACAATGGTTGAACTAGTTTATATTCCCACCAGCAGTGTAGGAGGGTTCCCCTTTCTCCACATCCTCGCTGTAAGGTTGAAGGCACTGGGGGGTGGGGGGAGCAGGTCAGACACTGATGATGTGCCAAAGTCCCCGGCTGCTGCCCCCCCCAACCTGAAAAATGTGCCTTAGGCTAGCCAATCCTTGCGCCGCTGTAAATCTAAGCTCTGCCTCCCCCCACCTTCTTTAAAGACTCACTGCCTGTCTACTTTCGCTTGACTTCCCCGGCCTGTAACAGCCAGGCCGCAGAACCTCGCCCAGGGGCATTCAAATAAATTACCTGGCCCTTTGTTGCCTCTCTTTGCCTGCTTATATCGGCTAGAATTTATCTTACGCTCGCCATGTTGTTTGTCTTTTGGATGTTGGCCATCCTAACTGGTGTGAGGTGATATCTCAGCTAGGGCACTCTTATGTTACGTCACTGAACTGGAACAGAGGAAGTCAAACATTTATCAAGAGCTAGTGTTTTGTTCTAGAACTTACCTGAGAAGCAAATTGCATTTGAGAACCAAGCCTCTAGAAATAATTTCAGCCTTTGATTAGTATATTGAACTGTGGAGTTTTCCCAATGCTGTTTCTCATATGAACTCAGCCAATGAGTAAACAGATGTTACCAGAATAACATTTGGCTCAGAAGGCTTTGTTTAGACTATAGCATCTAGCTCTGAAAGATGGAATCTGATCCATATTCTAAGATGCTGGGATTTTTTATTCTTTTATATGAGTAGTTCTTCACTGAGAAGATTAATTTAGTTGTATATGATTGTCCCAGATCAATCCTGGGATCAGGAATAAATCCTATGCTTTTTCCAAAAGGACCTGGGAGTATTGCTGTGCTAATATTTCTGTTTATCAGAGGTAACTGCTAGGGAGAAACCAAGATAAAGGAAAAATGACAGAGCTAGACACTGTCCCAGTCAACCTCTCTATTTACTCTTGGCTATTCTAGTGTTTATTTTGGCATAGGTTGAAGTGTCAGCAGTCATCTTTTCTTAGTGAGTGAAACTAGTTTCATTTCCCAGAGGAATGTGCTAGTCAGATACTTCAGAGTTATCAGTTTGGATTCCACATGGCATGAAGTTTGTGGGTTGGAGTTGGACCAGAGTTTGGAGTCAAACAGACTTGGATTCAAATTCCAGCTCTGGCACCTATTAACTATGTGATTTTTAAGTTAAGGTCTCTGTGTCTTAATTTCCACATATAAAATAGGAATATGATAAGATTCCTAGGGTTGTTGTGAAGATTAAATTAGATAACAAGTGCAAAGTACTTTTCCTTTGTGTAAACTATTACTGTTGATCTTACCATTGTTTTTGGAGGTAAAATAGATAAATAGGTAAAATCTCCCTACCCCTGTAAGAACAGAATCCACCTGCAGGCCTTTCATTTCTACTACATTACTGATTTGTTACTTTCTGAATCTGCCTGGCAATAGAAAGCAGGGTCTACTAAAAAATATTCTCTCATCTAGGATTATATCTCATGATTTTTGCTTGTTAATATATTCTTACTGCCTTTCTGACCCCTTGTACTTAGCCTGCCTAACTCATAAATTTTATAGTGCCTGGGGGTTTATATAAATTATGATTTTTAGAGTCTTCTAATGGCTTAAATATAAAAAAAGTAAAAACAAAATTTGCTAATTGGCAGCTGACCCAGGGGTATTTAATCTCATGTTAGGGGCACTAAACCCTTCTATATGGGTAGATTTCTGAAGTCAGCCCCCTTGGGCTAGCTTTTACTTCTTTCAGCTATGATGTACTAACCAACATTTGATTAATGTCACGGCACTGTGTTTAATCTGTGACAGAATAGATCTGTATCATGACCAGTCTCCTTTGTTAAGGGTAAATACTCATCAACATCAACAAAAATCCCTTGTACCCTAGGTTCATGTAATACAGAGGTAGCTTTATCTGTCATCCTAAGTGTTTGCAGATATGCAGAGTCTACTTTAGAATGAAACACTCTCACCTTATTTTCTACTCTCATCTTTTTCTATTTTTTTTGCTCAGAAAATGAGTTCTGTATATGTAGAGTCAAGAATGAAGTTGTTCCAAAAATCTCATCTGAGAGTATTTTTATATGTGATTGTACTCTGTGTTTTCTATGATAAGCTTGAACTGTCATATTTTCAGTACAGTTTTATAAAAAACTTTTTTTATAAAAAAGTAGAAAACTATGTGCTTGAGATAGTTTTAGGCATTTTCATCTTATAGAAGAGTGAATGAAATAAGCTGTTAAGGTCTTGTTTAGTCTCAAAACTCATAAAAAAAGGGTTTGATTGATAATCAGGAGTCTAGAATTACCTTTTTGGATCTGCTTTATCCTGGTGTAGGGGAGATTTGGGCATATAACTTCTTACATGAGTTTTTCACTAATTTAATAATAGAAATCAGGTCCAGCTTCTGACTGGGGAAGGCCCTCTCACTTTTTTTTCTGTATGCATATTTCTTACTAAATGCCGAAGTCATGTTTCAAATAATAATAATAATAATAATAGAAGCAGAATAATTTCTGCCACTTAACAGACCTTAAACAAATCACTTTTAAAAACTAATTCACTTATAGTTTTGGTTTTCTCATCACAAAAAAAGGATGAAATGTCAGCATATATGTAAAATACTTTTAAATTATAAAATAATATGCAAATATAAGATTAAGTAAAAAGGTTTTTGTTTATCTTCCCTATTAAAGATTCTTCTTTATACATGGTACCCATTTCAAAAACTATTTGCCTCACTGGTATTTTAGGAGAATAAAGATGGTGTATTTGATAAGTCTCCAGTTTCTCAAAAGAATGTAAATAGGTAAGCTGATAAATTTATAGTTAGTCATCTCTGTTTGATATTGACACATATTAACACTAATCACAGTGGTCAAAGTTAACAATATCTCTGATGCTTTAGTAAATTCTTTTAATTTGAAAACTGCAAGAAATGTCAAATTTAAAATGTTTATGTGTCTAGTATGAGGGTGGAGGAATTTCAGATATAATGACATCTTGGTTCCCTCTACTGGACTTAAATGAAATTACCTGTTGCTTCTTAAGACTGCTGTTTGCTCAGCACATATTTACTTATCTGAGGTTCCTCTCTTTCATTTTTTCCTGAGCAATTTGAACAATAAAATAGCCTAAAGTGAGGCAGTATAAGGAAGGATGTACAGTTAAGGTCTCAAGATTACTGGTGACGGAAATGTTCTTTGATCTGTGCTGTTCAGTAAGGTAAACAGTTACCACATTTGACTATTGAGTACTTGAGATACGGCTAGTGTGACTGAGGAACTGTATAGGCATACCTTGGAGATATCGTGGGTTCAGTTCCAGGACAATACAATAAAATGAATATTTCAAAAAATCAAGTCAAATAAATTTTTGGACAGTGACTGCAATGGGGTATGGATGGGGACTTGATAATATGGGTAAATGTAGTAACCACGTTTTTTCATATGAAACCTTCATAAGAGTGTATGTCAATAATACCTTAATAAAAATAAAAAAAAGAAGTTCCTTAGACTGAAGTGGAGTGACATAATACAATTTAATCCACATGAAAATATAAAGAGCTCCAGTAAAGGTAACTGTGTAGGTAATGATGAATGACAGTATAATTACATATTACATTTTCTTTCTTCTTAATGGTTTAAAAAGGAATCACATAAAACTATATAAAACTATATTGTTGGGCCTGTAACATATATAAATGTAATATATTTGACACCACCACCACAAGGGATTGGTTGGGAATAAGGCTATATTGCAGTAAGAAAATTTTTAAGTATATTTTTTCTTCCTTTCTTCTCTTAGCTTCATTAAAAGACATAATATTATAGAAAGAGGTAATTGTAACAATGTATTGCTGAATTTCTAAAACACCTAGATGTCATATGTATAAAAAGGGAGAGGGGAAGGACTAAATAGGAGTTAGTCTTATTGGAATTAAATTAATGTAAATATATATCTTAAAGATATATAGGAGTATAACTTATTGGAATTAGGTTAGTATAAATCTAAAGTCAATTTTGATAAATAAAGATGTACATTGTAAGCCTTAGGGCAACCACTAAAAAAAAAAAACCTACAAAATTAAAATTTAAAACTAAGAGACAAATGTCACACTAGAAAATGTTCACTTAAGCCAAAAAGAAGTAATAAAGGAGAAACAGAGGAAAAAATAGTCATGAGATACATACATAGAAAACAAGCAGTGACAGATATAAAACAAGCATACCAATAATATTAGATATAAATGGATTAAACAATTGATTGAAAAGACAGCAATCCAACAATTTGCTGTCCATAGGAGACCAAAGAAATGACAGTGGAATGTTCTTGGGGTGAAAGGGTTATACCCAACTTTATTTCCAGGTGACAGTTCAGTCACTAAAATCTCATTCACTTAGAGCGAGTCTGCATGCAGCAAGCCGGTCTCTGCCTCTGGGCCCCTCTGTCTGCACGGCCGCCCCACACAGCCGCCCTCTGGGCCTCTCTACACAGTCGTCCTGCACAGCCATCCTCTGGACCTCTGTCCTTGGCGCTGCCACCACTCCAGCCTCTGCTCTGCTCTCCTGCAGCCTTGCAACCCTGCCACCGTGTCGTGTGCAGAACACTGTGCAGGGCTCTTTATATAGACTCAACAGCCATGTATTGCCCACAGGTGTGCAGTGAGCTAGTCAGCCAGGGCCAGGTGAGAATCCTGGCCACAGGAACTCTCATTTTATCCACATCCACTAAAATAGTATTAGCTATAAATGAGTTCAGCATTGTGGGAGCACAAAAGCTCATTATAAAAATTATTATATTTCTATATTCTAGCAATAAACAATCTAGAAATGGAATTAAAACAGATTCATTTAAAATAGCATAAAAAGAATAAAATACTGAGAAAAATTAACAAAAGAAGTGTAAGATTAGTACACTAAACACTACAATATACTGTTGAAAAATAAAGTAAAATCTAAATAAATGGAAAGATATTCTATGTTGATGGATGTCTCACCTGAGCGGGATTGCCCCCAGGCAACTTCACTCTGAATTCAGTGAGATAAAATAACAACAATGGAATGTTAGGGGTAAAAAGGTTTATACCAAGCTTTATTTTCATGGTGGCAGATTGAGTGCTGGAATCATGTTTACTTCTGGGGCAGTCTGCAGGCAGGAAGCCCATTCCATTTGTCTCTGGAGAGGGCACTGGGCAATCATGGCTCATTGCCAACAGATGTGTAAGCATTGGCCTAGTAGTAGGCTAATTATGTCACCAAGTAGATTTGGGTCAGGTGAAGATCCTGGCCATAAGAACTTTCATTTTCCCTACAATGGATCACAAGACAATATTTTTAAGATGACCGCACCCCCCAAATGATCTATACATTCAACATAATTCCTGTGAAAATCCGAACTGTCTTTATTGCAGAAATTGACAGGGTAGTTTTAGTAATCAAGACAGTATGCTACAGGTATAAAGATCAACATATGTATCAATGGATAGAACTGAGAGTCCAGAAATAAACAACTTAACATTTATGAACAATTGATTTTTCACAAAATGGCCAAACTACGTCAATGGGGAAAGATAGCCTTTTCAATAAATTGTGTGTGGTCAACTGGACATCTACATGCAAAAGAATGAATTTGGGCACTTACTTTACACTATACCCAAAAATTAACTCAAAATGGATTTTTTTGTCTAAATGTAAGAGCTAAAAACAGTAAAACTCTTAGAGAAAATGTAGGAGTAGATATTTGTGATCTTATATTAGGCCATGATTTCTTAGATATGATACCAAAAATACAAACAATAAAGGAGACAGCTGGTAAGTTGGACTTTATTTTTCTTTTTTAATTAATACAGTCTTATATTAGTTTCAAGTATACAACACAGTGGTTCAACAGGTACCATATTATTAAATCCTTACCCCCACTAGTTTCAGCTACTGTCTGTCAACATAGGAAGGTATTACAGAATCATTGGCTGTATTCTCCATGCTGTGCTACTATCCCTGTGACAAACCTAAATTATGATTGAGAATGTTTGTTCCCCTTTATCCTCCTCTCCTTCCCCCTTGGTAACCACCAGTCCTTTCTCAGTGTCTGTGAGTCTATGGCTTTGTTGTTTACTCTATTTTGCTTTGCATTTATATTCCACAAATAAGTGAAATCATATGATATTGTCTTTCTCTACCTAGTTTATTTCACTTACCATATTACCCTCTAGGTCCATCCATGTTGTTGCAAATGGCAGGATTTTTTTTTAGTTTTATGGCTAAATAATATTCTGCTGTATGTAAATACCACATCTTCTTTATCCATTCATTTTTGATGGATACATAGGTTGCTTCCATATCTTGGCTATTGTAGATAATGCAGAATAAACATTGGGGGTGCATATATCTTTTCAGATCAGAGATTTTATTCTCTTTGAATAAATTCCCAGAAGTGGAATTACTGGCTTCAATGGTATTTCTATTTTTAGTGTTTTGAGGAACCTCCATATTGCTTTCCACAGTGGCTGCACCAATTGACATTCTCATCAACGGTATAGGGATATTCCCTTTTCTCCACATCCTCACCGACACTTGTTATTTCTTGTCTTTTGTTTGGATGGTGACCATTCTAATTGGTCTGAGGTGATACCTCATTGTGGTTTTAATTTGCATTTCCCTGATGATTAGCCATGTGGAGCATCTTTTCTTGTGCTTGTTGGCCATCTATATGTCTTTGGAGAAACATCTGTTCAGGTCCTCCACCCATTTTTTAAAAAATTTTTATTAAGGTATGATTGATATACACTCTTACGAAGGTTTCACATGAAAAAACAATGTGGTCACTACATTTACCCATATTATCAAGTCCCCACCCATACCCCAATGCAGTCACTGTTCATCAGTGTAGCAAGTTGCCAGAGATCCACTACATCCCATCTCTGTGATACACTGTTCTCCCCGTGATTCCTCACACCATGTGTACTAAACATAATACCCCTCAGTCCCCTTCTCCCTCCCCCCCCACCCTCCCACACCCCTCCCCTTTGGTAACCACTAGTTCATTCTTGAAGTCTCTGAGTCTGCTGCCATTTTGTTCCTTCAGTTTTGCTTCACTGTTATACTCCACAAATGAGGGAAATCATTTGGTATTTGTCTTTCTCTGCCTGACTTATTTAACTGAGCATAATGTCCTCCAGCTCCATCCATGTTGTTGCAAAATGGTAGGATTTGTTTCTTTCTTATGGCTGAATAGTATTCCATTGTGTATATGTACCACATCTTCTTTATCCATTCATCTACTGATGGACACTTAGGTTGCTTCCATATCTTGGCTATTGTAAAAAGTGCTGCGAAGAACATAGGAGTGCATATGTCTTTTTGAATCTGAGAAGTTGTATTCTTTGGGTATATTCCAAGAAGTGGGATTCCAGGGTCAAATGGTATTTCTATTTTTAATTTTTTGAGGAACCTCCATATTGCTTTCCACAATGGTTGAACTAGCTTACATTCCCACCAGCAGTGTAGGAGGGCTCCCATTTCTCTGCATCCTCACCAACATTTGTTGTTCTTAGTCTTTTCGATGCTGGCCATCCTTACTGGTGTGAGGTGCTATCTTATTGTGGTTTTAATTTGTATTTCCGTTAGTGATGCCTCCACCCATTTTTAATCAGGTTATTTGTTCTTTTGTTGTTGAGTTGTATGAGTTCTTTATATATTTTGGATGTTAGCCTCTTGCCAGATAAATAATTTATGAATATATTCTCCCATACTGTAGGTTGCCTTTTTGTTCTGCTGATTGTGTCCTTTGCTGTACAGAAGCTTCTTACTTTGCTGTAATCCCACTTGTTCATTTTTTGTTTCCCTTGCCTGAGGAGATGTGTCTAGGAAAAAATTGCTCATGCTTATATTCAAATATTTTTTACTGTGTTTTCTTCTAAGAGCTTTATAGTTTCATGTATTACATTCAGGTCTTTGATCCATTTCAACTTTACTTATGTGTATAGAGTTAGACAATAATCCAGTTTCATTCTCTTGCATGCAGCTGTCCAGTTTTCCCAGCACCAGTTGTTGAAGAGGCTGTTTTTCCCCATTGTATATTCCTGGTTCCTTTATCACTTACTGATTGGCCATGTATGTGTGGGTATATCTGGGCTCCATTCCATTCCATTAATCTGTGGGTCTGTTCTTGTGCCAGTACCATAGTGTTTTGATTACTGTAACTTTGTAGTAAACCCTGAAGTCAGGAAGCATAATGCCCCCAATTTTGTTCTTTTTTCTCAGGATTGCTTTGGCTATTCAGGGTCTTTTGTGGTTCCAAAAGAATTTTATAGCAATTTGTTCTACTTCATTGAAAAATGCTGTTGGTATTTTGATAGGGATTTCATTGGCTCTGTAAATTGCTTTAGACAGGATGGCTATTTTGATAGTATTAATTCTTCCTATCCATGAGCATAGAATGATTTCCATTCATTTCTGTCTAATTTCTCTCATGAGTGTCTCACAGTTTTCAGAGTACAGGTCTTTTACCTCCTTGCTTAGGCCTATTCCTAGATAGCTTATTCTTTTTGATACAATTGTAAATGGAGTTGTTTTCCTGATTTTTCTTTCTGCTGGTTCATTGTCAGTATATAAGAATGTAACAGATTTTTGTGTATTGCAACTTTGCTGAATTCAGTTATTAGTTCTGACAGTTTTTTGGTGGGGTCTTTTTAGGTTTTCTGTGTACAATATAATGTCATCTTCAAATAGTGACAGTTTAACTTCTTCCTTATCAATTTCAATGCTTTTTATCTTTTTATCTTATCTAATGGCTGTGACTATGACCTCCAGTACTATGTGGAATAAAAATGGCAGGAGTGGACATCCTTGTCTTGTTTCTGATCTTAAAGGAAAAGCTTTCAACTTTTTGCCATTGACTATCATGTTAGCTGTGGGTTTGTCATAGATGGCCTTTATTATATTCAGGTACAAACCCTCTATATCCATTTTGTTAAGAGTTTTTATCATGAATGGGTATTGAATTTTGTCAAATGCTTTTTCAGCATCTATTGAGATGATCATGTGGGTTTTATCCTTCTTTTTGTTAATGTGCTGTATGATATTGATAGATTTACAAATGTTACCATCCTTGCATTCCTGGACTAAATCCCGCTTGGTCTTGGTGGATGATCCTTTTGATTTATTTTTTAATTCAGTTTGCTAGTATTTTGTTGAGGATTTTTGCCTCTGTTCATCAGGGATATTGGTCTATAATTTTCTTTTTTTTTTAGTGTCTTTGTCTTGTTTTAGTATTAGAGTGATGCCAGCCTCATAAAATTGGCTTGGAAGTATTCCCTCCTCTTTTACCTTTTGGAGTAGTTTAAGAAGGATGAGTATTAACTCTTCTTTAAATGTTCAATAGAATTTAGCTGTGAAGCCATGTAGTGCTCAACTTTGGTTTGTTGAGAGTTTTTTGATTAACATTTCAATTTCATTGCTGGTAATTGGTCTGTTCAGATTTTGTTTCTTTCTGGGTCAATATCAGAAGGTTATATTTTTCTAGGAATTTGTCCAATTTTTCAAGGTTGTCCAATTTATTGGCATATAATTTTACAGTTTTCTCTAATAATTTTTTACATTTATGTGGTATCCCTTGTGACTATTCCTTCTTCATTTCTGGTTTTACTTATTTGTGTACTCTCTCTTTTTTCTTGATAAGTTAGGCCAGGGGTTTATTTATTTTGTTTATTTTCTCAAAGAACCACCTCTTAGTTTCATTGATTTTTTTTGTAGTGTATTGTTATTCTCTGTTTTATTTATTCAGCTCTGATCTTTAGTAAGTATGTCCCTCCTACTAACTTTGGGTTTCATTTGTTGTACTTTTTCTTGTTTCTTTAATTGTGAGTTTATACTGTTTATTTGGGATTGTTCTTGTTTTTGAGGTAGGTCTGTATTGCTGTGTACCTCTCTCTTAGAACTGCCTTTCAGAATCCCACAGATTTGGGGGTGTTGAATATTTGTTTTCATTTGTCTCATGTTGCTTGGTTTCTGTTTTAATTTGTTCATTGATCCACTGATTATTTAGAAGCATGTTGTTTAGCTTCCATTTGTTTGTAGGCTTTTTTGCTTTGTTTAATTTATTTCTAGTTTCATACCATTGTTATCTGAGAAGCTGCTTAATACAATTTAATCCTTTTGAATTTATTGAGGTTCACTTTGTGTGTAGTATGTGATCTATTCTGGAGAACATTCCGTGTATGTTACATCTATCTGACCAAATGTGTTGTTTAGTTCCTGTTTGCTCATTTATTTTCTGTCAGGTTCATCTGTCTATTGATGTGAGTGACATGTTAAAAAGTCTCTTAAAATATAGGTGTTGCAATCTATTTCCCCTTTTAATTTTCTTAGTATTTGTTTTACATATTTAGATGCACCATACTGGGTACATAGATATTTATAATGGTTATATCCTTTTGTTGGACTGATCCCTTTTATCATTATTGTCTCTTGTTACTTTCTTTATTTTGAAATCTCTTTTGTCTGATACAAGTATTGCTTTTGTTTCTCCCTATAATTTGCATTAAATATCTTTTTTCCATCTCTTCGGTTTTAGTCTGTATATGTCTTTGGGTCTGAAATGAGTCTCTTATAGACAGCATATAGATGTGTCTTGTTTCATTATCTATTTTGCTTCTCTGTGTCTTTTGATTGGTGCATTCAGTCCATTTATCTTTACGGTCATTATTGATAGGTATCTACTTATTGCCATTTTATTAATTGTTTTCTGGTTGTTTTTATATCTCCTCTCTTTTCCTTTCTACCTCTCTTTTACTTTTCCCTTGTTACTTGATGGTTTTCTTTAGGGTTGTGATTGGATTTCTCTTTTTTAATTTTTTGTGTATCTTTTATAGGCTTTAGGTTTGTGCTTACCATAAGATTCAAGCATAGCTTCCTCACTATATAACAGTCTGTATTAAGTTGATGTATGCTTTACTTAAACAAAATCTTAAACTACTTCTTTTTGAAGTTAACATCCAAAATATATAAAGAACTCACAGGCCTTAACACCCAAAAAGCAAATAACCCTATTAAAAAATGGGTGGAGGATATGAACATACAATTCTCCAAAGAAGAAATTCAGATGGCCAACAGGCACATGAAAAGATGCTCCATATCACTAATCATCAGGGAAATGCAAATTAAAACTGCAATAAGATATCACCTGACACCAGTTAGGATGGCCAACATTGAAAAGACTAGGAACAACAAATGCTAGCGAGGATACGGAGAAAGGGGAACCATCATATAGTGCTGGTAGGAATGTAAACTAGTTCAACCATTGTGAAAAGCAATATGGACGTTCCTGAAAAAGCTAAAAATAGAAATACCTTTTGACCCAGGAATCCCATACCTAGGAATTTACCTAAAGAAAACAACTTCTCAGATTCAAAAAGACATATGCACCCCTACGTTTATCACAGCACTATTTACAATAGCCAAGATATGGAAGCAACCTAAGTGTCCATCCATAGATGAATGGATAAAGAAGATGTTGTACATATACACAATGGAATACTATTCAGCCATAAGAAACAAATCCTACCATTTGCAACAACGTGGATAGAGCTAGAGGGTATTATGCTCAGTTAAATAAGTCAGGCAGAGAAAGACAAATACCAAATGATTTCCCTCATTTGTGGAGTGTAATAACGAAGCAAAACTGAAGGAACAAAATAGCAGCAGACTCACAGACTCCAAGAAGGGACTAGTGGTTACAAAAGGGGTGGGGTGGGGCAGGGGAAGGAGGGAGAAAGAGATTGTGGGTTATCATGATTGGTGCACATGGTGTGTGGGGGGTCACAAGGAAGACAGTGTAGCCCAGAGAAGACAAAGTAGGGACTCTGTGGCATCTTACTACACTGATGGACAGTGACTGCAATGGGATATGGGGGAGGACTCTATAATAAGGGTGAATGTAATAACCATATTGTTTTTCTTGTGAAACCTTCATAAGTGTGTGTATCAAAAACAATTATGACTCTTGAGAGTATTCCTAGGGGATTCAAGATGGTGGGGTGAGAGGTGAGACAGAAAATTCCTCCCAAAACCACAAATAGTATGAAAATATAGTTAATTGCTACAACTAACCCTAAAACGGCAACAAGAAAGAAGGCTGAACCAGGCTGCATGCAGACCTCACGAACAGAGCAGACCTCACGAACACAGGGTAACGTACAAAAGCCTTTATCAGGCGGGACACAAGCCCTTCCCCCATCCCAGTTCACCAGCGGGAGGAAGAGAAATGGTGCTGGGAGGGGTGGAAGCCTAGAACTGCTGAACACCGAGCCCTGGAATTCTGCTTGGGAGCAGAAACCTACACTGTGTGATGCTCTGGACGTTGGGGAACTCAGACAGGTGGAGTGCTTGAGAGACAGATTGTGGCCATTTGTGGAGGAGGGGATCCACACCCAGCCGCTCTGGGGCAAAGGAAAGGCAGGCGGTTTGAGAAGCTTCCTAGCAGCGAGAGGGCTGCTGAAGAAGTGGGCTTTGCACGGAGCTTGCTGCGTGGGGGAGGGGAGAGCTGGACAAGGTTGCCTGGGTGCGATCTGCCCAGCTGGTTGGGAACTTTGAGGAGCTTCAGGTGCCCCATTCCCCTGGATGCCTACTCCACTCCAAGGCCCCCACTGTGACATGCAGCCTGCTGCACCTCCCTCCTAGCTTACTGACACCAGTCTGCAAACCAGCAATCACTGCACTGGCATCAGACCAGCCAGAAGGAGGCTCAGCCTACAACAGCTATTGACGCAAAGCACAGAGGCTTATCTGTGTTCTCGGCCTGCTGGGTCTGACACTTGAGCCAGGCATCGCAGATGGGAATCAGGAAACAGATCTTTCCTCCCCTCAGGTACCAGCTCCACTCCCCTACAACCCCCAACCTCACTCTAGTGGCTGAGCAGCTCCAGAGACTGGAGCTTCTGGGCACTAGTGGGCACCACACAGAAATAAGAAATATCAAAAGAACATGGTTAAGACCAAAATCTCACAAACCCCAGAAGAAGAGCCTAATGAAACTGAACTCACCAATCTGCCTGAAAGAGAGTTCAAAATAAAAATCATAAACATGCTTATGGACATACAGAAAAATATTCAAGAACTCAGGAACGAATTTAAGTCAGAGATTCAATCATTAAGAAATTCCATATCTGAAATGAAACATACAATGGAGGGATTTAAAAGCAGATCAGATGTAGTAGAAGAGATGGTAAATGGAATATAAATTAGAGAAGAAGAATACAAAGAAGCTGAGGCACAAGAGAAAAAAGAATCTCTAAGAATGAAAGAATATTGCAAGAACTGGGTGACCAATCCAAATGGAACAATATTCGTATTATAGGGGTACCAGAAGAAGAAGAAGAGAGAGAAAAAGGGATAGAAAGTGTCATTGAGGTGGTAATTACTGAAAACTTCCCCAATCTGGGGAAGGAGATAGTCTCTCAAGCCATGGAGGTACACAGATCTCCCAACACAAGGGACGCAAGGAAGATATCAAGACATATAATAATTAAAATGGCAAAGATCAAGGATAAAGGCAGACTTTTAAAAAGCAGCTAGAGAGAGAAAAAAGATCACATGCAAAGGAAAACCCATCAGGCTATCATCAGACTTCTTAACAGAAACCTTACAGGCCAGAAGGGAGTGGCATGATATATTTAATACAATGAAGCAGAAGGGCCTTGAACCAAGAATACTATACCTGGCAAGGTTATCATTTAAATTTGAAGGAGGGATTAAACAATTTTGAGATAAGAAAAAGTTGAGAGAATTTACCTCCCACAAACCACCTCTACAGTGCATTTTGGAGGGTCTCCTATAGATGGAAGTATTCCTAAGGCTAAATAGATGTCACCCAAAGGATAGACAAAGAGCAGAGAAAATGATTCATAATATACAAAGAATGGAGGAAGAAGAACAAGAACCTTCAGGTTGTGTTTGTAATAGCACATGAAGCGAGTTAAGTTAGACTGTTAGATAGTAAGGGAATTACTCTTGAACCTTTGATAACCACAAGTCTAAAGCCTGCAGTGGCAATAAGTACATATCTGTCGATAACCACCCTAAATGTAAATGGTCTGAATGCACTAATCAAAAGACATAGAGTCACTGAATGGATCAAAAAACAAGACCCGTCTATATGCTGCCTACAAGAGACTCACTTCAAACCCAGAGACATACACAGACTGAAAGTAAAGGGATGGAAAAAGATATTTCATGCAACTAACAGGGAGAAAAAGCAGGGGTTGCAGTACTTGTTGTATCAGACAAAATAGACTTCAAAACAAAGAAAGTCACAAGAGACAAAGAAAGACATTACATAATGATAAAGGGGTCAGTCCAACAAGAGGATATAACTATTATAAATATCTATGCACCCAACACAGGATCACCTACATATGTGAAAGAAATCTAACAATTAAAGGGGGAAATAGAATGCAACACATTCATTTTAGGAGACTTCAACACACCACTCACTCCAAAAGACAGATCAACCAGACAGAAAATAAGTAAAGAGACAGAGGCACTAAACAACTTATTGGAACAGATGGACCTAATGGACATCTACAGAACACTCCATCCAAAAGCAACAGAATACACATTCTTCTCAAGTGCACATGGAACATTTTCAAGAATAGATCATATACTAAGCCACAAAAAGAGCCTCAATAAATTCAAAAAGATTGAAATTGTACCAACCAGCTTCTCAGATGACAAAGGTATGAAACTAGAAATAAATTACACAAAGAAAATGAAAAAGCCCCAAAACACATGGAGGCTTAATAACATGCTCCTAAATAATCAATAGATCAATGACCAAATAAAAACAGAGATAAAGCAATATATGCAGATGAATAACAACAATAATTCAACAACACAAAATCTGTGGGATGCAGTGAGGGTCATGCTAAGAGGGAAATATATTCCAATACAGGCATAGCTCAGGAAAGAAGAACAATCCCAAATAAGCAGTCTAAACTCACAATTAATGAAACTAGAAAAGAAAGAACAAATGAGGCCCAAAGTCAGTAAAAGGAGGGACATAATTAAGATTAAAGCATAAATAAATAAAATTGAGAAGAATAAAACAATAGAAAGAATCAATGAAAGCAGGATCTGCTTCTTTGAGAAAATAAACAAAATAGATAACCCCCTAGCCAGACTAATCAAGGAAAAAAGAGAGTCTATACCCATAAACAAAATTGGAGATGAGACAGGAAAAATCACAATGGACACCACAGAAATACAAAGAATCATGAGAGAATACTATAAAAAATTATATGGTAACAAACTGGATAACCTAGAAGAAATGGACAACTTTCTAGAAAAATACAACTTTCCAAAGCTGACTCAGGAAGAAACAGAAAATCTGAATAGACCAATTACCAGCAATGAAATTGAACTGGTAATCAAAAAAACTACCTGAGAAGAAATCTCGTCAACCAGATGGTTTCACTGCTGAATTTTATCAAACATTCAGTGAAGACCTAATACCCATCCTCCTTAAAAGTTCTCCAAGAAGTATAAGAGGGAATACTCCCAAACTCATTCTATGAGGCCAACATCACCCTAATACCAAAACCAGGCAAAGACACCACAAAAAAAGAAACCTACAGACCAATATCCCTGATGAAGATAGATGCAAAAATACTCAACAAAATATTAGCAAACCGAATTCAAATATACATCAAAAAGATCATCCATCATGATCAAGTGGGATTCATCCCAGGGATGCAAGGATGGTACAACATTCGAAAATCCATCAACATCATCCACTACATCAACAAAAAGAAGGACAAAAAAACACATGATGATCTCTATAGATGCTGAAAAAGCATTTGACAAAATTCAACATCTATTCATGATAAAAACTCTCAACAAAATGGGTATAGAGGGTAAGTACCTCAACAAAATGAAGGCCATATATGACAAACCCACAACCAACATTATACTTAACAGTGAGAAGCTGAAAGCTTTTCCTTTAGGATCGGGAACAAGACAAGGATGCACACTCTCCCCACTTTTATTCAACATAGTTCTGGAGGTCCTAGCCACAGCAATCAGACAACACAAAGAAATAAAAGGCATCCAGATTGGCAAGGAAGAAGTCAAACAGTCCCTATTTGCAGATGACATGATATTATACATAAAAAAATCCTAAAGAATCCACTCCAAAACTATAGATCTAATATCTGAATTCAGCAAAGTTGCAGGATACAAAATTAATACAGAGAAATCTGTTACATTCCTATACACTAAAATCCACAGAAAGAGAAATCAGGAAAACAATTCCATTCACAATTTCATGAAAAAGAATAAAATACCTAGGAATAAACCTAACCAAAGAAGTGAAATACCTATACCTTGTAAACTATGGGACACTCTTAAAAGAAATTAAAGAGGACACTAATAAATGGAAATTCATCCCATGCTCTTGGCTAGGAAGAATTAATATTGTCAAAATGGCCAGCCTGCCTAAAGCAATCTACAGATTCAATGCAATTCCTATCAAAAAACCTACAGCATTCATCAATGAACTAGAGTAAATAGTTCTAAAATTCATATGGAACCACAAAAGACCCCGAATAGCCAAAGCAATCCTGAGAAGGAAGAATAAAGCAGGGGGGATTATGCTCCCTGACTTCAAGGTCTACTACAGAGCCACAGTAATCAAGACAATTTGGTACTGGCACAAGAACAGACCCATAGACCAGTGGAAGAGACTAGAGAGTCCAGATATAAACCCAAGCATTTATGGTCAATTAATATATTATAAAGGAGCCATGGATATACAATGGAGAAATGAGAACCTCTTCAACAGCTGGTGTTGGCAAAACTGGACAGCTACATGCAAGAGAATGAAACTGGATTATTGTCTAACCCCGTACACAAAAGTAAACTCAAATGGATCAAATGTAAGTCATAAAACCATAAAACTCTTAGAAAAAAGTAAAGGCAAAAATCTTCTGGACATAAACATGAGCAACATCTTCATGAACATATCTCCCTGGGCAAGGGAAACAAAAGCAAAAATGAACAAGTGGGACTATATGAAACTAAAAAGCTTCTGTACAGCAAAGGACACCATCAGTAGAACAAGAAGGCATCCTACAGTTTGGAAGAATATATTTGTAAATGACATATCTGACAAGGGGTTAACATCCAAAATATATAAAGAACTCACATGCCTCAACACGCCAAAAGCATATAACCCAATTAACAAATGGACAGAGTATATGAAGAGACAGTTCTCCAAAGAAGAAATTCAGATGGCCAACGGACACATGAAAAGATGCTCCACGTCACTAATCATCAGGGAAATGCATATTAAAACCACAATAAGATATCACCTCACACCAGTTAGGATGGCCAACATCCAAAAGACAAACAACAACAAATGTTGGCAAGGATGTGGAGAAAGGGGAACCCTCCTACACTGCCGGTGGGAATGTAAACTAGCTCAACCATTGTGGAAAGCAGTATGGAGGTTCCTCAAAAAACTCAAAATAGTAATACCATTTGACCCAGGAATTCCAGTCTTAGGAATTTGCCTTAAGAAGTAACAGCTCAGTATGAAAAAGACATATGCACTCCTATGTTTATCTCAGCACTATGTACAATAGCCAAGAAATGGAAGCAACCTAAGTGTCCATCAGTAGATGAATGGGTAAAGAAGATATGGTGCATATACACAATGGAATATTATTCAGCCATAAGAAGAAAACAAATGCTACCATTTGCAACAACATGGATGGAGCTAGAGGGTATTATGCTCAGTGAAATAAGCCAGGCAGAGAAAGACAAGTATCAAATGATTTCACTCATCTGTGGACTTTAAGAGCAAAGAAAAAACTGAAGGAACAAAACAGCAGGAGACTCACAGAACCCAAGAATGGACTGACAGTTACCAAAGGGAAAGGCACTGCGGAGGATGGGTGGGAAGGGATGAATAAGGGGGAAAACGGGGCATTATGATTAGCACACATAATGTAGGAGGGTGGGGACATAGGGAAGGCAGTATATACAGAGAAGATAAGTAATGATTCTATAGCATCTTACTATGCTGATGGACAGTGACTGTAATGGGGTATATTGGGGGGGACTTGATAATAGGGGGAATGTAGTGACCATAATGCTGTTGAAGTAATTGTACATTAATGGTATCAAAATTTTAATTATAACTCATTAAAAAATAAAAATTAAACTACTTCTTTTCTTCTTCCTCCACACTCTTGTTGTCATAATCTGCTCTTTTTGTTCATTGTTTGACTGATTTTATATGTATTTCATTTTACTACTTTTTGTTTTGTTTTTATACTGGCTTGGTAATTAATTGATCTACTACCTGTACTGTGGGTTTATTTTCACTGGTGAAAACTATTTAGCACTAGGAACATTTCCATCTACAGAAGTGCCTTTAACATATTCTGTAATGGTGGTTTAGTGGTTATAAATTCTTTGAGACTTTGTTTATCCAAAAAGGGTTTAATCTCTGTTTCAAATTAGAGTGATGATGTTGCTGGGTAGAGGATTCTTGGTTGAAGGTCCTTCTGTTTCAGTACATTAATTATTTCATGCCACTCCCTTCTGGTCTGTAAAGTTTCTGCTGAGAAATCTGCTGGTAGCCTGATGGGGTTTCCCTTATAAGCAACCTTTTCTCTCTCCCTGGCTGTTTTCAATACTCTCTCCTTAACCTTAATCTTTAGCATTTTAATTATTATATCTTGGTGTTTTCTTCCTAGGGTTCCTTTTGTTGGGGGTTTTCTGTGCTTCATGACCTAAGTGTCTATTTCCTTCCCTAGATTGGGGGAGTTTTCAACAACTATTTCCTCAAAGAGACTTTGTATCCCTTTGTCTCTCTCTTCTCCTTCAGGTAACCCTATTATGTGAATATTGTTACATTTGGAGTTGTCACACAGCTCTCTTAGCATCCTCTCCTTCCTAAAGATTCTTTTTTCTCTGTCCCTCAGCTTCAAAGTGTTCCTGTTCTCTAATTTCCAGCTCATTATCTCCTCTACTTGCAACAATCTCTTACCCATTCCTTCCATTGTATATTTCATTTTAGTTACTGTATTCTTTAGCTTTGAAATGGCTGTTTTTCAGCTCTTTTCTCTCTTTGTTGAAGCCCTTCTGGAAATTGTCAATACTTTTCCACAGGTCAGTGAGTATACATATGACTGTTACTTTGAAATATTTATCAAAATGATTCATTTTCTCCATTTAATTTCAACCTTTTTCTGGTATCTTATCATGAACTTTTGTTTGGATCATACTCCTCTGCCTCCACTTTTTGCCAGAGTTTCTGTGTTTCTTCCTTTGTATTGGATGGATCTGGTATACTTCCTGGTGTAGAGAGCAATGGCTTTATGAAAAAGGTTTCCTCTGGTGCCCAGAAGGTCTTTGGTGCCTAAAAGATCATTTACTCTTAAGCACCTCATTCTCCTTTATGGTGGAGTCAAAATGATGTTGGTGGGGTATGGGTGGGGCTTTCTGACTATCTGCCAGCAGTGATCTATTTCAGTCTCCTGTAGCTGGCAGTTTGCCATAGCCAGCCCTTTGTGATCATAGCAGTGGCTTCTACTGTGTTTCTTGTGGGCAGACCACCCTCTGCCTGCTCTGTGGCAATGGTGGGACTGCTGGCTTAATAGGGTAGGCAGGGCAGTCTTATGGCTGTGGGGTAGATGCATTGTGGCAGCCAGTTGCTCGGTTGCACAGTGGTGGCTAGTGGCATAGTACCAGGGTGCATTTGTGTGCAGCATCAGTGAGGTGCATGGTAGCAGGCATGTGGCAGTCGAGTATTGTGCTTGCAAGTCATGTGGCAGCAGGGTGCCCAGATGTGGGGCAGTGGGAAGTGTGGGCACAGGGTCAACATAGTGCATGGCACTGGGCTGGCCAACTTTGAGGAGTAAAGGACACTGGGAGCTGACTCCTGCAGGAGCTTTTCTAATTGGGCTGAGAGAGGGCCGAGAAAGCTGGGTAAGCCTCCTTGTGCCTGCCAGGCAGCAAAGTCTAAAGCTGCTGGGCTGAGTGGGTGGGTACACTGATGGTGCACAGGGAAGCACCTTGGGGCTGAGCCACCAGTGAAGAGGATGTGTCGCGACCCTTCAGGGACCGAAGCAACACGCCCAAGGTCTTGATTCTTCTCTAGGCTTTATTGTCTAATCTCTCACGGCGGTTACAGCAGTTGTCGGGAAGCTCTTCTCCCTCCCAGCAGGCTCCCTTATATTCAGTCACCCAACCAATCCGGGACAGTATCGTGCGTGACCTTTAAGCGGATAGGTGTCACATGCCACTCTAAGCGGGCAGCACGAGCTGTGCACGGGTACGGAAGTCTGCTGGGCCAATCCCCAACAGGGAAGCAGGCGCCATCTTTAAGGCATTGTCCAGCTGGAGTGGGGCTCAGCCTCGGCCGTAGGCCGGGCCCCCACATCTCCCCCTTTATTGTTTTATAACCAAAGGGCTGTCGGGATCATGCCTGTCTTAGGTCGTCCGAAGTCTGCGGCATTCTTACCCGTCCTCAGGCAACAGACAGCTTAGGTCTGCGCCCTGTCTTAGGTTGATATGCGCAGCTCCTGATCTTACCCGTCCTTGACTACTGATCCAGCATATTAAGCCATACTCTAGGGGAGATGCCTTCCTCTAGCGCTGCCATGGCCTGCAACAGGACCTTCCGTTCTCCCCGTTGCTGTTTTTGTAACAGACTTTCCTCCCAAGCTGGAGAGGCCCACAATTAGCAATATTCCTATGACACCTACACCTGACCAGTCTTTGGTGGCGTTTAACATCTTGCCTAACTGTCTGGACAAGTTGGCAGCTTTAGAATAATTATGAAAAGGAATACCAGTAATACACCCCCGTATAAGAATGGACGCAGCCCACAGACAAAACCTCCCCCAAGAGGTCCAATTGTTCTTGAAGAAGGTTCATGCGTTGGTTGACCAAGGCCATCCCATTCTTAAAATGGCCATTGATGACGTTCTGCGCTGTCATTGCCGAGGCAGTGGCCTGGGACAGACCATTCAGCGTCTCTGCTGTAGGAATGGTGATAGTCAGTGCGGCGGTGGCTGCAGCTGCAGCTTGGCTCGCCGTCGCCTGCTGTAGGATCCACGGCAGGAGCAGAAGCAGTGCGATCATCTTGTACCTCCGCTCCGGGGTTTTCCACTCTGCATATCAGACATTCAGGCACCCAAACGGGGTTCTGCTGGTCCTGTGGAAAAACACAGACCGACCCTCGGGTCCAGATTATCACTGGGTCCAGGCCTTTCCATGTTCCTTCCAACACATCCTTCCACAAAACTTTAGGCATGTGTTTTGGATTGGATTGTTGGCTGTGCTGCTCTGCTGCACTGCGGCCATTTTTGTCCAGTGTTCTAAAATCTTCTCCTATTCCCCCTTTTTGTTTATATAAGGCATTCTTGAGGGTGAGGTGGGTGCGTTCCACCATACCCTGACCCTGAGGGTTGTCTCTAGCTCCCTGCTGCTCTCATGACACAAAAGGATGTCATCCATATAATGATAGATTATCAGGGGAAACTGTTTCCTGACAGTTTGTAAGGCCTTCTTTACATACACATGGTGGGGCTATTAGCCATGCCCTGTGGCAATAAACCTTTGACAGTCTCTGGGGTGAAGCGGGATGGAGAAGAAACAGTCTTTGATAATCTCCACTTGCCAGACTTTTTCCTAATTACAAAAATAGGTGTAAACCCAATCCTGGTCCTCCGTCCCCATCCTCTCTCTAAAGGGGCAAGTATCCTAGTTATGATTTAGATGGACTACGTCGCTAATTCCGCGAACCTTTTGACTTCGTCGCCACTCTGAGAACCTTTTGATTTCGTCGCCGCTCTGCGAACCTTTTGATTTCGTCGCTGCTCTGCGAACCTTCACTGGCGCCTCCTCATTCCATATATTATAATAAACAATGTCACAAACACTAACAGGACACACACACTACACATGAACACCCACCGCAACTGCCTGCTGTCTGCCCTGCCACGTATACTTTCAGTTTGCTCGCCGATCCACTCACCCTCCTCGGTTCCCTCTCCCGGTCTGGCCAGCCAACCAAACGGCATCCAGCGATGTTCATCAGCAGGCACCAGGGTCAGCGGATCAGGTCGCGACGAGGCTTAGCGATTCCCGGGTTTCGGCACCACTTGTCGCGACCCTTCAGGGACCGAAGCAACATGCCCAAGGTCTTGATTCTTCTCTAGGCTTTATTGTCTAATCTCTCGCAGCGGTTACAGCAGTTGTCAGGAAGCTCTTCTCCCTCCCAGCGGGCTCCCTTATATTCAGTCACCCAACCAATCCGGGACAGTATCATGCGTGACCTTTAAGCGGATACGTGTCATGCGCCACTCTAAGCGGGCAGCACGAGCTGTGCATGGGTACGGAAGTCTGCTGGGCCAATCCCCAACAGGGAAGCAGGCGCCATCTTTAGGGCATTGTCCAGCTGGAGTGGGGCTCAGCCTCGGCCATAGGCCAGGCCCCCACAGGATGGAGCTTTGGGGCTCTGGAGAGTGCCTGACCTGTTGGGACGAGGGAGGGCTGGGGCACTGTTGTCCACCTGCCCTTCTTCCTGTGGAGAGAGATCCATCCAACCCTGGCCCTTCTGACACCCCTCCTGCTGCTGAAACATCTTTCAACCTGCTGCCTCTGTGTTGGGTTTCAGCAGGGCCAGTGGAGCATACCTGTCTTCCACAAACAGATGCAGTCTCAGACTCCCAGAGGAGTCTGACTCTCCCTGGACTCTCAACTCTCAACTCTCCCTGTTGTCCAGCCCAGCTAATCACCACAACCCAATGCATTGTGGACTTGAGTTCCCAGAGCAGATCTCCAGGGCCAGGTGTTAGGTGTGTCTGAGTGCCTATCCCCCTCCCTGCTCCATTCCTCTTCCTCCCACCTTTTGGCTGGGATCAGGAGGGACTTAGATCCTGCTCTATGGCAGTTCTACCACTTTACCCTTCCTCGTGTGGTCTTCTCTTCTTCCCAGGTGCAGATGGTCTGTTCTGCAGTCTTCAGGTCTTTTTCAGGTTTAGTTGTATTTTCTGTAGTTGCTTCCTGTTTGTGTGTGCATGAGGAGGTTTCCACTTTGCCCTCTTACTCCACCATCTTTTTTCACCCTCCCCTCAATTTGTTTTTTCTAATCAATTTTATTGATGGCCTTTTGTACATACAATACAATTGGCTCATTTTAAGTATGCAATTTATTAAGTTTTGAGAAATCTGTATAGTTGTGTATCCACTTTTGTGCTCAAGATAGTAAACATTTTCATCACCTAGAAAAACTTTTTAGTAACACTTTGTAGTCAATTTCCCTGTCCTACTCCTGGCACCAATCAATAAACTGCTTTCTGTCTCTATAGATTAGTTTGCTGTTCTAGAAGTTAATATAAATGGAACTAATATAATATGCACTCTTTCTGTTCAACTCCTTTTTTCTCAACGTAAAGTTTTTGAGCTTCTTTATTGTTGTGTGTAACACTAGTTTGTTCTTTTTATTGCTGAATAATATTCCTCTGAGTGGCTATACCACAATTTCATTATTCTTTTACCAGTTGTGGACATTTGGATTGTTTCCAGATTGTATTAGGAATGTACTTTCTGTAAATATTCATGTACATGTCTTTTTGTGAGCATATATTTTCATTTCTCTTGCTTAAATTCTAGGAATAGAATTGTTGAGTCATGTGGTGGTGTGTTAATTTTGTAAAAAACTGTCTAACTGTTTTGAAATGAGGTTGTACCATTTTATAGTCCCACCAGCAATGTGTAACTCCATTTGCTGTGCAGCCTTGCTAACACTTGGTATTTTCAGTCTTCAATTTTAGCCATTCCCCTGGCCATGTAGTGGTATATCTTTGTGATTTTAATTTTCATTTCCTAATAAATAATGTTATTGGGCATCTTTTTGTATGCTTATTTGACATCTACATGTCTCTAGTGAAGTGTTTGTTCAAATCATTAGTCTCTTGTCTTTACTGAGTTCTTTGTCTTCTTAGTACTGAGTTGTAAAATTTTTTTTCTATATTCTAGACACAAGTCCTTTGTTGTATATGTTTTTTAAAATATTTTCTCCCAATGTATGGTTTTCCTTTTTATTTTCTTCACAGTGTCTTTTGAAGAACAAAAGGTTTTGATACTCTTGAAGTCCAGTTTAATGAATTTTAGAAAAAAATAATTCAGAAATTATTTATAAGAAATCTTTATAAAATTTAATGTCATTAAGATTTCTCCTGTTTTCTTCTAGAAGATTATAATTTTAACTCTCCCATTCACAGAAATAGAACAAACACTCCTAAAATTTGTGTGAAACCACAAAAGACCCCAAATAACCAAAGATACCTTGAGGAAAAAAACAAAGCTAGAGGCATCATGCTCCCTGATTTTAATCTATATTACCAGGCTATAGTAATTAAAACAATATGTTACTGGCACAAAAGCAGACACATATATCAATGGAACAGTACAGAGTAACCAGAAATAAACCCACACTTACATGGTCAATAACTATAGGACAAAGGAGGCAAGAATATACAATGGGAAAAAGACACACTCTTCAATAAATGATGTTGGGAAAACTGAACAGCTACATGCAAAAGCATGAAACTCAGCCACTTTCTTACCCCATACACAAAAATAAACTCAAAATGGGTTAAAGACCTAAATACAGGACCTTAAAACACAAAATTCTTAATAGAAAGCATAGGCAGTAAACTCTTAGGCATTGGCCTTAGCAACATTTTTCTGGATATTGCTCCTCAGCAAGGGGGAAACAGAAGCAAAGTAGACATTTGGGACTACATCAAACCAAAAAGCTTTTGCACAGCTAAGGAAACCATCAACAAAACAAAAAAGCAACCTATAAGTGGGAGAAGATTTTTGCAAATGATGTATCAGATAAAAGATTAATATCCAAAGTATATAAAGAACTCATACAGCTCACCACCAGAATACCTAAATAACCTAATTAAAAATGGGCAGAGGATCTTAATAGACATTTCCATAGAAGATGGCCAACAGACACATGAAAATATGCTCAACATCACTTATCATGAGGGAAATGCAAATCAAAACCACAATGAGATATCACATAATACCAGTCAGAATAGCTGTTATCAGAAAGACAAGAAATTAACATCTGCTGGTGAGAATGTCAAGAAAAGAGAATGCTTGTGCCTTGTTGGTGGGAATGTAAATTGGTGCAACCACTATGGAAAACAGTATTAAGGTTCATTAAAAATTAAAAATGGTAATACCATATGATCCAGAAATTGCACTTCTGGGTATTTATCCAAAGAAAATGAAAACACTAACTTGAAAATAATATACACCTATGTTTATTTCAATAGTCAAGATAGGGAAGCAACCTAAGTGTCCATCAATAGGTGAATGGATAAAGATGTTGTATATATACACATGGAATATTACTCAGCCATAAAAAGAATGACATCTTGTCATTCTCAACAACATGGTTAGACCTAGAATACATATTATGCTATGTGAAATAAGCCAGAGCAAGACAAATACCATATGAGTCTACTTATACATGGAATATAAAAAAAACAAAATAAATGCTCAAACAAACAAAAAACAGTACAAAAAATAAACTAGGGGTTGCCAGAGGAGATCAACATGGGAGATAGACAAAATGGGTAAAGGGGACTTAAAGATACAAACTTCCAATTATAAAATAAGTCATGTACAGCATAGGATGAAATACTATAACAAGTATAGTCAGTAAAAATATGTAAAATAAAATACAAAAAGATATCCTTGTGAAAGTGGAATAGTTGGGTGAGGTGAGGTGGATAATGCTGTGGTTCCTCTGAACAATCAAAAGGATAAAATAAGAAATATGGGACATATTTTAGGTAGGCCTGGATAGAATTCCCAAAACTTGGCCCAGTTTTGCATAGTATACACACTAGATGGTAAGTTACTAATTACTAATAGACCATAGATAGGAATCCTATAATCAAAATAATGAAATAAATTGAAGGAAGTCAGAGTGAGACAGTTACGATGGGGTGTTTTGATTTTCACCTAGATACTCTACATTTCCTCATTTCTCTACACCATCAATTACATCTGGTATCTGTACAAAGAAATGAGGGTGAAACACAACCAGAGTGGACAGAGCACATTTCCACTGGTAAGTTTTATTTAGAGTTAATAGTTGAAAGTAGTTTGCTAAAACTAACCTATATATCCTCTGCACTGGTGAATTCATGGAGTTTATAAAAGAAAAACTGTTTTCACAGAGTTTCCATTCTGCTGTCTGGTTCCATTCAGGAAGGGAGTCTTCTTGGCTCCATGGCAGTCCATCAGTATTGCTAGAATAAAGAAAAAGCTTTTGGAGAAGTCAGGGAAACTGCTTGGCCTGCTAGTATTGGAAAGGGAGGGTTAGTTCTGCTCTGCTGTATTTCTTCACTATGTGTGCGTAACAGATACTGGCTTGCAGAAAGGCAGCGGAATTAGTGTTTAGTAATTAGAAAGCAAGATGGATCCAAAGAGCAGTTGTCTTTCCTTTTGTGGTTCACAAGGAGTTTTGGGCACTGTCTAGCACTGCAATTCTGAAAGAGAGAAGACTAAGTCAGTACATCTGGATTTTTCTTTGTATATTCATATTCTTCATATCACATAATTCACCTATTTCAAGTACAATTTAGATAAACTTACTAGGTTGTACAGTCATCATCATAAATCAGTTTCAGATTATTTTCTTCACCTGAGTAAAATCTTTCATGCCCATTTCCTGTTAATCACCTTCCTACCTGCTGCAGTAGGTAACCACTAGTCTGTTTTCTGTCTCTAGATTTTCCTTTTCTGGACATCAGTATATAGTCTCTTGTGTCTGATTTATTTCACTTGGTATTATGCATTTGAAGTTCATCCATCATAGCATGTATTAAGTAATTCATTTTTATTGCTGAATAGTATTCCATTGTATAGTACTTTTAGTTTTTTATTTCTAATTATTTCAGTATATAAATAAGTGATCTTTGCAGAAGACATTTTCATGATGTTAGCAATTTTCACTTCTTTAAATTTCTTTATATGTTTTAATTCTGTTATACATATCTTAGCAAATATTGTAGTCTTCTTATTTCTGCAGTATCCATTCTGTTGTGGTTTTCTGAAGCAGAATTTCTAAGGGCACCATGGAGTAAATGAATTTGGAAAGCCTCCCAGCATATCTTTTCTAGAGTCTACAGATCAGTTCTACAATAAATGAAAGTAGTCTATTGTCATGCACATGAAACTTAGTATTTGTTAAATGAATAAATGGTACCATAGCATTGTAATAGAAGATTTGAAGGTGAATCTAATCTGTCTTCCAAACTCACTTTTGTCTTTTATCTCCTGTATGACCTTTTGTCTAATTTATTTCACTTAGCATTATACATTATCTCCCTTTCTTGTACCTTAATTTTTCATCATAAAATGAAATATAGGTCTATGTGACTTTAATGTCCCTTTCAGCTCTAAAATGCTATATATTCTTAAATCCTCATGTGACTGTCTTCTTAAAAAGATAATCTTGCTTTTTCTCTAGCCTTGTTCTATATACACACTGTTGGAGAAGGTCAGATACACAGAATTCATTTAGAGGTTTTTTTTTTCCTTCTTTTGCTGTAAGGAGATAGAGCATTGAGGAAATCATTGAGGAATTAATATGAAGAGACCCCTTAATTAGCATCCTGGACAAGACCTTGGAGTCTATACAAGCACTGTGCAGTAGAACTTTCTGCAGTAAGGAGAATATTTTATATACTGTCCCATTCAGTAGCCACTAGCCATATGTGACTATTGAGCAGTTGAAATGTGGCTGGTGTGACTGAGGAACTGAATTTACTTTAAACTTGTATAGACTCTCAGCTCCTGCAATTTAGTAATGAATCATGGCTATATATCCTTTTACATGTTTGTCTATAATCCTAGAATCCTAGAGCTGGAAGATACTGGAAAGAAACATTTAGTTCATTTCCCTCTCTTAAGGCAGATGAGTGTCAGAAAAGTTTGACAGCCTTATAGAGGTAGTATCTCAAGTTTTTATTTATTCATTTACTCACAAGTAAAGAGACTGACTGGCATTTGGGAAAGGTTATTTGGCCACCGAGTCATTCCCTAAAGAAGTTGCCATGATGAGACCAGAATTCAAGGACAGGAAAAACAGGGGAATATTTTTCTGAGGTTTGGGCTCCTGACAGGAGAAAATTTAATCTTTGAAGGAAAAGGGAGGGAGAAACATAAGATTAACTTTCATATATGGTATTCTGCTCCCTATGCATGGAAGTACATATACTGTGCTTCTCTTTATAACCCATGCTATGACACTAGTTCCAAGAAGACAAACACTAGCCTGAAATTTTAACCCCACTGCCTATTTTTCTGTCATTTGCTATTATACCAGGAGTCCTGAAGATTTTTTTCATTTTTGAGTTCCTTTAAACACTCTAGCAAGACTTCTGCCCTACCCTATTATCGGGAAGCTTTTTATTAGACATTCATTGATAGCCAGGGAAGAGTAAGAATCAAGCACAGGTTAGATAGCCACCTGATGGACAGAGGATAGACTAAAAAGAGAAGAAGGAATATGGGTGGGAGGAGTTACCAAGGATTAATTTTACTTATTTCCCATTTTACCTAAATCATTTGCTATTCCTGATCCAAAGTTCTTAAGGCAAACAACTATCCATCTCTTATTATTCATTAGTTGCTCACTTAATGCTTATGCATCCCTAACATGTCATTCTAGAATATAATATGATCTGTATCTTTAGAAAAAGGCTTTTTTTCTATTCTTTTATCTCTTTAAGGTGTTCTGTTTAAAATCTTTCACCATATACTTCTAGGGGTATGGACTATTCTTCTGTAAGTTGTTTTACAGTGTCTAACACAACTAGGGATTTTTTTCAATGTTCTTACTTCTGGAGTCTAGGAAGTCTACATCCAAAGGGCTTATTTGACCCTGGACTATTACACTTTTTGCTGGTCATCTTATAGACTCTCATTCTACCCACAAGGTCTGAAAAGTCCACACCTCCTGGGATCTAAAAGAGAAGAGGATTGAACTATTTCAGAAGATGGAGGATTACTGCATGATTTCATATTTGCCTTTCCTCTTAAAGATAATTTATGGTATCCAAATTTTATCCTAAGTTACTTCCTGAAGGCTTTCTTTGTGGCAGTTTTGTTGTACTTTTTAGATTATAGTGATAAAGATAAAACTCTCCTATTTCCAATGCTAAGGAACTACCTATTGAATTTTATAGCAAACGTTAGTTGATGGAAGCAAGCTGAATCTTGGGAACTTCTGTTCTATCAAGTTGTAAATTAAGACCTGGTATTTATTATAATCTGATTGGAAATATCTTAAGACATTACCTATATTTATTCTTTTCATAGGTTATAGATTATACTTGTCGACTTGGCCCAATAGCCATTGTTTTTTCAAGGTAAGATTTTTGCTTTCCTTCCTAGCAAGAAGGTGTAGACTCTCCTTATTCTGAGGTCCAGGTGGGAATAAATAGGAGGACAGATCCCTTTATTTCCATTGAGTCTGTCACTACTAGGTCCTTATAGAGCCTTACTGAGTGGAAAACAAAAAATACATGATCATTGATTCCATTGTTCAGGATACAGTAGGCAAGCAGTTTCAAGTTACCAATTGGGCTTTCAGCTCCAATTCTACCATCAATTCTATATGACTTTCAACAAATAGTTCTCTTTATGTCATTGGACTTTTAATTCCCTTTCATATGTCATAAAGAGTTGTAACAGATAGCTTTCAAGATCTCATCCACCTTTATAATATTGGATGAAACTTACAACTATTTAAACACAATAAGGGTCTGGATCTCATCTAAAGTGGTGGTCCCACTGAGTTGGTTTTAGACTTTTTAAAAATAGACTGGATCTATTCCTTACAGGGAGCTGTCTCTATTTAGTTGGATAAATAATTCTTTATTTAAAGGTATTCTTTGGAAAAGCTACCAGGAAAAGGCTGATGAGCATGAAGTTATTCCTGGTCACTATGGAAAGTGAGCACAGAATTCTTTGGTAGATTTTTACTCTTTCTGTGACCCACTTGGAATTTTATCTGACCATACAACTTCCAGAGACTCCTCATGAAACCCTGTTAGGGTTTTAATCTAGGTATAATATGCATTTCCCATTACACTTCTCCAGGAATTAGAATATTTAAGCTTTTTGAGATATTTTTCTTGAAGAAATTAAATTTATGTATTTTTGGAGAGTGATGGGATGATGGAGTTGGGAGAGGAACACAGAATATTTTACAAGGGGAAAGGGCATAAAAAATTTGGAATATTAGGGTGATACGTTTTTTTCTTTTCCCTCCCAGCCTGATACCTGTGCTTTTGATGATTCCTGTATTCTGTTTGGGCAATGCTAGGGAATGTTTCTGCAACTTCAGCCAGAGCCACAGGTAGCTAAGAACTAAATCTATCATTTTCATGGTTGATTACACCAATTCTTTTTTGTAAATAGAGGTGGAAGACTTTCTACATACATTCCAGTCACAGTGTTTGTATTTGAAATGGACTATGGAACAAGGTGTAGTCAAGACTAAAAATACAAAAGTATAAATAAATTGCAAAATAAGTGGAGAATAATGTGTCTATGAGAAGGAAAAAAGTCTTATGGGCAAAGGATAGCAAAATGATAAGTAAAATTGCATACTCATTAATTGTTGTTGCACTGAATGGGTATCTCTCTAACATTCTATGTGTAGCAGTACTCCTGTCCCTTGATTCTCTTCCTAGGTGTATCCTGATGTACTCACCACCATCAGCCATAGCTGAACTCCTGCCTTTTGCCAACATATCAGTCTGTAGCACACTTTACTTTTATCAGCTCATAACTTTCCTGGCCAGCTTTCTACTCAGCCTCTTCATCATTGTGGTATGATGCTTTTATGGAAAGAGAGGGTATTGGGAGGGATGGAGCAGTATTCCCAGGGCCTGGGAAAAACAGGATAGAGAGGCACTTACTGAAGTCCTAGAACTTTGGATAGTGTATAGGAGATACTGACAGTTTAATTACTACCTGTTTTTTGGACTTCCCAGGATGAAATGATGCATGGTGAAAAGAGCCTGTATTAATTATGTAAGAATTATGTATCAGTCTAGAATTAATATATGTTCCTGTGGATCCTCATGGAGGACTAGATCAGAAAACTAGTCCGTATTAAGGATGTCCTTTTTACAAGATGATGGTCTGGAACCTAGGACTTGTGCTTTAATATCCCAAATAATGAAAGAGTTTTCTCAATACTTTATTAGCTATAAATTTGCATTTATGCTATTGCTAACTGGGGTTAAAGTGCTAAGTGGCTCAGGCACTTATTAAATACTCATTTGACACCATCAGACTGATGTACAGTTAAAATGATCAGCCATGGAGCAATACATTATATATTATTTATACATATACATACATTATTACAATTTTTATACTGCCTAGTACAAAATTAGTAAGCAAGCAAATATGCTATTTTTATTTACCATATCTACTTTTCAGTATCATTTTCTTCTTTCTTCATATGCTAGTTCAGGAATTACAAACTACCTGCCTATAGACCAAATTAATACCACAAATATGTTTGTTTTGCTAGCTCCGTTAGCACATGTAAATCAAAAGTAATTGTGGAGAACTTCCTTTGGCAATTCAAAAATAATTTATCAAGATAGCTTAGCTCAAATCAGCAACTTTGTAAAGAGTTGCCAATGACTAGTTTATACTAAAATAGCTTTGATATTTATATTAAAGTTATACAAAATAGTTTGTATTAAAATAGGTTTACATTTAGACCAGATTGACAAGAGACAGTTCTCCCAAAGCCTGGCATCCTGGGGAGCCCTGTTTGTTTCTTCAGAGTAACAGAGGCTTCAGTGGGCATTCAGAATCAGGATCCTGATTCTTTTTTACCATATATTTTTAATTGAAGTATAGTTGATACACAATATTATATTGGTTTCAAGTATAAAACATAATGATTTGACAGTTATATACATTATTAAGTGCTCACCCCAACTGGTATAGTTAGTATCTATTAACACAGAAAGATGACACAGAAATATTGGCTATATTCTCTATGCTGTACTTTCATCCCTGTGACTAATTGATACTATGATTGAGATTGTATGCCTCTTTATCCCCTTCACCTATTTCACCCTCCCACCCCAACTCCACCCCCATGGTAACCAACAGTTACTTCTCAGTATCTATGAGCCTACTGTTATTTTATTCATATTTTGTTTTGTTTAGTTTTTAGATTTCACATATAAGTGAAATCATATGGTGTCTGTCTTTCTTCACCTGGCTTATTTCACTTAGTAAAATATCCATGTTGTCACAAATGGTAGGAATTCTTTCTTTTTTATGGATGAATAATAGTCCATTGTACATAAGTACCACATCTTCTTTATCCATTCATCTATTGATGGACACTTAGGTTGCTTCCAAATCTTGGCTATTGTAAATAATGTGGTGATAAACATAGAGATGCATGTGTCTTTTTGAATCAGAGATTTTGTTTTCTTCAGGGAAATTCCTGGAAGTGGGATTACTGGGCCATATGATATTTCTATTTTTAGCTTTTGAGGCACCTCCATACTGCTTTCCACAGTGGCTGCACCAGTTTACATTCCCACCAACAGTGTAGAAGTATTATCTTTTCTCCACATGCTCATCAACACTTGTTATTTCTTGTCTTTTGGGTGCTGGCCTTTCTATCTGCTGTGAGGTGATACCTCATTGTTGTTTTGATTCACATTTCCTTGATGATTAGCGATGTGGATCATCTTTTCATGTGCCTGTTGAGTATCCATATTTCTTCGTTGAAGAAATGTCTGTTCAGGTCCTCTGCCCATATTTTAATTGTGTTAATAGTTCTTTTGGTGTTGAGTTTATGAGTTCCTTATTTATTTTGGATGGTAACCCCTTATCAGATAAGTCATTTGTGAATATATTCTCCCATACTGTAGGTTGCCTTTTCATTCTGTTGATGGTTTCCTTTACTGTACAGAAGTGTTTTACTTTGATGTAGTTCCACTTGTTCATTTTTTATTTTGCTTCCCTTGCCCAGGGAGATATGTCCAGAAACAAAATGTTTATGCTCATATTCAAGAGATTTTTGCTTATGTTTTCTTCTAAGAATTTTATGGTTTCATGTCTTACATTCAGGTCTTTGGTCCATTTAGAGTTTACTTTTGAACATGGGTTTAGACAGTAATACAGTTTCATTCTCTCTTGCATGTAGCTGTCCAGTTTTCCCAACACCAGTTATTGAAGAGGCTGTCTTTTCCCCATTGTATATTCATGGCTCCTTTATTGTATATTAATTGACCATGTATCTGTGGGTTTATATCCAGGCTCTCTATTCTGTTCCACTGATTTATAGGTCTGTTCTTGTGCCAGTACCATACTGTTTTGATTATTGTAACTCTGTAGTACAGCTTTAAGTCAGCAATCATGATACCCCAGCTTTGTTCTTCTCTCTCAGGATTGTTTGGCTATTCAGGATCTTTTGTGATTCCATACAAATTTTAGGATTATTTGTTCTAGTTCATTGAAAAATGCTGTTGGTATTTTGATAGGAATTACATTGAATCTGTTAATTGCTTTGGGCAAGATGGCCATTTTGACAATATTAACTCTTCCTATCCATGAGCATGGGGTAGATTTCCATTTATTTGTGTCTTTTTAATTTATTTCATAAGTGTCTTACAGTTTTCAGAGTATAGGTCTTTGACCCTCTTAGTTAGGCTTATTCATAAGTATTTATTCTTTTAGATCAGGTATAAGTGGAGTTGTTTTCCTTATTTCTCCTTCTGCCAGTTCATTGTTAGTATATAGGAACATAGATTTCTGTATACTGATTTTGTATCCTATGACTTTTCTGAATCCATTTATTCTAACAGTTTTTTGGTGGAGTCCTTAGGGTTTTCTAAATATAGTATCATGTCATCTGTAAATAGTGACAGTTTAACTTCTTCCTTACCAATCTGGATACATTTTATCTCTGATTCTCTTTTAATCAACCAATGGTTAACTGATTCTACAAGACATATTCTCAAATTCAAGCCTCCTTTGAAAAAAATTTTGTTGTTTTTTATTGATGTATTGTTGATATACAATCTTATATTGGTCTCAAGTGTACAACAAAGGTTCAATAGCCACCCATATTATCAAATCCTCACCCCACCAGTGCAGCCACTATCCATCAACATAGGAAGATGGTCCAGAATCATTGACTATATTCTTTATGTTGTACTATCCCCATGACCAACTTATATTATAACTGAGAACTTTTGTGCCCCTTTATCCCCCTCACTCTACCCATCTAACCACCACTACCCCTCCCACATGGTTAACCACCAGTCACTTCTCAGTGCCTGTGAGTCTACTGCTATTTTGTCCATTTTGTTTTGTTTTTAGATTCCACAAATAAGTGTAATCATAAGGTATCTGTCTTTCTCTGCCTGGCTTATTTCACATATCATAATACCCTCTAGGTCCATCCATGTGGTTGCAAATGGCAGGATTTCTTTCTTATGGCTGGGTAGTCTTCCATTGTGTTTATGTACATCTTTATCCATTCATCTGTTGAGGGACACTTAGATTGCTTTGGCTTTTGTAAATAATGCAGCAGTAAACATAGGGGTGCATCTATCTTTTTGAATCAGGGATTTTGTTTTCTTCAGGTAAATTCCTGCAAGTGGAAATACTGGGTCATATGGTATTTCTATTGTTTATTTTTTGAGGACCCTTCATACTGCTTTCCACAGTGGCCATACCAATTTATATTCCCACCAGCAGTGTAAGAGAGTTCCCTTTTCTCCACATCCTTGTTTTTCCTTGTCTTTTGTTTGGATGGTAGCCATTCTAACTGGTGTGAGGTGGTATCACACTGTGGTTTTGATTTGTATATCCCTGATGATTAGCAATGTGGAACATCTTTTCATGTGCCTTTTTCAAGCCTCCTTTTGATTCCTCTGTCTGTGGGGAAAGGAAACTACATGGCTAAACTTACATAATTGGTTTATTAATTTAGAGAGTGGATCTGGATTATTAGGGAAAAGCTTCAGATTTGGTCAGATTTGTCACCAAAATTATGACCTAATTTACTCTCCAGAAAAAGCATATTGGACAAACTGATTAATATTTCTTTCATTAGCCTGACTTTACTCAGAGAACCTCCACATAGAAGGGAAAAATAGATTCTAAGGGCAAGAAGAGACTTCCTAAAACTTATTTTTGCTTAGAGTTGGGAATTTAATCTTAGCCAGGGTGCTAAAGTATTTATTTTTTAAGTTATTAAGCATATAACACTTTCTAACACAATCTCTAAAAAGTATTTTTAAAGAGAATCTAGTTAGATCTAATTACTAACTTTCCACGCACATTGTGATTAGCCTCAATGAGAAAAAAAACCTGAGATTGATGTAAGGTTCATGTATTGAACATAGTAACCCTAAGGCTGGCTAATATCTGTCCATTTCCCTTGCCAAACAGAAGTTCACTCTGAAGATAATATTCTCTAAGTTTAAAAAGCCTCATATCAGATAGTGAAGACAGAAAAATGGTCTTTCTTACTGTCAGATAATAAGAGAAAGATCCCTCTAAAATGATAGGAGGCTAGACCTAGGAAGTTTTATTAAGCCTCAGGAAAAGTACTCACTGCTATACCCATGTTTAGGTCTTACTCATCCAAGCCCAGACACTGTACAAGAAGTTTCTGAAATCGACGGGCTTTCTGGGGAGTGAACAATGGGCAGTGATTTATATTATGGAGCAGCGAGTGTGCTTCTACCCAGTGGCCTTCTTTTGCTGCTGGGGCCCAGGTGGGTATCTTAATGGAAAGAGCTGGGCAATGAAGAGGGCAACTGTTGGGTTCTGATAAAGCAAAGTGGTCTCACTCAGATGGATGACTGCATGTTCCTGTCCAGCTTGTACAATTTATATTGGTCCCACCCATATTTCCAGTTTTTTCCAATTCTTAACTTCTTATGTTTTAGGAGTTAAGATAATTAGACATGACATGCAGCCTGACATAAGAGGAAATGTCCTGACAGAACTCAGAGATATTAACACCTGCCCTTCCTACTATACAAAGTATTATTAAGATTGGGTAATGTTTATAAAAAAGCTTGGTAAACTCTAAAATGCTAAGAAGCGTGATTTATTGTCTTCCTGTAGTATGTCTTGCCACCATTACTACACTAATAATTAGCAAAATTTAATCAATGAGGAATAGATGTTGGAGATCTGAGGCCCAGTGGTTTATATAATTGATTAATCTCCCTGTTAGTCATTATGATGCCTATAATTTCCATTCTCACAATGCTTAGGCTTATATACTGAAGAGTTTTATGCTCAGGCAGCCAGGGCTTATGACACTTTGTGTTTTCACAGCTGTCATTTTGGTGATCATAAAGTTGACTAAGCCACAGGACACCAAGCTTCACCTGGCCCTCTATGTTCTCCAGGTAACACCTTCAATATCCAGCATCTCCGTTCTCACACACTCTTGTACTACTACTGCTGTTATTCACTAAGCATATATTTCCCTCAGGGTACTGACATCTACATTACAAAAGAGGAATGTATTATTTATAGTCAGTTATGAAAAATATGAATTTTTCCTTATAAATGAGGTAGATGATTTTATTAAAATGCTGCCATGCATTCCACAGCATATGTATCTTCGGTCAACTTCATTTTATTGATGTGTTTTTAAGGGATGCATAATAAAATACAAGATTCACCAGATAATGTTCACATGAAACATTGACAGTGGCTTGTGCTCTCCCATCTAGAGTGATTTGAATGAGATAAATTAGCTATTCCAGGTGAATGGGGAGGGAGTAGTAGAGAAGTGGAATGATTTTTCTCTTTTTTCCTCCTTTATTAGATTTTAAAAGGCTTTTGGACTATTTAACTATGCTGATAGGGTAGTTTTCTCAAGCCCAACCTAGGAAATGGGGCAATAAGGAGAGACATTGGAACTACTTCATTGTACTTATGTTAATACTATGAAATATGACTAACTGTTGATCATCCATAACAAGGTACAGTGTGAACAATGAGTTCAGGAAGACCTAGAAAAATGTAAAAAACTAAACCAGATCTTGATGTTTAAGAGAGAGGAAATATAACAATGCTTTGTAAGTAAGGGAAATGGGGACTATTCCCTGGATCTCTGAAAACTTGAAGGACAGGCTTCATCATCCCTTCATCTTCTCCAGGCTCTAACAGCATCATCCCAGGGTCTGCTCAACTGTGGAGTATACAGCTGGACACAGTACAGATTCTACCAAGTAAAGCAAGAGGCCCGGCATGATGCAGACACCCAGACACCATTATTATGCTCACAGAAGAGATTCTATAGCAAGACCCTAGATCCACTGGAATCTACCTTTGCTTTTACTACCAGCACCTCCACCATTCTTTGAAACTATAATACTGGAGTATCCAGGAATTGGAATTATTCCACACTAATGGACTGGGAGGTGTTAGGATACAACATTTAAGTCCTTCCCAACCATGCCTTAAACTGTGGAAGTGAAAGTGAATATAATGTCATGGTTAGTAGCTATTCTAGGTGAATTGGGCAGGATCTCTGTTATTCGCAGATTCACTAGTGATTCTTAAAGTCTTTGTTCAGAGAGATGGGGTCACTTCCCATCTTAAGAGATAGACTAATATTACCTTGGTGAATATTAGATTTGTATAAGTCTCTTCTAGAAAAAAAATAAATTCCAGGTTATTTCCAGGTTCTCTACTCCATTGTTGTGGGTGAAGTAGGGTGGCATTCCTCAACTTGCTCAGATCTTGCCATTGCTTTTACTCTGTCTGAGGATGGACAAGATAAGTCCTAGGTTTCTCTTCTTTGAAGAGTTTTGGAAAATCAGAAGAAGCAAGAAAAACTGTCAAAAACTGACAAAAAATTGACTAGTCTTCTTTATGTTCAGTGCTGTTTTTGTCTCTTGACAATAGGGACCATTCTGCTCTAGAAATTAACGCCAATCTTTTGAAGTCACAGGGATGATAACAGTTAATAGAAAACAGGACTAAAAGGAACTGTAGGAATCAAGAACTCTCAACTCTCATTTCCAAGCAGAAGTACAAGGTAGGTTTCATAGTGCCTGGATATAGAATTGGGTTAAACTATATGAACTTGCCATTTTGAAGATGGTCCAATTTAATCAGTTTTACATAGTTCAGCTTAGCAGTAAGCACTAAATATATGTTTATAGAATAAATAAATAAACAAGTGAATGAATGACTAATAAGTAGAATTTGAATCTTTTAGGAAAGATTCCCAGACCGCAGAGCCTCATTCTTAGGTAAGAATTTCTAATCTGTTTTTTCCACTTTAATCACATAATAAGTAATATTTTATCTCTCCAGTTATGTTAGGAACAAGCCCAGTCTCGGGCCTCATGGCATCAGATACAATAATGACAAAATGAAGGGGAAATGAATGGACAAAGTGAATGGAATGATAAATCAGCTAAAACATCTGGAATTAATAACCAGATGCTTCTAACCTGATAAATTCCCTTGGTCTGTCCAAGGCAAAATTGTTAAGATTAGAGGAAATTGAGAGTAGATTATAATGAGGAATTAGAAAGGATACTCTGAGAAGTTAAGTTACAGAGATCTTTCCAAGGAGCTCTCTATAGACATGAGGGAGTTCAGTAATAGTTCTTTAGATTTTAGGCCATGCGCTTCAGCTTTACTGTGGAGGGTAACCTGCGCTCATTCTGTCAAGATCACATCTTGAGGCCTCTCACTGCCTCAAAGGTCTGAAGACCTAATTTCTAGGTAGCACAGAACATGAAAGATTGCCTCACCTAGGGAGCTGCTTCAACTTCTTTTAATTTAAAATAAGCATTTAGCATATAAAAAGACAGATGGAAGCAAGGAAGAACTGTCATTTTCATAGACCTTGAGGGACAGCAGAACTAGGGAATTTAATTCTTAAAATGTCCTTTCAGTATCTCTTCATATTTGGCATTATTGCCAAAAGGTAATTAGTTTTTAAATGTTTATCAGGTTTGTTCATTTTGCTTCTTTGATGAATTTTTGCAATGACACAGGTCTTAGATCTTCTTTGGATGTAGGCAGAAAGTAGGAATGAGAAATAATAAAAGCCTAGGCAAGACCCAGGTTAAGATTATCAGCTTTTCATCATACAGAAGGAACACATGGATCTGGGTCACCATTCAGACTGCCTCTATAATCCTTAAATTCCACATGTAAGAGGAGCACAGACATAAATATACAATGGCAGTTCTTAAAATTGTTGGAAATACCCATCCCATGAGACTTGTCCGGGTTATAGAATGGAGTACAGTGGTAACTAAGCAGGTTTGATTGAATACAGATCTGCTGTGGACTACATTGGGTACCTCCCTTCACCTCCCCATTATCAGCCCTATCTATGGCTTCACAGAACTCTGCACTCCAACACCTTGTGTCCTCCATGGGGAACTAGGTAAGTGTTGGATGTTTTTCAATGCATGGGAGCCCTTGAGTGCTTTTACATAGCAGCCTCCCACCTTTTACATCTTTGGCCTTGCACTTGATAAAAACCCTTAAACATCCTGTAGATTCACTGCCACAGTTTCCAAACCTGTCCCCCTTGGTATTCATGTAGTAATAGCAGCTTTCCCAGGAAACTGTTTCTTTCCTGAATATTTTAACACACTGAATCTCCAGGCTTCTGCAGTGGCCCTGCTAACAATAACTTTATTCTTTGCATGGGGTGCCATCTCGCTTGTAGGTACCTGGCATCACTTGGAGGTGACATTACAGTACTCTGGGAGGTTACACTCATCCACACTGAGGTAGCAGGGTGTGGCTGCCTTTAGAAATTTGCGGTTTTTGCAGCAGGATCCAATGGACAGTCTTAATCTTTCTTCAGCTGGCAAGAGGGCAGACAACAGTGATCCTTTTGACAATCAAGGACACTGCCACAATCACATTCTTCTCCTTTATCACTGTCTTAGTCCCACAATATGGCTCTCCAAAGGAACTTTGGAGCTCAGGCTTATTAAACAGGCAAGTCCCCTCTCTGCTTATACCGGAGCTGGTAGAAGTAGTGAAAGCTGCAGCTGTTAAAGCCCATGTCTACCATAAGATATTCAGGCATAGTGTTGGGGGTTGAGTTTGTTCTCCTCAGTTCCTGTCCCCACTACAACAAAGAATTGAAGGGCAGAGACAAAGCAATGAAGCAAAGTACAAGTTTTATTTGAATACACTCCAAGGGAGGAACAGGCCAGAGTCAAGGTAGATGAAGGCTGGTTGATTTGAATAAATCAGAGGAGAAGGGGAAGCTCACTGACAAAAACTTGCAAGCTCAAATCAGAGCTCTCAGTAGCCTCTCCCTACTTACCTGAAGTAGGACAGAAAGAGTGAAGACTCATGCAAAAACAGAATGAAATAGCAAAGTGACAAAGACACCACTGAAGAGCACAGAGACAAATGTGGTAAGCTGAGAAGTGTAAGAAGTCTTTTAAAAATACACACTCCAAGAAAGGGGAATGCAGGCAACCTCAGAGAGGAGGCACATTTAAGGGCTTAGGATTCAGTCTTTTAAGGCTTCAAGAATGGAATAAAGATAAAGGGTTAGGGGGGCATAGGCTTTTCATGCAGGTCTCATGACGTCTATCTCCAGTGAGAGACAATATGTCATTATCCATAGTCAGTCTTCCAGATAATTCTGTAGGATAAACTTCCTATTCTTCTCCAAGATAGTGGCTATCCCCAAACACTGGGAACATATCAGTTAGACTGCTTGCCTCGCTTTAAGATAAGTTGTTGACTGATTACCAAAGATATGCCAGGAATCTAACCCCAATTCTCTTTCAAAATGAAATCTTAGCCTTAAGATAAATCCCTTCTGTTCTTATTTTGCTATTCAAATCTTGACATTTTTTAAGAAAAATTAATCATGATGCTTGTCCCATGTCTCTTTCCTATCTCACCTGCATTAGCTAGAGCAAGCCTCAAGGTCAACCCAGATTCAGAGCATGAGGAATGAACTCACATTGCAAAGGGTGTTAACTCTGTGAGTCCTTTCTGGCTCTCTGGCTTTATCTGATTAGTTCCCTGAGTTCTTGGTGGGCTCCACCTTCTTTTCATCCCACTCATACGTGTCTTTCTGCCTAACTATAGTACAAGAGGGTCTGGCCGTGGTACTTGCAGGCCACATGGTCATGTTCATTCTCACGTTGCGGCCAAACTCATGAACCATGAGAGCTGTGAAATGCAGTATACTTTCATGAAGGAAAGGGTTAACACCGGTTGCATTCTTAGCAGTGCAGATACCACTAAGAAATGTATAGTCCTGGTACGTCCCAAGACTTCAGTCAATAATCATATAGCAGTGTTGTGCTTTACCTTCTCAAAAGATGTCAGTCTCTCCAACAGTTAAAATTTTGAAGTGTTTCCTGCAAATGCAGAGATTTGCACTAGGTTTCTCTCCATACATATTTCTAACCTAATAAGTAATGCTGTTACATTCAGCTCTTTCATGTACTTGTTAACAGGAAAGCTTGGACATCCATTACCATCTTTGTTGTCTTGGTAACAGTATTTGAAACTGTTTATTGTCAACCACACACAAAAAAAACATTTCCATGTACTTGGGAAGTGACCACAAATATGGCATAGGAACTGACAAAGGTTCTAGTCCACTATGAAATTATGAAGTAGTTAAGAACTCTTTCTTTTCATCTCTACTGACTGCAAAAGACTCACCTTATTTTAAAGATATGCTATAAATCATATGCTCAAAATTCTTTGACATACATATAGGCTTAATAGCAAAGATAGTGCCATGCAAGTTCAGGATTCCCTTTAACCCTAAGCAAGCACTGATAAGCGCAAGAAAAGCAAGGTCACCCTCTGAATACACAGTCATCCTAAGTAAAAGGCAAGCCCAAGCCTAGTTAACCATTTTTTGATGGGTACAAGCAGGGAAGTTCTTGACAATCTTTTCTTTTGCTTCAAAAGTATTAAAAATATGTCATTTTCCTTGTTTGAGCAGAACATAGAGCACCTTTTCTGCTTTTTGTTGCAGTCCTCTTTATATCAGGTTCCTAAGGATGACTATTTTATAATAAAGAAATTCCCACTTAAAATACATTCTTTGACAAATAGTCACTGTTACCAATAAGATGATATGCACTTAACATGGGAAGGGCCCAATCCTGACCAGGGATTCCTGGAAGAAAATCAATTCAAAACCTTACCCATAACCACTCAGTTTCATACAAGAAAGAGCAGGGAGAAGGCAAAATAACTAACTAGGGTTGTCATTGTCATGGCTCAAGTACAACAGCTAATGATCCCAGACCTCTGTCTCCCACGTTGCCTTCCCTGGAGCCCAAATCTTTGTCAGAAACATAATTGGCCAAAGCTCAAAGCTATGCTGCCTACCAGGACACCTGCTCTCTGCTGTGAGTATACATGATGACACCTGCCTTTTGACTCTGTTTTTTTCAGTCCTGTTGTGCTCTCTCTTCATGAATGCCCTTACTTTGCTACCTTCCTCAAAGCACAACAGTTTTAATGTTCCTTAGCTGAGCTCCTGCTCTCTTCATAGAGCAGTATACCAAGGAGAGGAAACCTTCAGAGGTCTAGCCAGTACTATGACCAGGGGTCAGGCCCCAAGAAAAGAAAAAATACTACCTTCTTCCCCTAGTCCCAGTCTCCATGGAACAACTTTCCCTTACTGTCATCTGTTATTCTTTTGAGTCATTGAAACTAAAGGTTCCACAGCAGGGGTTTGTGGATTTCTGCATAGGTCACAGGTCTCTGCTGTCCAATGCCTTTTGCACCATTTCCTGCTCTGTACCTTACCGCCCATTTCAAACCTCCAATCCTTTTCTTTTTCCCATTATTCACAGTATGTTTATTTGATCAATCCCAGAATACATGTAAACTGTTTTTAGAGTAGCCCATGTCTCTGTGAAAAGTGAATACATGACTAGAGAATATTTGTGTTCAGTTCTTTTTGTCTTTAGCCTGATAGTATGAGGTCAAAGTAACTATTTTTTATAAAATTATTTAGGTTAGTACTTTTCTTTCCAGACCTATTCCATATGGTTGTTATTAATTTTTAATACAGTTCGGTTCACATGTTACTGTTTATATTCATTTTGGTTTGTCCCACATTTTGGATGATAATGATTTGGGGAGTATGTGAAATGTTACCATGATCCTAAATGTCAATACTGTAACAAAATTACTCAGAGTACATCTCCTTGAGCCATTAACCTATTCCCACGTCCTCATTCTTTCCACGCACCAGTCTCAATCGTACTTAGTTTATGTTCTTATATTTCTTTCTGCACAAATTAGGAGACACAATATATTTTCTTCTATACTCTTCTTTCTTATGTAAATATAGCATAACATTTTATACTTTCCTTTTTTTAATTAAGGTATCATTGATGTACAATCTTATGAAGGTTTCACATGATGTACTTTCCTTTTTGTGTATTTTTTTTATTAAAGCATCATTGACATACAATCTTTTGATGGTTTCACATAAACAACTGTGGTTTCAACATTTACCCATATTATCAAGTCTTCACCACCTCTATTGTAGTCACTGTCTATCAGTGTAGTAATATGAGAGTCATTAATTGTCTTCTCTGTGCTGTACTTCTTTCCCCATGACCTACCTATATTGTGACTGTGAATTATAGTACCCCTTAATCCCCTTCTCCCTCCCAACCCCCTCCCCTTTGGTAACCACTAGGCCCTTCTCAGTGTCTGTGCTTCTGCTGCTATTTTGTTCCTTCAGTTTTACTTTGTTTTTATACTCCACAAATGAGTGAAGTCATTTGGTACTTGTCTTTCTCCTCCTAGCTTATTTCACTGAGCATAATACCCTCTAGCCCCATCCATGTTGTTGCAAATGGTAGGATTTGCTTTCTTCTTATGGCTGAATAATATTCCATTGTGTATATGTACCACATCTTCTTTATCCATTCATCTACTGATGGACACTTAGGTTGCTTCCATATCTTGGCTATTGTAAATAGTGCAGCAATAAACATAGGGGTGCATATGTCTTTTTGAACCAGGGACCTTGTTTTCTTCAGGTAAATTCCTAGGAGTGGAATTCCTGGGTCAAATGGTATTTCTATTTTTAGTTTTTTGATGAACCTCCATATTGCTTTCTACAACAGTTGAAACAGTTTACATTCCCACCAACAGTGTAGGAGGGTTCCCCTTTTTATGTACTTTCCTTTTTAAACTTAACAGTATAATCCTGTAAAACAGTCCATATCAATTCATAGAGATCTTCTTCATTCTCTTTTGTTTGTTATTCAGAGCTTCATAGTACTCCATTTTGTGGATGTACCATAATCTACTCAATCACTCTCCTATATATGGGCTTTTAGGCTGTTTATATTATTTTGAAATTACATACAATGTATCAACAAATAATCTTGCATGTATGTGTTTCTGTGAAGGCAAATTCCTAGAAATAGGAAGGTAAGGTCCAAAACTAACTATATATGTAGCTTTGTTTGATATTGCCAAATTCCCTTTCAGAAAGGTCTTGACAGTTTGAATCACTAGCACTATATCACAATGCCTATTTCCCTACATTCTAAGCAACAAAATATGTAACCATATATTTTAATTTTCACCAAACTGATAGATGAGAAGTGTCATCTTCATGTTAATTGGTATTTTTCTAATTTTAAGTGAATTTGAATATGTTTTAATGTGTGTAAGGGCCATTTTTATATCTTTTAATGATTGTTCATCTCTTCTCTCCTTTTTCTATCAAGCTTTTGGGTTTTTTCCTCCTCAATTCCACCCTCCATCCTTACTTTACTGAGGTATAATTCACACATAAAACTGTACTTACTTACTTGATCTGTACAACATGATGATTTTATAAATGTATACATTGTGAAATATTTATTTAGAATATAAATTTTCTAAAAGGCAAAGGAATTAGAATACTTAAAATAATTTTGTTTAAGAATAACAGGAGGGGTTGCTCTCCACCTAGAGACAGCCATTCTCTCTTTCTGCCATTAAAACCTTTGCGTGGGAATTTGAGCTGCCTTGGGACCCCTCACTCCCTGATCCTCCTCCACGAACCCACCTTCCATCTCCCCGGTCGCTCGATGTCCCACACAACACTGGCCTTCGGTATGTTACTCCTCCAGGACTATCAAGGCCTTCTCACGAAGAATAACGAAACCAGCTATGATGACTTTATGAATCATCTCAAGATGCCCACCCTTCCCCACTCTACAGCAATGGCCTCGCCAACCCCAGAATCTGCACTCCCTTCCAGCAGGAAGTAACTAGAGAATGAGATTCTATGCCCAGTTCCCCAGAGGCCCCTATTAAGAAAAGAAAAATATGGGAATGAAGGCAATTCTGGCACACTTAGACACCCCACCCCTCAAGATCCAATCACCAATGGCGAGATGATCATCCCACCCCTTAAGATCCAATCACCAATGCAGAACACACCCTACCCCTACTCCTTAAAAACATGCTTCTTCACCCATGAGCTGCTGCTCTCCACCTAGAGACAGCCATTCTCTCTTTCAGCCATTAAAATCTCTTGTGTGGAGAAAAAATAAATAAATAACAGGAGGATCCACCCTACTCAACTTCAAGACTGTGTGGTATTGGTCATGGGACAGATCAGTGGAACAGAAGAGAGAAACCACACATGTATGGCTATCTGATTTTTCACAATGCAGCAAAAGCAATTCCATGGAGGAAGGACAGACTTTTCAGCAAGCGGTACTAGAAAACTGTATAAACCAAAAAATGAACTTCAACCTAAACCTCACACTTTATACAGAAATCACCTCAAAATGGATCATAGATTGAAATTTAAAATATAAATTTTACAGACAGGATAAAATATTTGCAAACCATGTATCTGATAAAGGACTCATATCTAGAATAGATAAAGAACTCTGCCTTACTCAATCCACTTGGAAAATGGACAAAAGATGTGAAGAGACATTGCAATGAAGAGGATATATGGATGGCAAATAAGCACAGGAAAAGATGTTCAACATTAGTAGACATTAGTAGAAATACCAGTTAAGACCTCATGAGAGATCACTAGAACTATTAGAACAACTAAATTTAAAAAATTGAGATAATGCCAAATGTTGGCGAGGATGCAGAGGAACTGGATCATTCATTATATTGCTGATGGGAATGTAAAACTGTATAAAAGCTCTGGGAAATAGGCAGGTTCTTAAACTAAAAAAAAAGCACAAGACTCAGAAATTATACTTCTGGATATTTAGCCCAGATAAATAGAAAGTTAGGTCTATGAGAAAATCTGTAAAATATTTGTGGCAGCTTTGTTTCTAAAGCCGAAAACTGGGAACAATCAAAATACTTCTCAAGGTGAAAGGTCAAACTATGGTACATCCATATCAAATGCTAGCAATAAAAAGAATGAACAACTGATGTATAACAATAACTTAGCTCAACCCCAAGGGCAATAAGATGAGTGAAAAAAGCAATCTGAGAAGGTCATGTACAGTATGATTCCATTTATGCAACATTTTTGAAATGACAAATATAGTAGTGGTTGCCAGGAATTAGGGATGACAGGGTGGCCAAGTATTTGACTATAGAAGGGTAGCATGAGTGAGAACTTTGTGATGGTAAAATAGTTCTCTATCTTGATTGCAGTGGGGGTTACAGAAATCTACACATGTGATAACGTTGTGTAGAATTGCAAATGTAGTGATATCAATGTCCTGGTTTTGGTATTGTTCTATATTAAAAGCGGGAAGCTCAGTGAAGGATATATGTGACCTCTCTATATTTTCCTTGCAATTACCTGTGAATTATTTCAAAACAAGTTGTTTTTTTTAAAAAAACAGTATGACTACAAAACACATTAAGAAAAACACTATTACAAATACAAGGAACACTTGGTGAAACACAGTTTTAGAGGAAGTCTTATCATGTATGTCTTTCAGAATTTGACTTCAAGCAGATAAACGAGAGAATGGTATATACACCAAAATAATAGAAATATGCAGTTTGATCATTTATATACACACACACACGACTTTGTTTCCTACAGAAAATGTACACTCTTTTCCATGTCCACTGAACAATTGTAAAAATGATGAAAAATATTCATAAATTTCTCAGTAGAAAATTGGTTAGGAGGATATTAGCAAAGTGGCAGAATAGCAAGTCCTAGACCCTCATTCCCCTCAGAAACAAATTGATTCAGCAACAGTTCACAGACAAATTCTTTTTGTGAGAAATCCAGGTACTAACTGAAAGGCTCCGGTATCCAAAGTGAACATGAAACCAGATTCTCCAAAGCTAGTAGGGAGATTTGAGACACCTTCTTGCCAGAATCCCTACCCCTGGAAAAATGCTATACAATCAGAAAGAGATCTCCTAGCTCCCAACTTTTCCCAGAGAAGGGAAGGTTTGTGTACCAGCATCCCAATTTTTCTGTGGGAGCTCCCCAGAGGACTGGGAGTCTTGGAACTCTGATGGGACAGGCACAGTCTAGCCACATGGGGGAGAACAGAGATGGCAGTTTGGATTGGTGGGCAACATAGGTCTTTACCTTGCCCAGCACAGAGTAGATGAAATATCCCAGCTCAGCCTGCCCCTGAGGAGGGAAGGAGTTGATCCATATATCAAATGCCCCAACTTCTCCAGAACTGCCAAAAAATCTGAACTCTGTTTTGCCAGTCTTGGAGCCCTGGTGGGTCTGGTGCAGTATAGCCACCTGGAGGAGAACAAAGATGATGGTTTGAATGAGTAAATGCCATAGTTCCTCCCCGTGGCTCAACACAGAGCAAGCAGACAAAAAACATAGCTGTCTCATGCTCCTTGGGGATGAAAGAACTGGTAGAGGCCTCCAGAATCTCTGTCCAGACTGACTGGTTGGTCATCTCCTGTATGAGGCCAGTCCATGAAGACTGAAAGAGTTGTCTGCTTTGTCTAATATACAGACACCAATACAGAGAATCAAGAAATGAGGAATCAGGCAAAGATGTTCCAAATAAAAAAGCAAGTAAAATTCCAGAAAGCAACCCTAATGGAGGTTTATGATTTACCTGATAGAGAATTCAAAATAACTATCATAAGATGTTCACCTTATGGTCAAAAGAACAACTCATGAACAAAGTGAGAATTTCAAAATGGAAGATATAAAAAAGTGCCAGACAGAAACCATGGAGCTGAAGAATGCAGTAACTGAACTGAAAACTCACTAGAACATTCAATATCAGACTAGATTGAGCAGAAGGATCAGTGAACTCAAAGACAGATCACTGAAAATAGTTCAGAGGAGCAAAAAGAAAAAAAGAATAAAAATGAGTGAAGAAAGCTTAAGAGACTTATGAGATACCATCAAGCAGACCACTATACATATTACTGAAAGGCTCCTGAAGGAGAGAGTAAAAAAAAAGGACCAGAAAGTTTATTAAAAAAAACAAGGGTTAAAAACTTCCCAAATCTGGAGAAGGAAATGGTCATACATATTCATAACTGTGTAAATTCAAACAGGTGGGATTAAAGACGGCAGGGTAAGAGGTGAGACAGAGGCTTCCTCCCAAAACCACATATAATATGAAAATATAATTAATACAACTAATCTTAAAAGAGCAACAGGAAAGAGGGCTGCACCAGGCGCATAGACCTAGAGAAAAGAACAGGCCTCAAGGAACAGGGCACAAACACGGCTCCCCTGCAACCCCCGACATTGCTCCAGGGGCTGAGCAGCTCCAGAGAGTAGAGCTTCTGGGCACTAGAGAGCACCACACACTATGAAATGTCAAAGGAATCTTGTTCAAAGCAAAATTATGAATAGACCAGAGAAAGATTCAAATGAAGTTGACCTCATAAATCTTCCTAAAAGAGAGTTCAAAATAAAAGTCATTAACATGCTCATGGAGGTACAGAAAAATATTCAAGACCTCAGGAATGAATTCCAGTTGGAGATCCAATCATTACAGAACACAGTATCAGAAATGAAACATACAATGGAAGGTTTTAAAAGCAGATTAGATATGGTGGAGGGAGACAATAAATGAAATAGAAATTAGAGAAGAGGAATACAAAGAAGCTGAGGTACAGAGAGAAAAAATCTCTGAGAATGAAAGAATATTGATAGAACTGTGTGACAAATCCAAATAAAACAACATTTTCATTATAGGGGTACCAGAAGAAGAGAGAGAAAAAAGGGATAAAAAGTGTCTTTGAGGAGGTAATTGCTGAAAACTTGCCCAATCTGCAGAAGGAGATAGTCTCTCAGGCCATGGAGGTGCACAGATCTCCCAACACAAGGGACCCAAGGAGGACAACACCAAGACATATAGTAATTAAAATGGCAAAGATCAAGGATAAGGACAGACTATTAAAACCACCCAGAGAAATAAGATCACATACAAAGAAAAGCCCATCAGACTATTATCAGACTTCTCAGCAGAAACCTTACAGGCCAGAAGGGAGTGGCATGAATGTATTTAATGCAATAAAGCAGAAGGGCCTGGAACCAAGATTACTTTATACAGCAAGATTATCATTTAAATTTGAAGGAGGGATTAAACAATTTCCAGAAAAGCAAAAGCTGAGAGAATTTACCTCCCACAAACCATCTCTACAGTCTATTTTGGAGGGACTGCTATAGATGGAAGTGTTCCTAAGGTTTAATAGGTGTCACCAGAGGTAATAAACCCACAGTAAAGAAAGTAGAACAGCTAAATACGAAGCAAATGCAAAATTAAATCAACTACCCCCAAAGTCAATCAAGGGATAGACCAAGAGTACAAAATATGATACCAAATATATAAAATATGGAAAAAAAAGAACCTTTAGATTGTGTTTGTAATAGCATATTGAGTGAGTTAAGTTAGACTCTTAGATAGAAAGGAACTTAACCCTGAACTTTGGTAACCATGAATCTAAAGCCTGCAATAACTACATACCTATCTATAATCACTCTAAATGTAAATGGTCAGAATCAAAAGACATAGGGTCACTGACTAGATAAAAAAACAAGACCTATGTATATGCTGCCTACAAGAGACTAACTTTAAACCCTAAGACATACACAGACTATAAGTGAAGGGATGGAAAAAGATATTTCACCCAACTAATAGGGAGAAAAAAGCAGGAGTTGCAGTACTTGTATCAGACAAAATAGACTTCAAAACAAAGAAAGTCACAAGAGACAAAGAAGGATAATACATAATGATAAAGGGGTCAACCCAACAAGAAGATATAACCATTATAAATATCTATGCACCCAAAACAAGATCACCTACATATGTGAATCCAATACTGACAGAATTAAAAGGGGAAATAGAATGCAATGCATTCATTCTAGGAGACTCCAACACTCCACTCACTCCAAAGGACAAATCAACCAGACAGAAAATAAGTAAGGAGGCAGAGGCACTGAAAAACACATTAGAACAGATGGACCTAACAGACATCTATGGAACTTGACACCCAAAAGCAGCAGAATACACATTCTTCTCAAGTGCAAATGGAACATCTTCAAGAATAGATCATATACTAGGCCACAAAAAAGAGTCTCAGTAAATTCAAGAAGATTGAAATTGTATCAACCAAGTACTCAGACCACAAAGGTATGAGACTAGAAATAAATTACACAAAGAAAATGAAAAATACCACAAACACATTGAGGCTTCACAACATGTTCCTAAATAACCAATGGATCAATGACCAAATAAAAACAGAGATCAAGCAATATATGGATACAAATGACAACAATAATTCAACACTGCAACATCTGTGGGACGCAGAAAAGGCCATGCTAAAAGGAAAGTATATTGCAATACAGGCCTACCTCAGGAAAGAAAAACAATCTCATATGAACAGTCTAAACTCACAATTAACGAAACTAGAAAAAGAAGGATAAATGAGGCCCAAAGTCAGTAGAAGGAGGGACATAATAAAGATTAGAGCAGAAATAAATTAAATCGAGAAGAATAAAAGAGTAGAAAGAATCAATGAAACCAAGAGAAAAAAAGAGAATCTATACACAAACAGAATCAGAAATGAGAAAGGAAATATCACTTTGGAGACCACAGAAATACAAAGAATTATTAGAGAATACTATGAACAATTATATGCTAACAAACTGGATAACCTAGAAGAAATGGACAACTTTCTAGAAAAATTCAACGTTCCAAGGCTGACCCAGAAAGACACAGAAAATCTGAACAGACCAATTACCAGCAACGAAATTGAGCTGGTAATCAAAAAACTACCTAAGAAAAAAACTCCTGGACCAGATGGCTTCACCACTGAATTTTATCAAACATTTAGTGAACACCTAATACCCATCCTCCTTAAAAGTTTTCCAAGAAGTAGAAGAGGGAATACTCCCAAACTCATTCTATGAGGCCAACATCACCCTAATACCAAAACCAGGCAAAGACACCACCTAAAAAGAAAATTAAAGACCAATATCCCTGATAGATGCAAAGATACTCAATAAAATATTAGCAAACCGAATTCAAAAATACATCAAAAAGATCATCCATCATGATCAAGTAGGATTTATTCCAGGGATGCAAGGATGGTACAACATTTGAAAATCCATCAACATCATCCACCACATCAACAAAAAGAAGGACAAAACCACATGATCATCTCCATAGGTGCTGAAAAAGCATTTGACAAAATTCAACATCTATTCATGATAAAAACTCTCAACAAAATGGGTATAGAGGGCAAGTACCTCAACAAAATGAAGGCCATATATGACAAACCCACAGCCAACATTATACTTAACGGTGAGAAGCTGAAAGCTTTTCCTTTAGGATCGGGAACAAGACAAGGATGCCCACCCTCCCCACTTCTATTCAACATAGTACTGGAGGTCCTAGCCATGGCAATCAGACAACACAAAGAAATAAAAGGCATCCAGATTGGCAAGGAAGAAGTTAAACTGTCCCTGTTTGCAGATGACATGATATTGTACATAAAAAACCCTAAAGAATCCACTCCAAAACTACTAGATCTAATATGTGAATTCAGCAAAGTTACAGAATACAAAATTAATACACAGAAATCTGTGGCATTCCTATACACTAACAATGAACTAGCAGAGAGAGGAATCAGAAAAACAATTCCATTCACAATTCCATCAAAAAAAATAAAATACCTAGGAATAAACCTAACCAAGGAAGTGAAAGACCTATACTCTGAAAACTACAAGACACTCATGAGAGAAATTAAAGAAGATACCAATAAATGGAAACACATCCCGTGCTCATGGATAGGAATAATTAATATTGTTAAAATGGCCATCCTGCCTAAAGCAATCTATAGATTCAATACAATTCCTATCAAACTACCAATAGCATTCTTCAACGAACTAGAGAAAATCGTCCTGAAACTCATATGGAACCACAAAAGACCTTGAATAGCCAAAGCAATTCTGAGAAGGAGGAATAAAGCTGGGGGGATTTCTTTCTGGGTCAGCCTTGGAACGTTGAATTTTTCTACTTCAAGCTCTACTACAAAGCCACAGTAATCAAGACAGTTTGGAACTGGCAAAAGAATAAGAACAGACCCATAGACCAATGGAAAAGACTAGAGAGCCCTGATATAAACCCAAGCATTTATGGTCATTAATATACGATAAAGGAGCCATGAATATACAATGGGGAAATGACAGCCTCTTCAACAGCTGGTGTTGGCAAAACTGGACAGCTACATGCAAGAGAATGAAACTGGATTATTGTTTAACCCCATAAACAAAAGTAAACTCAAAATGGATTAAAGACTTGAATGTAAGTCATGAAACCATAAAACTCTTAGAAGACAACATAGGCAAACATCTCCTGAATATAAGCATGAGCAACTTCTTCCTGAGCGCATCTCCTCAAACAAGGGAAACAAAAGCAAAAATGAACTCATGGGACTACACCAAACTAAAAAGTTTCTGTACAGCAAAGGACACCACCTACAGAACAAAAAGGCATCCTACAGTATGGGAAAATATATTTGTAAATGACCTATCCAACAAGGGGTTAAAATCCAAAATATATAAAGAACTTACACACCTCAACACCCAAAATCAAATAACCCAATCAACAAATGGGGATATAAAGAGACAGTTCTTAAAAGAAGAAATTCAGATGGCCAACAGACACATGAAAAGATGCTCCACATCACTAATCATCAGGGAAATGCAAATTAAAACCACAATGAGGTATCACCTCATACCAGCAAGGATGGCCAGCATCAAAAAGACTAAGAACAACAAATGCTGGCGAGGATGCAGATAAAGGGGAACCCTCCTACACTCCTGGTGGGAATGTAAGCTAGTTCAACCATTGTGGAAAGCAATATGGAGGTTCCTCAAGAAAATAAAAATAGAAATACCATTTGACCCAGGAATCCCACTCCTTGGAATTTACCCAAAGAATACAACTTCTCAGATTCAAAAAGACATATGCACCCCTATATTTATCACAGCACTTTTTACAATAGCCAAGATATGGAAGCAACTTAAGTGTCCATCAGTAGATGAATGGATAAAGAAGATGTGGTACAAATACACAATGGAATACTATTCAGCCATAAGAAAGAAACAAATCCTACCATTTGCAACAACATGGATGGACCTCAAGGACCTTATGCTCAGTGAAATAAGCCAGGCAGAGAAAAACAAATGCCAAATGATTTCCCTCATTTGTGGAGTATAACACTGAAGCAAAACTGAAGGAACAAAATGGCAGCAGACTCAGAGACCCCAAGAATGAACTAGTGGTTACCAAAGGGGAGGGGTGTGGGAGGGAGGGAGAAGGGGATTGAGGGGTATTATGTTTAGTACACCTGGTGTAGGGGATCCTGGGGAAAACAGTGTAGCACAGAGAAGGCACATAGTGGATCTGTGGCATCTTGCTGCACTGATGGACAATGAGTGCATAGGGGTATGGGTGAGGACTTGATAATAATATGGGTAAATGTAGTAGCTACATTGTTTTTTCATGTGAAACCTTCATAAAAGTGTAGATCAATCACACCTTAATAAAAAATTTAAAAACTGTCCTTATATAATAGATAGTTGTTACTTGAAATGAAAATCCAAGTGATAGTAATAAATACAGGCACATAGGATATATCAAACAACTTAGATGAAAGATTGCATGGCCTGAAAAAGTTTCTGTTGACTGGGAAAATTGGCCCTAGACAAAGTCATTGATTTCAATAGATGCATGAAAAAGAGTTCAAATGAAATGTGAAAAAGTAGTAAAATATTTAAATAGTAAATAAAACCTTAATTACTAAAGTGACAATAAAACTAGAAGAATACCTCCTCCCATGTTAGTATACTTTTATAGGCTGTATAATGCTAATCATAACCACTGGAGCTATCAATTTTCACTTGACCTTTGCTTCACTGAGACTCTCATTCCCACTCAGTACTTGAGGTGTTTAGTATGTTTGACTTCTTCCTCCCACTAGTTATGATTCTTCTTCGTCCTCTTCATTCGCTTCTTCCTCTTCATCAGCTTCTCGCTCTTCTGATGGAGCTTCCTCTTCCTCCTCTGGGGGAGCCTCCGGTGAGGAAGTAACTGGTGGAGGAACCTCTGCAGGCTTCATTGGGTGCTGGTCTGCAGCTGTTTCTAGACCCTTTTCTGGAGGAGCTTCTGCTTTTGAACCCTTACAAATGATGGTGATGCAAATAATTATAATTAGCAGTATTATGGCAAAAAGTATAAAGGATAATATCATCATCAAGTCTGCGAAAAGTTCTTCACGTTTTTTGGACTCAGTTTGTCCAGGTCCACCTCCCTGTATGGTTGGAATGCCAGGGGGACCACTGTCCACACTTACCCCCATGTCCTGGAACTTTGCAGTCAGGGGGTGCATAGCCAGCTTCACAATGGCAGTGGTTTAAACTGTTGCAGACTCCTCCTCCCATGACACATTTGCAATGGTTCACAGTCATAGTTGGGCACAGAATGATCCATGCGGGAGAAATTCACACACACTTTGGGGCACAGAGTACCGGTGTGCACATCTCCATCATCAGGGGTATCAGTAGTGTAGTGTTGTAGGCATCCATGCTCCAGCACCAGGTGATCCTCACAGGCTTTCTGAATCACTGTATATAAGGTATCTGTTGAATATTTGTACATATAATTTTCTCACAAAATATATTCTCATCTGAACATGGAGCATATAATACATTATGTGAGCTGGGATGCCCGCAGTTTCCAAACCAGTTCCCTTTGCTGTTCATGGAAGTATAAGAGTCTTCTGGGGCAGACCTTGCTGGGCACCTGAAAACCTGTGCACAAGATTATCAGGGCTCCTGCAGTGACCGTCAACACAGTAGTGGGTTTTTTGGCACAATGTACTGTCCTGTTTGTAGCTGTGTGCAGGGCATGCATCAGATGTACCATCACAATATTCTGGAAGGTTACATTCTCCTACTCCAGCATGGCAGTTGTGTCCCTTTGGTTCATACTGGCATGACAGATTACAGCATGGTCCAGGATTACACTCTGCATTTGCCTTCAGCCTACATGTGTTGTCACAGCATGGATGATTGTCACAGGCAGAACCACAGTCACACTGCTCTTGGTCCTCCACTACACCATCTCCACAGTGAGAATGCCTACGTGAGCAGCCCTTGTGCTGAGGCTTGTTAAACAGGCAGGCCCCTTTCTGCTCCCGGAGGAACTGGTAGAAGTAGTCAGAGCTGCTGTTGCTGAAGCCACTTTCTCTGATGATGTTTTCATGCATGAGACAAAAGCCTTTATCTTTACAAAGGCAGACTGAGTGGTCGTGCTAAATACCCAAGTTGTGCCCAAGCTCGTGGACCATGAGCACTGCAAACAGGAGGACATCTCCATGATGGAAGGATTCAACAGCTGCTGCAAAGCCACTTGAACAAGCGCCATTGAGAAATGCCCATCCCATATCCTCTTCAGGATGATGATGTCCACGGATCATGTGGGCAACATCATGCTCCACACGATGTAGGAGCTTCTCTTGTCTCCAGCTGTTGAAATTCCTGAGTGTATCTTGCAAGGCCACGGGGACCTCTATGAGGTCCTCCTCAGTCCAAATCTCCATTCCAACCAGCACCACCTCTGTATTTATTCCCCTAGTGAAGCTGTTGGCCAGAGCAATGATGTCCATTTCCCTCTGGACTGTCTCACTGACGTTACCGCCCCACATTTGGAACCACTGGCTGTTGACCATGACAAACATCTCCACGTACTTGGTGTGTGACCACAAGTAGGACAGCACCTGGACACCGCGTGGCTTCCTGCTCCCTTGTTGCTAGCTGGCAGACACCCCTTGGCTGTCTCTAGAAGTGACACTACAGGAGACTCAAGCCTGATGTGCCGTGGTGTACGTGTTCAAACCGTTTTGGAGTGCCTGTGGGCTCAATGCCATAGGATTTTCCCTCCTTAATCAGGATGCTCCTGAGGCCTGAAAAGGTGTTGACAGAAACAAAGCAACCCTGGGACCCCTTTGATGTAGCCTTCATAGTGACAGTCGTGTGAGATGAAAGCCATTTCTTGCCCTAAGATGCCATTGTGGTAGCTGAAAACTGGAAAGTTACTCACAAAATAGTCTCTCTTCACCTTCAGGTGCAACAGCTGCTTCTGGCCCTGCATAAGTAGCATATAGGACACTTTCTCCCCTGGGTCTTCCCCCTCCTCCACTGTCAGGCTCTTGGGAGTGATTGTTTCAAAGGAAGAGTAATATACTGATCCCAGGTCACAGTAAAAGCTTGGCAGGAAAACCAGTACCAACACCAGCATGATCCCCAACCTGACACACAAAGGTCCTGGCACTAGCGCCAGCCTCAAGCCCTTCTGGGGAGCCCACATCGGAAGCAGTCTGCCCACCTCACACACAACCATGTGGCTTTTCTGTAGAGGAGACAAGAAGGAGGCAGAGTCTCTCACAGACACTGCCACTGACATGGCCCTCATGAATCAGTTGAAGATGCAGGGCCTGCATCCATCAGCAGCTGCTCCCCCTGGCATGCAGACCCTCAGAGGCTCAGGTCTATTTGCCCCCAGATCTATGCTGGTTCTTTTGGGTGGCTGTGGCCCACCTCTTGAGTGTTACAGACTTTGGGGCTGTTTCTATTCTTGCTTCTCTCTTTGTTGGCCTTCAGTGGTTTTCCTATCACATGACTTCTTTCCAACAGCAAGTTTTAATGTTCCTTGATTAAGATCACTTTATTCTCACAGAGAGGTATACCAAGTAGAAGGCCTGTAATGGTCATTCAGTAGAGTAACTCAGGTAAATTATCCTTATCCTCAGCCCAGGCCGCACTACTCTTGATATCCATTAACCTGGTGTTCTTTGAAACCCAACATTCTGGCAGGAGGTTGGGCGGGTGAGGGAGGGGACAGCGATTCTTTGGGGATCTCTGACCAGGCCCAGATATCTTTATCATATCTTTAGGATTCAGGGTACTGTTTCTCAGTCCAACCCTCCTCTGTCAGGGTCTGTTTTTTCACTTTAATTCAAGACAAATTGTATGTGGGTACACAATTCTCACTCATTAGCCTTTGTTCATAATTGATGACTTTAGGCATTTTATATCTGCATAGAAACACAACTTTTCTCTACTAAGAACTTTTCCTAATGCACAGACATATTAAGTGAAAAATGAGCTCAGTTTCGCCATGGAGGCATGTAAGTGACTAGGATCAACATTCAGTTCCTTCCAACTGCCCCAACATAAAAACAAACTTTGGCTAGGTATGGAGTTACTATTTCATGAAGAAAACACAAATGGACTCTGTAACAACACTTAAAAGATTTCTTCACTTTTGTAACTAAAATTGAACTGTAATGTCTGTGGATGTCCTTGGATTTGGTTTTGATATCAATTTCCTGGTATATTTAGCAGTGCAAATTTAAAAGGAAAGAAGTCCTATCTGTCCACATTCCTTGCAGTTATTCTCTTGTGCATTCCAAGATGAACTAAAATAAGACTCTACATCTCTTACATTGCATAAAAATAATTTTATATTGTCAAATATGTACAATATAAAACCTTTAAAATAAGGGTTTTAACTACAAGTAACACTCAAAAATGGGGAAATGTCCTAATTCAAAAAGGAAAGGTACAGTACCACAAGATCTCAGAGATATGAGCATAACAGCAGATCAACTCAATTAATATTTAATTTGTAATACAGATGATAAAATTTATCATTAGCACCTAGCAAGATAATGAATACTGTCATATCACAAGCCCATTAAAAAAATTCACAGCAAAAAAGGTAAATGATTTCTAGCTGGACTCTTCTCCTTGTATTTTATATGAGGAAACCTCTTAAAACTATGTAATTTAGAAATTATCACAGACATAAGGTTTTTCTGTGTGTCTTAAGCAAATAGGTTAAGTCATTTTTGTGGCATAAAAGAATCATATCAGTAATGAAAGAACACTTCTACTTTTTAAATAAATAAAAATATAATTAAAATTAAATACTCGATATCCAATTCTCAATTCAAAACACATTTCCTTCAATAAATACACGCACATACAAGCATTCACACACAAGATCTGATTTAAATTATTTGACGTCTTCTTTAACCAGTAATTCCTTCAGCTGTTCTTTCTCAAATGAACATAAGTACAAAATTCCTTTTAAAAAGCAGCTCTTCCTATTTGTTTCAAACAATACTTCTGACAGGTATTCTATACTTACACAATATCTTAGCCAGAAAGTTGTTTTACATCAAGCAGATTTACAACTAAGATAAAGTCTAAAGGTATTTGAATAAGTAAGTTTTATTAAGCAGAGGGTTAGCAAATCACATGGGAACACTGCAGAGTCTAACCTGCCTACAAGAACTGTTCTTACGTGAGCTTTCCACAAGTAAAGCATTAGAGAGGCCAAGAAGAGACAGGGACAGTTTCATTTCACTTTCAGTTACATGCAAATTTTGCTTTATTAGTAAACCTGACTGATGTTAAAGCAGAATTTGCTACAAGTAGGTCTACAGTCTACAAACAAAACTCCACTTTGAAGACCAAACAGTGCTGAGCCCTTTGGGTGCTACTGTTTTATTAAGGAGCTCTGTTCAGGGCAGGACCCACTTTAGAGTTACAGCAGCTGGAACATCCTCCAGGGTATTTGCAAACTTCCAACATGGTGCTCATCTAGACAGGTCTGGACAAATTAATCTTGCCAGATTAATTCAGCCGAAAGTGACGGAAATAGGCAACTGCTGCTCAGAGTACAAAGGCAGGCATCATTGTGGGTACCCTATTAGGCATAAAATTGATCACACACTGAAAGAAAAAATCACCCTGAGCCTTCAGGAGATACCCAACTAACAAGTTTGAGAAGGTTATAGTAGAGTGGGCATGGCAGAAGTTTCCTCTGAAGAAAAAGAAGAGTAACAATGTTAATTACTGCCTTCCTTCTAGCAAATATTGAACCTTTGACCTAAGATAAGAAAATAGGTGTTCAGTTGCTCCAGAAACAAGTGCAGAGTTTCTTCTATCTGCAAGAAGTAATCTGAAAGACTGCATTGCACTGAAAATCCGAGTAACTTAATCCACCCCTTAATTCAACTCTCAGCTAAGTTTTCTGGTTAGTAAATAAGAAAACGTTTTGTCTTTTTTCTGTTGACTAGGTTTTGCCATGTTTAAAAGTATTGAAATCTCCTTACAGCATGTCCACTTGTAACAGTTACTGGTCATCTAAGATTAGTGAGCCTTACCTCAAAAAATACCTTGAATTATAAGTTCTCCAAGATAAAGGGGAACCAAAGTCATAAGGTAATTCTTAAAAGATACTTTGTGTTTTTATCATATATTCCTACAGTCAGTCCATACACACAGACATAATAACCAAATGTCACCCTTAAGACATAATCAGCAAAGTGAAGGAGTCAAAATAAGTGGGCTCTGTGGGATCGATTTTGACTGAAGAAAATATGACAGGATAAAACTAAATACCTGAGCCTACTGATCAATCCTGTTTCTCTGCTCTGTGAATTGGAGTTTGCCTGTTAGCTTTTCTATTTACTAACACAGGTGCCCACCAAAACTGCTTTAAAAATAAATAAATAACAATGGATTGTTTTGGAAGCCTATATACACTACAGAAAACTAGAAAAACATCCAGACTTGTTTCCACTCAAATAGCTGATCTCGCGCCAGAACCATGCTTCCTAAAAATGAAGAGCACTGAACAAAATAAATGCAGCTGATGGGATGCCAACATAAAACCCAGGCAAAAATATTACAGAGAAAAAGGGCAACTTTAAAAGAAAAAAACTGGACCACCTTAGCATGCTGATATAATAATCCAGTTTTTATGATATGTGACTTTCTCAGAAAAACCATCCCATTAAGGAGGCCAGAAGAACAGGGAAAGGAAATTAAGAAGCAATGGAGCTGGTGAGGGCTCCAGGGAAGGGGAGAGAACTAAGCAGGACCTCAGGGAAGGGGAACTGAAGCTTGGGTTAAACCTGAAAGGAATTAACTCAAAAGAGAATCCCATTAGATTTAAGAAAGACACCAATACCTTTCAACAAGTATGATAAAAAAGAAATGCTACTACTTTTCCCTAGAGAATTAGGAACAAGAGAAATGAGGGCTCAGTTCCCTGCTTCTTCCATAGTGGGAGCTGGCATCTTATGACTTCCAGCAGGCAGTTTGCAACATGGATCCACAGAAATTTCTAGGCACCATAGCTAATCTACCAATAGTGCAGCAAGGGAGTACACAGGGCAAGTGAAACCGGAGTCCACAGTTCTTGATTCAACTGTTTACTAAGCAGAAAGATCGATATAGTTGGTCCTTCGTCTACCACTGGCAAATGGTTTTTGTATACTTTATTACAAATAAAACAATCTTACAAA